>NW_004955570.1:28190-29212 GCF_000276665.1 Chinchilla lanigera
CTTGGTGCAAAAAGTCTTCCTTTGGCTTATTCACAACAGTGGAAGACTCTGTAGACATCTACCAAGTCCATTTGTTCACAGGCTTGGCTTAATTCTGATATTTCTTGTTGACTTTTGTCTAGTTGATCTGTCTATTTGTGAGTATTAAGGTATTAAGGGCCCCCACTACAACTGTGTTAGTGCTTATTTGATTTTTCATATTTGCTAATATTGATTTTACGTAGTTGGGTGAACAAGTGTTTGGTGCATATATATTTATGATTATATCTTATTCTTTGAGTTATTGCGTTATAAGTATGTAGTGACTTTCTCTGTCTTACTTGATAAGTTTTGACTTGAAGTTTACAGTGTCTGCAAATAGAATAGATACCCCTGCTTTTTCCTGGCTTCCTGTAGCATAGAGAATTGTTTTCCATGTTTTGACTTTTAGTGTATGAATTTCTCTTTGGGCTAAGTGTGTTTCTTGAGTGCAGCATAATGTTGGATCTTATTTCTTGGTCCATTCTTCCAGTCTGTTTCTTTTGATTGGTGAGGTGAAACCATTTACATGGATTGTTATGACATAGGTATTGGCTTATCTTTTTCATATTATTTTCTTGTTGTTGGTTTCATGTTTCTCCTCTGTTTAATTGATTGCCTTGCCTGGCTGCTTCTTTCTATTGCTGTTCATGTGTTTGTGGTCTTCAGTATCTCTCTTTCTAATATATCCTTCAGGGAATTCTGGAGAGCTGGTTACTAAACTAAATAAGTTTATTCAATTTTCCTTTGTCATGGAATTATCTTATTCTCTGTTGACTCTGAAAGATAGTTTTTCAGGGTATATCAATCTGGGTTGAAGACTGTTCTTTTTTAGGGCTTGAAATATCTCACTCCAAGCTACTTTTGATTTGAGGATTTATATTGAGAAGTCTGCTTTGATTCTCATGAACTTTCTTTTAGAGGTGATTTGTTTCTTTTCTTTAGGTGCTTTTAATATTTTGTTCTTGTACTGAATTTCTGGAATCTTGATTATTATTTTTCTT
>NW_004955570.1:36093-68092 GCF_000276665.1 Chinchilla lanigera
CTTGAAAATTCAGTTTTCCTTGACCTGCTGGCATTATAATTAAGAGTCAACTTCTGAACACCTTGGTGCAAAAAGTCTTCCTTTGGCTTATTCACAACAGTGGAAGACTCTGTAGACATCTACCAAGTCCATTTGTTCACAGGCTTGATTTAATTCTGATACTTCTTTGTTGATTTTTGTCTAGTTGATCTGTCTACTTGTGAGTATTAAGGTATTAAGGTCCCCCACTACAACTGTGTTAGTGCTTATTTGATTTTTCATGTTTGCTACTATTGATTTTATGTAGTTGGGTGAACAAGTGTTTGGTGCATATATATTTATGATTATATCTTATTCTTTGAGTTATCCCTTTATAAGTATGTAGTGACCTTCTCTGTCTTATTTGATAAGTTTTGACTTGAAGTTTACATTGTCTGCAAATAGAATAGATACCTCTGCTTTTTTCTGGCTTCCTGTAGCATAGAGAATTGTTTTCCCTGTTTTGACTTTTAGTGTATGAATTTCTTTTTGGGCTAAGTGTGTTTCTTGGGTGCAGCATAATGTTGGATCTTATTTGTTGGTCCATTCTTCCAGTCTGTTTCTTTTGATTGGTGAGGTGAGACCATTTACATGGATTGTTATAACGTAGGTATTGGCTTATCTTTTTCATATTATTTTCCTGTTGTTGGTTTCATGTTTCTCCTCTGTTTAATTGCTTTCTCCTCTGTTTAATTGCTTGCCTTGGCTGCTTCTTTCTATTGGTGTTCATGTGTTTGTGATCTTCAGTATCTCTCTCTTTAATATATCCTTCAGGGAATTCTGGAGAGCTGGTTTAGTCATCATAAGTTTATTCAATTTTTCTTTGTCATGGAATTATCTTATTCTCTGTTGATTCTGAAAAACAGTTTTACAGGGTATATCAATCTGGGTTGAAGATTGTTCTCTTTTAGGGCTTGAAATATCTCACTCCAAGCTCCCTTTGATTTGAGGATTTATATTGAGAAGTCTGCTTTGATTCTTGTGAGCTTTCTTTTAGAGGTGATTTGTTTCTTTTCTCTAGGTGCTTTTAATATTTTGTTCTTGTGCTGAATTTCTGGAATCTTGATTGTTATATGCCTTATTGTAGATTTACTTTGATCGTGATTACTTGGAGTTCTACATGCTTCTTGTATTTATATGTCAAATTTTTTATCCATGTTTGGGAAATTTTCTGCCTTTATTTCTGTGAAGAAGGTTTTTATGGCTTTTGTACTGTCTTTTTCTTTCTTACTGCCTCCAGACAATGACATGTTGTTCTTCTTTGCTTCATCTTATACCTGTTGGATTGGTTTTCTGTGGTCTCTTACTTTTTTAAAAATACCTTCCTTTTCCTAGACACTAGTCATATTCTTGTCTACTAGACCTGATATTCTGCCCTTGCCTTCATTCAATCTGTTGTACATACTTTCAATGGAAGTTTTACTCTCCTGGAGTTTTGCTTGGATCTGTCTCATTGATTTTATATCTGTTCCATATTGGGCATTCATGGTTTCCATCATTTGCCTGAGCTCCTCTAATAATTATCTTTATTTTCACTATTTCTTCAGAATTTTCTGTGCCACTAGTCTAACAGTCCATCCTATGTACCATACCTAGGGTTCTGCTCTGTTGTTGGACTTCCCAAGATCTCCAAGGTCTGACTCCCACTAGTGGAGAGAAGGAGGAACCAATCTCAGAATACTTTCCACCAGTAGTTACTGGTCCCAGGCAATCAAGGGAATGGAGAAGACAATCTTGGATTATTTCCACTAGTCACAGCCAGTTGCAGTCAAAAGATTTTAAAAATGCAGAATTAAACTAAAACATAAAATACAAAGTAAGTTATAGAACTGGTTAAAGGTTAAGAAATTATAAATTAGTCATGATTATCAGTTTTATGAATGTTTTCTAGCCCCACTTCTAAAAAATCAAGTACTTCTCTGATTCAAACTTGAAATCTCTTGCTCCACTAGAGCCTTCTATTTGGCTAGATGCTTCAACTCACTCTTA
This sequence comes from Chinchilla lanigera, assembly GCF_000276665.1. Taxonomy (NCBI): domain Eukaryota; kingdom Metazoa; phylum Chordata; class Mammalia; order Rodentia; family Chinchillidae; genus Chinchilla; species Chinchilla lanigera. The sequence goes on from NW_004955570.1 coordinate 38,101, forward strand.
CATTTGAACATAGATGTGGCCAAAGCCCTCGACAGTAACTGTGCCACCATTCTAGCAATACACTGAATTGAAATCTTTCTGCCGCACATGTTGTATCTCTAATCACAAGCAAAATGCAAACCAACTTCTTGCCAAGTACAACATACAGCACCTGGAATTCAGAAGCCAAGATCCTCCTTCTCAAGAGAAGCCCCCTGAGCCTCATCCTAACTGGCAGCATTGCCATCAGTTCTCTGATTTTCCAGGTTCTAAGGAGAGGCTCCCCTATACTTTGCAGCATATGGGAACTAGCTCATTAGTCAGTCTCTCAAAATGTCTCCAGATGAATTTTGAAGATCTTTCACTACACATCCAGGCAACAACACAGCAATGTCCCCTCTCCCATTACCAATTTTGTTGTAGTCAGGGTTCACAATGGAAAAGATTTAATAAAGGACACGTGGTTTATTGGTTTATTTTATAATATTTGCACAAAGAGTTAAAAGCAAAAGAGTGAGAGAGATGAGCCCACACTCTAGGGATACAAATAATCTAACTGAGGGCATGGAACTCATGGCAAAGCATTGCACGAGTCCAGCTGAAGACCTAGAGCCCATGATAATGTCCTCCATGAGTCTAAATGGAGACCTAGAGCCTGGGACAATGTCTCATGTAAGTCTATGTCAAGAATCTGCATTGGGAAGGCCCTAAGGTCAGGGTTGGAGGGAGGAAAGGCTGTGCCAGAAGTATGAAATTTTTGTGCAAGCAGGACCAGAAATCTGGGCTTGAGCCAAAAAACAGTGCTCTAGGGATGGACAAAAGCTCCCAGAAAAGAATCACGGGCACTGTCAGCAAGAGTGAGGACCCCGGCTCTTCCTCCACTGAGAACAGCTAAGTACATTTAAGGGAATATTGGAGACACCTGCAGTGGGTTCCAGTCTCCTACCTGGAGTTACAGCAGAAAGTAGAAAGAAAGAGTAAGAGACAAATTATAGGTGCAGGGCGGGATCAGGAATTAGCAGTTGTTCTCGTGGCAAAAAGGAAATGTTCCATCCAGAACCTTGGTATTTATTCAGTGAGGAAAATAATGAAGGGACTGTGATGGGATGTGCTAGACAAGTGGTGAGACTTGCAAGGCTTGTATGAGACTGATGAAAGCACTCTTACTAAAGGGACAATAACAGACAAATTTAGGTTACATTTAAAAAGTGACCTTCTTAGTAGCCAATCCTGGGAAGGAATTTTTCTCTGGTGTCTTGCAGACCTCAGAGCAGATATTATTTCATATATTAGCCCTATTGTTTCCCAGATTACACAGCTGAACTCAAACATAGCTACTGATCATAAAAAAAAGTTAGTCCATTATCAGCCACTAGTTTTCATAAAGATACATTATCAGCCTCAGACAATATGTAATGTACCAACCATTGTTTGAAATCCTGCATCAATATTTATTGTTTTTGTGTTGTTTTCCTTTTGTCTTTGTTGTAGTTGTTATTTTGTTACTGATTTTTCTCTTTAAAATAAAAAAAAATGTACATGCATGTAAAAAAAAAAAGAGGACAAGGCAACATCAAGAAATTCCCCCAGGGATTCCCTGCATTTCAAGTATACTTTCCCTTTGGGGGAAAGGCTTTGGGTCAATTTTTCCTTTCCCCATTTCTTCTCAGAATCCATGTACTCTTCTATTTCATCCTTGCAATGCACAGTTCCACTAGATTCTTCCCTCTGGCCAAATGTCTCAAATCACACTGCTGACTCTGCTCTTACAATCCAACATAGATCTGTCCAAAGCCCTCAAGAGTAATGGTGCCACCATCCTAGCAGTAGATTGAATTGAAATCTATCTGCCATCCAGGCAGTATCTCTAAACACAAGCGAAATGCAGACCAACTTCCTGCCAAAGCATAACATATACCACCTTGAGTCCAACAGCCAAGGCAGTCCTTTCCAGGAGAAGCCTCCTTCTAACTGGCAACATTTCCATCAGTACTCTGCTTTTCAAGGCTCTGACAAGAGTCTCCCATATAGTTTATAGCATATGAAAATTGCCTCTTTGGCCAGTCTCTTAAAATGTTTCCAAATTATTTTCTGAGTATCTTACACCAGCCAGGCAACATCACAACAATGACCCCACTCCCAGTACTAGTTTTGTTGTAGTCAATGTTTACAAGGGAAAAGATTTAATACAGTACACTCTCTCTGTGTTTTTTGTTTGTATATAGGGATGCTATTGATTTTTGAGTGTTGACTGTATCCAACCATGCTACTGAATTTGGTTATTAAATCTATATGGTTTTGGGTGGAGTTTTTGGGGTCTTCTATGAAGAGTATCATGTCATTGGTGAATAATCATCATTTCATTTCCTCTTTTCCTATACTTATTCCTTTTATTTCTCACTATTGTCTAATTGCTCTGGCTAATATTTCCAAAACTATATTAAAGAGGAGTAGTGACAGTATAAATCCTGTCTTGTTCTTGATATTAAAGTGAAAGTTTTCAGTTTTTGTCCATTTAGTATGATGTTGGCTGTTGGTTTGTCATAGATGGTTTTTATCAGAGTGAGGTAAAGACCATCTATTCTGATTTTCTGTAGAGTTTTTATCATGAATGAGTGTTGGACTTTATGAAAAACTATTTCTGCATCTATTGAGATGATTATATGAGTTTTGTATATGACTCCCTTTATATGGTATATTACATCAATTTATTTTCATATATTAAATAATCTCTGCACTTCCAACTTTTTAGGATGTATAATCTTTTTGATGATTTGCTGCATTCTGTTTGCTAGTATCTTTGTGAAGATTTTTGCACCTGTGTTCAGTAGGGCCATTGGCCTGTAGTTCTCTTTTTTTGGTTAGGTCTTTCTTTGATTTTGTATCAGGGTAATACTTGCCTCCAGGAATGCATTAGGGAGAATTATTTCCCTTTCAATTTCATTAAAGAGTTTGAGAAGAATCGGCAATAAATCTTCTCTAAATTCCTTGTAGAATTCAGCTGTGAATCCATCAGAACTTGACTTTTGTTTGTTGATAATATTTTCACTATATTTTCAATCTTGTTACCTGATATTGGGTTACTCAGGATGTTTATAGCTTCTTGTTTCAGCTTTAGTAATTCATATGTTTCTAGGAATGTGTCCATTTCTTCTGTGTTTTCCATTTTACAACAGTAAAGATTTTCAAAGTAGATATTGATAATCTTCTGAATCTCTATAGAACCTGTAGTGATTTCACCCTTTTCATTCCTAATTGCATGAATTTGCATTTTTTCTTTCCCTTTTTGATAAGGTTGGTGGGGTGTTTATCAATTTTATTTATTCTTTCAAAGAATCAACTCTGATTCATTAATTCTTTGGGTTGTTTTCTTAGTCTCCACTGTGATAATTTCTGCTCTGATCTTTATACTTTTCTCCTTTCTTTGGGCTTTTGGCTTGACTTGCTTTTCTTTTTGTGGAAGTTTGAGGTACAGCATTACTTTGTTCATATGTGCTCATCCCGGTTTCCTGATGTGAGAATTCACTGCTATAAATTTCACTCTGTGGAATGCTTTCATTGCATTCCACAAGTTTGGATAAGTTGTATCTGCATATTCATTTGATTGTAAATATTGTTTAATTTCTTCTTTAATTTCATCTGTGACTCATTGTTTGTTCAGGAGGGTGTTATTTAGTATCCATGTATTTACTGAGTTTTTGCAATTCCTTTTCTCAATAATTTCCAATTATATTGCAGTAATGTCCACTAATATGCGTGGGATAATTTCAATTTGCATTTAGTTAGGCATGTTCTATGTGCTAGTATATGGTCTATTTTAGAGAATGTGCCATATACAGCTGAGAAGAATGTGCATTCTGATTTTGTGTGGAACACTCTGTAAATGTCTACTAAGTACATTTGTTCACAATTTTGGTTCAGTTCTGTTATGTCTTTCTTGATTTTTTGTCTGGTTGACCTATGTCTTTGTGACAATGGGGTATTAAAATCCCATTATGATTGTGTTATTGCTTATTTGAATTCTCATGTCCATTAAAATTTGTCTTATATAGTTGGGTGCTCCCTGCAGTTGATGCCTAGATATTTATGATTGTTATTTCTTCCTTTTGGAGTTTTCCCCTAACAAATATGTAGTGACCTTCTTCAGATGTTCTTGGTTTGAAGTGTACATTGTCTACAAACAGGATAGCTACACTTGCTTTGTTCTGGGCTTCTCTCACATGGAGTATAGTTTTCCATTCTTTGACTATTAGCCTATGAATTTCCTTTTGAATTAAGTGTGTTTCTTGTATACAGCATATTATTGGATTTTGCTTGTTTATCCACTCTGAGAGTCTGTTTCTTTTGATTGGTGAATTGAGGCCATTTACATTAATGGTTATAACTAATACATATTGGCTCATCTTTCTTTATTTTCCCACTGTTGGCTCCCTACTGTTATGCTCTGTTTTATTGCTTGCATTGCTCAGTGGTTCCCTTCTATTATTTTTCTTAAAGTTGTGGTCATTTTTATGTCTTTCTAGAATATCTTTCAGTACTCTTTGTGGGGTTGGTTTGGTGGTAATGAATTTCTTCAGTAGTTGTTTGTCATGGAAGTAGATTATTTGTCCATTAATTTTGAAAGATAGTTTTGCAGGGTACATCAATCTGGGTTGGAAATTATTTTCTTTCAGGACCTGAAATACTTCACTCCAAGCTCTTCATGCCTTGGTGGTTTGTATTGAGAAATCTGACATGATTCTGATGGACTTTCCTTGATAAGTGATCTCTTTCTTTTCTGTAACATCTTTTAGTATTCTGTTCTTTGGCTGATTTTCTGGGGTCTTGATTATTATATGTCTGGGTGTAGATTTATTTTGGTTATGGCTAATTGGAGTTCTATATTCCCACTTAAACTGTGTGTAACTTTCCTTTCCCATGCTTGGTAAATTTTCTGATATTACTTCTGCAAATAGTCTTTTTTATGCCATCCACATTGATGCCTGCTTTTGCCTTGACACCTATCAGTCTTATGTTGTTTTTCTTTACATTACCTTGCAGCTGTTGAATTGTTATTTCCTGGTTCCTTTTTATTTTTAAGAGATTGTTCCTTTCATGATTGCTAGCTACAATGCTGTCTTCAAGGTCTGAAAGTCTATATTCAATTTCACTGAAGCAGTTTTGCAAACTTTCAATGGAATTTTTAATTTCCTGGATATTTTTAAATCTGTTTCCTGCATTCCAATTCTTTCCTATATTGTTCATCCAAGGTTTCCATCATTTTTATATGCTTCTCTTTTTTATCTATGTCTGCTTTAGATATGCTGAGCAATTCTTTCATTATGGTGGTCATTTCTTTTTTTACCTGAGAGATTATTTCTGATCTTATTTCTTCTATAGCCTGATGGAGTTGTTTCTTTACTTCATTTAATATCAATTCAGAAATTTCAGGTGTGTGACTTCCAAGTTCTATAGCAATGTCTGCTGGACTTGTTTTGGGTGGGCTGGAGGTCTGAGATTGCATTTTGCTCCTTTGTTCTGACATTATCTACTTCAAAAACATTTTTTTATTTTCTATTCTGTGGTGATTCTTGTGATATTTGACGCTAGAGAACTATATCACTAATATCAAGGCTTCTCCAGGAATATTTTGTACTTCTGGGATATATTCTGAATATAGGAGCTTCTTGGTTTGTTTCTGCCCCAAAACACTACCTTTCTAATTAACTGAGAATGCAGTGTGGTTTCTGTTTGGCTCAGTCCCTCATCTTTTGATGTAGGGCAGTGGTGAGGTTATTATCCCAGAGTTTCCCAATATAGTTACACAAGTAAGAACAACTGATTACAGCAGATATGACATCTACCTACAGTAGTACAATTAGCAATAAACACGATTTAGAAATTGACCAACTGTGGCAACTGTTTTTTTAATTTCATTTTAATAATAAAAGAATGAAAACATATTAATAAACAGACATTCATTTATAAAATAGAACTAGAACAATACAAGCAATACTGAAATATAGACAAAGTGATAGGAAATTAACAATGGTTATTGCATTACATATTTATATCTTCAAAGTGGTTACTCAGGGAAACAAATATAGACATGCAAGACTGATCAAATAATTAATCATTAATTGTTCCTTTCTATAAAGTGATGGCAGTCAGTAGTACAACTATGTTAGCTATCTTATATATGCATGTATACATAACTTTCTGCTTCTTTCTTTTCTCTTTTCCCTCATCCCAGTTGCTCTTTACTTTAGAGCAATTTCCTTTCATTTCATAATGACTATCATACCTCCTAACTTTTGATTTGTACTTTAGACCATAGGAGCAAAGCCTATAATCATATAACACAACCAATAGTAAATTATGAATTTATATGTGAAGTGTTTCTCCTTTTTAAAGTGGATTCTCCCTGGGTTCCTCCAGAAAAGATTGTCAGCATGTCCTGGGTGCTTCCTCTCTGGCTACACATCCTGCAGTGCAGGAGTATGGGCCAGGCACCAGGGTTCATCCAGAGGGAGACTTCTAAAGTGTCAGTCCTGTCATGGTGGGGGATGTTGGCAGAGTCTCCACCCTCTCAAGGAGCCAATGGAAGCTCCCAAGGTTCACCAAGGCTCAGCATTTCTCCCATAGTGGTGGGGGTTGGGGGCAGAGTATCACCACTCCCAAGCTGCTCAACGAAACTCCAGAGTTTCACTGAGGCTCATTGTTTTTATCACTGAATAAATACCAAGATTTATTCACTGAGGCTCAGCATTACTCCATATATACAATTCTTATTGTACTCTTCTTGAGTACAAGAATATTCAAAGGGTGCTCAAAATTCAAAGTTATAGCCATAATACTTAGACTAAATCATCTCATTAAAACATGTATATAAAAACTACATTAGAGTCATATTCAAAGAGCTATTACAATCAGAGTCCTTATTTCCCATTAACTTTTAACTGGGAAAAGCAACACTAAGAAATGCCAGAAGGGATCTCTTGCATTTCAAATACATTCTCCCTTTTGGGGAAAGGCCTTCAGTCAGTTTTTTCTTGCCCCATTTCTTCTCAATAACCACGTACTCCTCTGTTTCACCCTTGCAATCCACAGTTCCACTGGAGGCTTCCCTCTGGCCAAATGCCTTAAATCACTCTGTTGACCTTTCCTTCTTACATTCAAACATAGATCTATCAAAACCCCTCAAAAGTGACTGTGCCATTTTCCTAGCTGTGGACTGCATTGAAATCTTTCTACCACACAGGCTATATCTCTAATCACAAGCAAAACGAGAACAAACTTCCTGTCAAAGCAACATATACCACTTGGCATCCAGAAGCCAAGGCAGTCCTTCTCAAGAGAAGCCTCCTGAGCCTCATTTTAACTTGCAGAATTTCCATCATCCAGGCTCTGACCTCAAATGTCCCATATAATTTACAGAATATGGAACCTGCTTCTTTGGCCTTCTCTCAAGGGGTTTTAAAATTATGTATCAAGAATTTTGCACAACACAGCCAGGCAACATTACAATAATTGCCTCACTCTCAGTACCAATTTTGCCACAGTCAGGGTTTACAAGAGATTAGATTTAATACAGGACTCATAATTTATAGGCTTGCTTTATAGTATCCATCCAAAGAGTCAAATGCAAAGGAGTGATGATGAACTGTCCACACACTGCAGAATAAAAACATCCAGGGAGACCTGGAACCCATGGCAAAGTATGAGTCCAGCCGAACAACTAGAGCCCATAGGCAATGCCCTCCCTGAGTGTAACTGGAGGCTTAGAGCACAGGACAATATCCATGAAAATCTGTATCAAGGGTCTGCACTGGGGAGGTCCAAATATCAGTATTAGAAGTTAGAAAGCCTCTGCCAAGGGATGAAGATCTGTTCCAACATGCTTGGTGATTTGCACTGGACCCAAGAAGTGATGCTCAAGGTAAGGACAAAAGCTCAGCAGAAAAGAATCACAGGCAACCTCAGCAACAGTGAGTACTGAAGCTCTCCTTACACTGAGAACAGCTGTATATGTATCAGAAAATATTGACCCTTGTGGTAGGTTCCAATCTCCTACCAGGAGTTATAGCATAAATCATGCAGAAAGAGCAAGGGACAAATTACAGGTGCAGGCAGAGATCAGGGATAACCAGTTGTTCTCATGGAAAAAATGCCACATTTGACACAAACCTTGGTATTTATTCAGTGATGAAAACAATGAGCAGACCGTGATGGGATGTGCTAGACTAGTGGAAAGCCTGGTAAAGCTTGTAACAGGGGGATGAAAGCATTCATGCTGAAGGAACAGGAAGAAGAAAGATTTAGGTTACAGTTAATGAGTGATATACTTTGCAACCAGTTCTGGAAGGAATGATCCTGTGCTGTCTTGCAGGATTCACAGGAGGCATTACATCAAGTATTAGCCCTCTTATGTGCCAGCTCACATATCTGAGCTCAATAACAGACATTGATAATAAATAATGTTTGTCCATTATCTTCCACCAGCTTTCATAAGATACATACAAAACCTCGGACAAACTCAGTAATTAACCTGAAATGCAAACTAGGGAAGTCACTGTTATACAGCCTATAATATTTGTAAGTAAGCATATCATACTTAGCTTTGGGAAAGTAGGATGTGGAGGTCCTCCACAACGAAAATCAGCATGAGAAACATCTCCAGGAGAATGAGCAGCACACCATCTTCCCCACTATTTCTTATTTATGCTGTTGGCAGCAGTCATCGGGTGGGCTTTCCATACCCAGAACCACATTGGTTCAGTTCAGCTTTGTTTTACAAGTTCACAATTAGTTAATCAACCACAATCCCCTCTGGGTCCCTGCCTGCTCTTCAAATGTGTCACTTACTATTTCTTCCCACCATATGCTATAACTCCAAGCAGAGGATGGGAACTTGATAGCCACATACATTTCCTAAACCATCACCTGCACTGGTAGATTTGTGAAAAGTAAAAATGTCTTGGTCGATTCAGATTGACATTAACACTGCAATTGCATATATACCATTCTTATTGCACTCATTTCTGCACCAAAACAAAATACTCAAATGGTGCTCAAAATTCAAAGTTAAAGCCACAGAACTTTGACTAATTCAGCTGATTAAATCATGTACCTATAAAGTACATTGAAGTCATGTTCAAAGACCTGTAACAATCACAGTCCTTACTTCTCATTTCCTTTGAACAGGGCGAAATAACACTAAAAAATGCCACAAGGGATCTCCTGAATTTCAACTACGCTCTCCCTTTTGGGGAAAGGCCTTAGGTCAGTTTTTCCTTGCCCCACTGCTCAACAACCACATTCTCCCCTGTTTCATCCTTACAATCCACAGCTCCACTGGAGCCTTCCCTCTGGCCAAACACCACAAATAACCCTGTTGGTTCTTCCTTTTATGTTTGAAGATAGATCTGGCCAACGACCACAACAGTAACCATACCACCATCCTAGCAGTAGACTGCATTGATATGTTTCTGCCACCCAGATAATATCTCTAATCACAAGCAAAATGCACACAAACATCCTACCAAAACACAACATGGACCACGTGAACACAGCAGCCAAGGGAGCAGTCTTTCCCAAGAGAAGCCCCCTGAGTTTCATCTTAACTGGCAGTGTTCCTATTAGTACTCTGATTTTCCAGGCTCTTAACCTTATGGTTTACAGCATATGGAAATTGCCACTTTGGCCAGCCTCTCAAAATGTTTCCAAATTTATTTCCAAGGATCCTACACAACACAGCCAGGCAACATCGCAACAATGGCCCCACTCTCAGTACCAATTTTGTTGTAGCCAGAATTCCCAAAGGATTTAGTACAGGATGCATAATTTATAGGCTTATTTTATGATGTTCAACAAAAGAGTCAAACGCAAAGGAGTAAAAGAGATCTCTGCACACTAGAGACCCAAAAGATCCAACTGAGTGCCTAGAACCCATAGCAAAGTCTTGCATGAGTCCAGTTGAAACCTAGAGCCGATGGAGATCATCATATCTCCCTTGCCAGGTAACTATTAAAACCTAGAGCCCATGGCAATATCCTCCCTGAGTCTAACTAGAGGCCTAGCCTGTGACAATATCTCACACAAGTCTGTATCAAGGATCTGCGCTGGGTAGGACCAAATATCTGTGGTGGAAGCTAGAAAGTCTTTGCCAAGGGGGTGAAAGATATGTTTCAGAAGGCTGGGTGATTTGCACTGAAGCCATGAAGCATTGCTCCAGGTAAGGACAAAATCTCCCCAGAAAAAAGTCACAGTCATCATCAGTCACAGTGAGAACCGACCTCCTCCTACACTGAGAACTGCTGAGTACATAACAGAAAATATTGGAGACCCCTGCTGTGCATTCCAATCTCCTGCCTGGAGTTACAGCCTAGAGCAGGAAGAAAGAGTAAAAGACAAATTACAGGTGCAGGCAGAGATCTGGGCTTCCAGTTTTTATCTGAGGGAAAAAAGCCATCTTCCACACAGAACCTTGGTGTTTATTCATTGAGGAAGGTAATGAAGGGACTGTGACAGGATGTGCCAGACAAGCAGCAAGGGTGACAAGGCTTGTAACGGAGGGATCAGTGCATTCTTGCTGAAGGGGCAGAAATAGAGAGATTTATGTTATAGTTAATGAGTGACCTGCTTTGTATCCAATTCTAGGAAGGAATTATCCTCTGGTGTCATTCAGGCCTCAGAGGAGACGTTATTTCATATATTAGACCCATTGTTTCCCAGGTCATATATCTGAGCTTAAACATAGCCATGGATCCTGCCTGGCAAGCGCAAGGTCGTGAGTTCGGTTCCCGGTACCGGAGAAAAACCAAAAAAAAAAAAAAAAAAAAAAAACATAGCCATGGATAATGAACTGTGTTAGCCCATTATAGGCCACCAGCTTTCATAAAATTACATACACAACTTCAGCCAAAATCAATAAATAACTCTAAAAAGCAATTTAGGGAAGTCACTGTTATACAGTCTACATTGCTCAAAAGTAAGCACAATCACACTGAGCTCTGGGTAAGTAGGACGTGGAGGTCCTCCACAAGGAAAATCACCATGAAGAGCTTGTCCAGGAGAATCAACAGCGCACCACCTTCCCTTCCATGTCTCATTTAGTGATGCGGCAGCAATCCTCAGGTAGGCCTTCCACACCTAGTGTCACATTCATTCAATGTAGCTGTGTGTTTCAAGTTGCCAATTAGCTAATCAACCACAGTCCACTCTGGGTCCCTGCCTGCTCCTCTAATTTGTCTCTTACTCTTTATTCTCACCATATGCAGTAACTCCAAGCAGGGGTGGGAACTTAATAACCAGATACAATTTTAAACCATAGCCTCTACTGGCAGATCTGTGAAAAGTTAACATGTCTTGGTCCATTCAGATTAACATTAATACAGCAATTGCATATATACAGTTTTTATTGCACTCATTTCCTCACAAAAACAAAATATTGAAAGGATGCTAAAACTTCAACTTTAAAACCACAATATTTTGGCTAATTTATCTGGTTAAAAACATCCACCTAAAAAGGACATTAAAGTGATATTCAAAGAGCTATTGTAATCAGAGTAACTTTTAACAGCACAAGGCAGCACTAAGAAAGACAGCAGGGATCTCCTTCATTTCAAATACATTTTTCCCTTTGGGGGAAAGGCCTTAGGTCACTTTTTCCTCGCCTGGTGTCTTCTCAACCATCAAATTCTCCTCTGTTTTATCCTTGCAACACACAGTTCTCCTGTAGCCTTCCCTCTGGCCAAATGTTTCAAATTACCCTGCTGGCTCTTTGCTCTTACATTTGCATATACATCTGGCTAAAGCTCCTAACAGTAGCCATGCCACCATCCTAACAGTAGACTGTACCAAAATCTTTCCGCCACTCAGGCTATATCGCTATTCACAAGCAAAATGCAGAACAACTTCCTGCCAAAGCACAACATAAATCACCTGGAATTCAGCAGTCAAGGCAGTCCTTCCCAATAGAAGCCTCCTGAACCTGATCCTAACTGGTAACACTTCCATCTGTGCTCTGATTTTTCAAGTTCTGACCAGAGTCTTCTATATAGTTTGCAGAATGTGAGACATGGCCCTTTCTCCCATCTCTCAAAACATTTCCAAATTAATTTCCAAGGATCTTTCACCACAGAACCAGGAAAAATGACAGCAATGTCACCACTCCCAGTACCAATTTTGTTGTAGTCAAGATTTACCAGGGAAAAGATTTAATATTGGACACACAATTTATAGGTTTATTGCATAATATTCACCTAAAGATTCAAATGCAAAGGAGTGAGGGAGATCTGTGCACACACTAGATACACAAAACATCTAGCTGAGGGCCTGGAAACTATGGTAAAATCTTGCATGAGTCCATCTGAAGAGGGAGAGCCCATAGCTATGTCCTCCCTGAGTTTTCCTAGTGCCTGGAAAAATGTCTCATGCCAGTCTATATTGATGATCTGCCAATGGAAGGCTCAAATATCAGTGGTGGAATCTAGAAAGTCTCAGCCAGGGAATGAAAATATGTTTCAGCAGGATGGATGATCTGCACTGGAGCCAAAAATTGATGCTCCAGATAGGTATGAACAAAACTCCCCAGAAAAGAATCACAGCCATGCTCAGCAACAATGAGGAACTGAGCTCCTCCTACACAGAACATCTGAGTGTATATCAGGAAATATTGGAGATCCCTACAGTGCATTCCAATCTCCTGCCTGGAGTTACAGCCTAAAGCAGGAAGAAAGAATAAGAGACAAATTACAGGTGTAGGAAAGGATCAGGGCTGACCATTTATTCTCAGGGAAAAAAAGGCCATGTTCCACCCAGAACCTTGGTGCCTATTCAAAATAAGGGGATTGTGACAGGATATTCTGGACAATTGACAAGGCTGGCAAGGCTTGTAACAGAGGGATAAAAGCACTGTTGATGAAAGGACAAGAACAGGCAGATTTAGGTTACAGTTAGTGAGTGCTTTGTATTCAATTTTGGCAAGAAATTTTCCTCTAGTTTCATGTAGGCCTCAGAGGAGACATTATTTCATATGTTAGTCCTATTGTATCCCAGCTCATATATTTGAGCTCAACCATAGGCATTGATACAATCTATGTGAGCCCATTGTCAGCCACCAGCTTTCATAATGCAACAAACACAGCCTTGGCCAGACTCATTAAACAAGCTGAAAAACAATTTAGGAAGTTCACTGCAATACAGCCTACACTGTTTGAAAGTAAGCACAATTACACTGAGCTCTGCGTAAGTAGGATATGGAAGTCCTCCATAAGGAAAATCACCATGACGAGCTTCTCCAGGAGAATTACCAGCACACTGTCTAACCCTCCATGTCTGATTTTCTGCTGTCACCAGCAATCTTCTGGTGGGTATTCCACACCTAGTACCACACTAATTCAGTTCAGCTGTGTGTTACAAGTTGACAAGTAGTTAATCAACTCTAATCCACTCTGGGTCCCTGTCTGTTCCTCTAATGTGTTTCTTTCTCTTTCTTCCCACCATATGCTGCAACTCCAAGGAGGAGTGGGCACTTATAACCAGATACATTGCCTTAAATTATAGTCTCCAGTGCTAGATTTGTGGAAAGTTAACATGTCTTGGTCCATTCAGATTGACATTAATACAGCCATTACACATATCCAATTCTTTATGCACTCGTTTCCTCACAAAAAAAACAAAATGTTCAATGGGTGCTCAAAATTCAAGTTTAAAACCATAATACTTGACTAATTCATCTGATTAGAAACATGTACCTAAGGGGCTGGGGATTTAGCTCAGCGGCAAATCGCCTGCCTGGCAAGTGCAAGGTTGCGAGTTTGGTTCCCGGTACCGGAGAAAAACCAAAAAAAAAAAAAAAAAAAAAAAAAAAAACATGTACTTAAAACTACATTGGAGTCATATTCAAAGAGCTATTACAATCAGAGACCTTACTTCCTATTAACTTTTAACAGCACAAGGCAACATTAAGAAACACCCTAAGGGATCTCCTGCATTTCAAATACATTCTTCCCTTTAGGGTAAAGGCTGTAGTTCAGTTTTTCCTTGCCCCATTTCGTCTCAACAATCACGTTCTCCTCTGTTTCATCCTTGCAATCCAAAGCTCTCCTGGAGCCTTTCCTCTGGCTGAATGCCTCAAATCACACCGCTAGCTCTTCCCTCATGCATTCTAACAAGAATCTGGCCAAAGCCCTTACTATTAAACGTGCCACTATTCTAGTAGTACACTGCATTGAAATCTTTCTACCACCCAAGCAATATCTCCAGTCACAAGCAAAATGTAGACCAATTTCCACGAAAACTAAAATATATACCACCCGAATACAGCAGCCAAAGCAGTCCTCCCAAGAGAAGCCTCCTGAGCCTTATCCTAACTGGCAGTATTTCCATCAGTACTCTGATTTTCCAGGCTCTTACCAGAGTGCTCCATATAGTTTACATCATATGGAACCCATCTCTTTGGCCAGTCTCTCAAAACATTTCCATATTAATTGCCAAGGATCTTACACCATACATCCTGGGAACATCACAGCAGTGGCCCCACTCCTTGTACTAATTTTCTTGTAGTCAGTGTTTAGAAGAGAAAAGATTTAATATGGGACACATAATTTATAAGTTTATTTTATAATATTCACCCAAAGAGTCAATTTTAAGGAGTGAGGGGGATTTGTATACACACTATGGACACAAAAAATCCAGCTGATCACCTGGAACCCACGGCAAAGTCCTGAAAGAGTCCAGCTGAAGACCTAGAGCCCATGGCAATGTTCTCCCTGAGTCTAACTGGAGGTTTCAAGCCTGAGACAATGTCTCATGCAAGCCTGTATCAAGGATCTTTTCTGGAAAAGCCCAGACATCAGTGGTGAAAGCTAGAAAGTCTCTGCCGGAGGAGGCAATATCTGTTCCCACAGGTTGAGAGATCTGCACTAGAGGCAAGAAACCATGCTCCATGTTAGGACAAAAGCTCCCCACAAAAGAATCACAGTGATCCTCAGCAACAGTGAGGACCCAAGCTCCTCTTACACTGAGAACATCTGAGTACATATCATAAAATATTGGTTACCCCTGTGGTGGGTTCCTCCTGCATGGAGTTATAGCATATAGTAGGAAAAAAGAGTAAGAGAAAAATTACAGGTGCAGGGCAGGATCAGGTATTGCCAGTTGTTCCTGGGACAAAAAGAGCATGTTCTTTCCCACAACTTTGGTATTTATTCATTGAGGAAAATAATGAAGGGACTGCAATGTGATGTGCTAGACATGTGGCAAGGCTGACAAGGCTTGTAACAGGGAACAAAGCCTTCTTTCTGAAGGGACTGTAACAGACAGATTTAGGTTACAGTTAATGAGTGGCCTGCTTTGTAGCCAATTCTGGCAAGGAATTTCCCTCTGCTGTCATGCAGGCCTCATAGGAGACATCATTTCATACATTAACCCTCGTGTGTCCTAGCTCATATATCTCAGCTCAACCATAGCCATTGAAAACAACCTATGTTTGTCCATTATCAATCACCAGCTTTCATAAAGACACATACACAGCCTTAGCCAGACTCATTTATTAACCTGAAAGGCAATTAAGGAAGTCTGGAAAGTCTTTGTTAGGGAGATGAGAGATTTTTGCCAGTAGGCTGAGTGATCTGCCCTGTAGACAAGACGTGATGCTCACAGTAAGGACAAAAGCTTCCCTGAAAATAACTGCAGCCACTGTCAGTGACAATGACAACCCAAGCTTCTGGATAGATGGAAACAGCTGAGTTCATATAAGGAATACCAGCATGACATGCTCGCCCATTCAATTCAACAATGAATCATCTTCCCTTCCAATTCTCCTTTGATGCTATTGGCAACACCCACCAAACCTCTATACTTATAGCTTTCCCCATATTCTCTTCTCTATCTTACTTAGTCTAATTTTTATAGCAAATATCATGGTGCCCTTTGGGTTTTAAAGTGCCCCCCTTTGCTCAAATATTGTGCCATTTAAATTTGACTGGTTGACAACTATGGCAGAAGAGCACTTTACCCCTGCAACTGTAATCTAAAAATTTGTAATGCACAAGCAATATTTTAAACATAGCAATTAAACAAAAATATCAACTCAAATTTGAAACCCTAAGTAAATTTATCAGTCAGCTGAGATTTATAACAATTCCCTCTTATAAATCTAGGAAATGATGTTTATGTCCAGCAGACCATCAGGGACATTGTCCCAGGAATTACTTCTTTTATTTCTATCATTCTTTTTATAGACATAGTATTTTTATTTCTTATTTTTGGCTTGTTCTGTGGCAGAGTTTTTCTTTACACTCCCACAATAGAAAAGCATCAAATTAGTGGCTGAGGCATTGGGCCTGGTATTAGAATAGTTCAAGTTTTGTGTTTTTTTTCTGTTGGAGACCCATGGATGGAAATCTCCCCACTGGGACAAGGGGAGGGTGATGGTGAATGAAAGACTCAGATATCCGCTCTGAATGATTTTTGATAGTAAAGAACAATTGCACATAATCTACTTCACATCACATCATTTTCCTTTTTTTTTGCAAAACAGATCCAATTGGATTATGGTGCCATAATTTAAAAACCCCACCCCACACACTGGGCACTTCATTTGTTCTCCTAGTGTGTACACTGGCCGTGCAATTAAAATACTAGGGCCTTCTTTCTCCAACTTTGGAGAAGGAGACACACTATGGGTTAGCATGATGGAACAGTTGATAGGCCACTTCTTATTTGGAAGAAGACAAAGACTGTGTGTGAGTGTCTTGTTGCATCCCTGGGCATTCCCTGGTCCCAAGGCCAACCTGAAGGAAGAAGGTTTGCCCAGGTTCCAACCTGCCCTACTGCAGATGTCTTCTACAACAGACTGCTGAGGCTCTAACCTGTTCTGTTACAGATGTCATTGTGACATTTTTTCTTTCTAACTTGAATCCAAGGGACAGGATGCCTCTTATCTCACTGGGAGGTCCAATTGTGGCCTCAACCTCCATTCCTGGTTGAATCAGGGTTTGTCCACACTATGCTCATGCATAAATTTAGAGCCAGTATCATTGACAGATCTTTTCTTTTCTGGAAATTGGACCCGGTCCCTTGTAACCCCTCTAGTGTCCCCACTAACAACACCTGTACCATGCTTCAAATGCACAGAGCTCCTAGAAGATCTTTTGCTTTAGGAAAGAGGTAGGATGGCTATTAAAGCCAGATTCCAAAGTGAATGGGTTTTATGTGGTCTATGCATGCAGGCAAATCATGACATGCAGGGTTTCTGATCTTGCTTTTTAATTTTATCTGAAGACTGAATCAAGGAGCTCCAAGACATATATCAGGAAAAGATCCTCCGTGGTATTTTGTTCCTTGTGGTACTTTGGATTATACTGTGTAACTGTAATGAAACTTCCCACCCTCAGTTAGCATTAGTTGGCCTGGTGACATGCTCCAGAGAAGAATCACGGTGACAGAGAGACAAATCCTGGCTCCCTTAATGTTCGTTCTGACTGGAGAAGTCATCCAACTGTGCAACCTCTAAAAGACTACTTTTAGATCTGCTCACATCATCACCTGTGCTGGGATGGCTCTACCTTAAACATATAGCAGCATATGCATAGGATGCCAGCCTGGAGGGTTGGCCACAGATAATTTGTGGCCAAAGATCCAAGGGTGGATTGTGGGCCATATTCTGTAATCTTCCTTTTGTTTTACTGTTTAGAAAATCAAAGCTGTGCCATCCAGTGAAAAAGCACCACTGCTCCATTGGGGTGAGCAGCTCACTGAGATTTTAAGAGGCAGAACTAACTCTGCAGCCCAGATTCACTTCAAAATTCCTCTTATCTCAGCCTTCTGAGTTCTGGGATTGAGAACAGGAGGAGAAGGGGACACCACACCTGGCATGTTTTTGTTTATGTGGGTATATTGCAAAATTCAAAAGGCAAATGAGACCATGGGAGAAATAGGAGGATTTATTTAGTTTTAGTTGTATGCCTGACCCAATGGGCTCATATTCAAAAAAGGCTGAGCCCAGAACAAAGGAAGGGCTCCAGTTTTTATATATTTAGTGGAAGTGGTTTGGCGTGAATCTGGACAAGTGGGAGTGCAAGCAATGCCACAGAAGTGAGATAAAGGCAATTATATATTCAGAAGTGAGATAAAGGCAGTTATTACATGTTTACTATTCAGCCTTGAAAGAAGATAAATTTCAGTTTATCTACTTTTTAAACATAGAAGAACCAAAGCATATTAACAAACACACAGACATAAATGAAACAAAACAATAAAAGCACACAGAATTTCAGACAATGTGATAGGAAATTAACAATGGTTGTTGCATTACATATTATTATCTTCAAATTGGTTACTCAGATAAACAAATGCAGGCATGCAAGATTGATCAACCAATTAAATATCAATTTCAGGAATTCCAAGATGTCATAGGACTCTGTGTACAAGAACACGGTTGACAACCTTGTCTGCATCTCTTGAAAGAGGGCAAATCCCAGAATATCAGAGAGCTCAGTTTACAGAAACATGATGATGTATCTTAACTGTAGCAGAGCAAAGGTCACTGGATATAGGGAGGAGGATTTAAGGAGGAGCTGCTCAAAACTAAGAGGCAAAAAAACCACTTTTCCTCTAAATTTTTTTTTTATTTTAAAAATAAAAGGAGGAAAATATTAATGGACAGACAGCCTTTTACAAAATAGCAAAAGAACAGTGTAGACAATACAGAGTTACAAACAAAGTGGTAGGAAATCAACAATGCTTGTTGTATTACATATTGATATCTTCAAAGTGGTTTCTCATGAAAACAGAGACACGCAGTATTGATCAATCAAGGACTCACTGACAGTTTGTTTCAGCAAAGAAATAGAAGACAGTAGAACAACTATATTAACTATCCTATTCACTTTAGGTACAGTGAATGCACATTCACACACACACACACACACACACACACACACACGCACACCTGGGTTTACAGCGTTGGATGGGACAATTTCTATGAATACCAGCTGCTGACCCACAGGCAGTACCGATCAGATAAAAGGAAGAGGTACAGTGAGCAAAGAAAAGGGTGCTCTTGAACGTGACACAGTGTGGAATTCTGAACATGTCTCCCCTATCCCCTTTTAGTTTTCCCTTTCCTTACATTGCACAATCCTGACTGGTAGGGCAGAGCAATATATCTTGTCATGTAATTAGAAAAAGCTGCTGGCAATAAGTGCACTACTCTTGGATTTACAAAAATTTGGAGCTTCCCACACAAGGAGGGGCAGCCTGGAGCCTATAAATAGTTCACCCTGGTCAGTCTCTTCAGCATTCTTTTTCTTTTCCAACACCTTCCAGGCCAGCAGCTGCTCTGAAGCCATGGCCCTGGGTCTCCTGTGTCTGAGCCTCATCCTGCTGGGCACCCTGAAGATCCAGGCTCAGGACTCTCCTCCAGCCTTGAACCCAAGTCCATCCTTGAGCAAGTTCCCCCTGCAACCAGATTTCCAATATGAGCAGGTAGGTTTCTGGAAGAGAAGCTGAAGACAGGGTTAAGGATAATAGACAACGGGAAGATGGTGGGGGAAAGACGAATGGGCTTGTTGACAGTGTTGGGCGGGAGGAGTCAGAGAATCAAGGCCCTCTGCATGGTTGGTTGGGACACTGGCAGTCCTTCCCCACTGCTAAGTACACTGAGGTTCTGAAAGGTGCAGTAGCCACTTACACAAGGCCACCCCATTCCTGAAAATTCAGTGCAAACTCCTCGGTCATGAGCACTCTTGTCCCTGTAAGAGACAAACTACTGCTGGCTTCTCAGAGAAACTTATTCCCAGGGCCTTGATCCTGGTGGGTTGCCCAGAGGTACTAAGAGGGACAGGATGGGAGTTTTCAATCTGGTGACACCACTTGGCTCTGCCTATCATCACACCCTTGCAGTTCCAGGGGAAGTGGTACGCTGTAGGTTGGGCACAAAACACAGTTTTGAGTGAAAGCCAAAGCAAAGCAGCCATGCGCAGCATCACCTACAAGCTGAACGATGACCACAGCTACAATGTCACCTCTGACTGGCTCAGGTAAAGCTACCACATCGTGGTTTTCTTAAAGGCAGACCAATGTCATAACTAATGGGTTGACTCATTGAAAGGAGCGATCCTGCTTCTCATTGCTTTGTACTGAGTCAGTCTTCCACCTTTCTTCCCTCTGTCCCTTCTAACCTTCCTGCGTCCCCTTTTCTCTCCTTCTGTTTCTCCCTTTTTCTTCCTCCCACACTTTCCCACTCTCCTCCATTAATATTCGTGGGTGGCTGCCACAAAAACACAGTAGAAATGAAGAAGAGAGTGGGTGATCCCAGAGGGGCGGAGGGGCACTGGTTCCTGCGAAGAACCCCACCCATGCTACATCGAGGGGTTGTAAGGAAGTGAGCTGAAGGAGCCACGCTGCCTGTAATCCTAGCAGGCCTCCCTCCGGAGGCTGATGTAGGAAAATCACAAGTTCAAATTCGCCCTGAGCAACCTAGAAAGACACTTTCTAAACATTAAAAGTAAAAATGGGCCTAAGAATGTAGCTCAGCACCAGAGCCATGTGTTCAAACCCCTGTAGCACTATCACCATGTCCATCATCACCATAAAAGAGGGTACATCTGTTACAGTTAGCCCTACTGGACTCTGAGTTGGAGAACTTCACCTTAAGATACAGCAAAGCAGCCAGCTAACAGCATGGGCACCTGAGCATAGACTAATGAGCATCTGGGAGGGGAGAGCTCCAGGCCAGAATCTGGGGCATCTAACCCAAGCCAGGGCTTGGCCTGTGGCTCATAAAGGGAGAAAATCTCAGAGCAGCTGAAGCAGGGAAATGCACAAACCTGCAGAATTATAACAAGAAGTCACAGGTAGATGACAGCAATGGGGAAGAGCAGGAATCAGAGGTAGTATCATGTGCTCATCTTCCTGCAGTACATTCTAGCCCTAGAAACTTGTTGGGTTACATCGGGAGCATTTGAAGATTCAAGGGCATGGGAAGGGATGCTTAATGGCTCTGGACCTAATGTTCAAGGGTCAGTTGGCCTCAGGTGATAAGTGAGATTTGGCCAAAGGTCTAGGTTACTGCTGGGCATGGAAAAGAGTAGAAACTGAGAGGAAATTGAAAGGAGAGATGGGAAAAGCAAGCAGCAAAATAAGTGCAGGACGTCAGTGCCTGTGATCTTGTGCAACAGGCTGTCCTGGGTGGTAGAGGAGACACTGAGTATAGAAGCAGGGTTAATTAGACCCTGCAGAAGACAGGGCAGAAGCTCACAGGGAAATTCTGAGTGCTATGGGTGTTGGCCAAATGGGGCCCCAACCATGTCAGGTGTCACAGGCTGGGTTGGGCTGTTGCCTCAGAATCCTATTGCAGCTCTGTTTGTGCTTTCTGTATCCCATGGAGATCAAATTTGTGCATTCTATTTGTTCACTTCATCAACTCCACCATCTGTCACTCTTACAGCAACCAGGGATGTGTTCACATCTTTGACCATATGTTCCCAACTGACCAGCCTGGCCTGTTCACCTTGAAAGATATGACACGTGAGTCTTGGGTGAAGGAGGCCTGAGACAACGGGGAGCAGAATCCTTCCAGAAAGGAACGGCCTTCCCTGCCCTTCTACACAGATGCATCCTGTGGGGAGAAGCTGATGCTAATGGGTTGGGGAGGAAGGGATGGTCCTGTCCACCTGTCAGGAAAGGATGAATCTTGGCATCCATACTGCAGATTATGAAGGACTACAGAGCATCACTGTGAGAGTGCTAGAAACAGACTACAATCATTTTGCAATGGTGTTCTTCAGGATGACTGTCCTAAACAAGTTGTACTTAGAACATATCCTCTACGGTGAGTCACCCTGCTTCCCCTCAGGGTCCTGATAGGTGGGACTTGTGGGAGGCAGCCCCAATCCTCAAGAACCCAAAGTTTTCTCCAGGTTAAGATCCCCACTTAGGGAGCAGGTCTTTCCACAGACTTTGTGTTGGAAAGGGATCTCTGACTTCATCCCCTCATGCAATGTGTTTATGTTTAGGTGGTGGCCCACACCTGTCATTATAGCACTAGGTTGGCTGAGGCAGGAAGGTCAAAATTTTTAAAGCCAGCCTGAATTACACTGCAAGACACAGTCTTAAAAAACTTAAAATACATAGTTCTCTCTTTTTCCCCACTCACTGCCCTCTTGGACATAGGGAGGACCAAGGAGTTGAATCCTACAGTGAAACAGTACTACCGGGAAGTTACCAGGTCCCTGGGCCTCCCTGATGACTACATCACCTTCCCCGACCCCACAGGTAAGGGCCATCTGGAGTGATGGGAAGGAATATTGGGTCTGTCCAGGTCGGATGCTACTCCATCAGGGAAAGGAGACAGGAGAGTTTCAGTCTTCTGGTCTGGTCACTGGAGTGATGATGGCTTCCAAATTTAGGTGTCTGTGTGCTCAGGTCCTTTGGTACCAAGTGCTCCCCAAGACAGTTTAGCCAAGGCCCACTGAGATGAAAGTTTTGCACGCAGGACTAAGTTTACCCAGTTTGCTTCCCTGGGCCACCTCCTACCCAGACCTCTGTTCTTGCTATTCTGAGCCACCTCCTTCCTCATATCTTGGGTCTGGCTCTTGTGTATCATGTCTCCTTTCCTCCTCAGCTTGCTCATTATTGATGTGGGAAAAGTCCTTATCTTCAGGTGGCCTGGCCTGGAAAGGCGGACCACACAGATCACACAGGGCTGTTGGCTGAGGAGCTCCCATGGCCAAAAGTTAAACAGGCTGACACCCTTTATGCCTGAGCAGCTTTGAGGCCAAGTTGATTGATTTCCCCATTCTGAGGCTATGAGTTCAGGAAGCCCTCAGATCCTGCTTAGCTGGGTCAGACTGGGAGTGAGGTATCCAGAAGCAGTTCAGGGGTCTTGGCACCAAGATATCTCTGTCTGTCTGTCTGTCTGTCTGTCTGTCTGCATGTGTTGCTCATCTCCTGCTCTGGTATTATTTGTCCCCCACAGTGGAGTGCACTGATTCCTGACTTGCAGTGAGGCAATGAGGCAGTGAGTATCACCGGGCACGTGGCTGATGTGTGGTCAGGGTAGGGTGGGCTGGGGCTCTCAGGGCTGCCCTTCTTGCCCTCACAATTGCACACCCCAGCCATTTTACCCTGTTGTTTCCTCTCAGGTGCCTGCTGTCTGTGCACATCATGTTCTTCTGTCACTTCATCCCAAGTTGCACACCGGCTTCATCACCAGCCACAACAGCGGTGAGAGTGTTGGAAGGCATTATATCAAAGCACAGTGCTGCCAGGTGTCTCTTGAAATGCTGTTCCCCTGGAGGAGCCCACTGTTACTTAAATACACACTTGATACCGAGACCCCATGAGTGTGCTCTCTGTGTACTGGCTCATGACACTGGGCAAGGACAAAGCTTAGCCTCAGCCAGCATTGCTCCTGTGGCCTTCTGTCCTGACATGAGGGTGCAAAGAGAAGGCACAAGGCCAGAATGCCAGCCTCCTCCTGCCCATATTGTTGCCACTGGATGCCCTGATTGTGTCCTGTGAAGACTACTGTACACCCTCCTCACTCCTGCTCTAACTGGGTAATTTTAGTCACATCCCTGTGTCCACCTCAAGATATCCTAAAAGGGGTGGCCAGTTCAGCAGAAGCACTTCTGAGGCCACACCTTATTCTTACACAGACACCCGCAATAGGTCCTACAGCAGCGTCCCCATCAGTGCTGGGGAAAATGAGGTCTTAGTGTAAGAGGAAGTCTCCCCAAGACTTAGCAGGATACTGCGGATTCTGGGTGATGGTGACTAAGGCAGGATGGGCCAGGGAAGTTGCAAATGCCTATTCTAGGCCGGGAATGAGCAGGGTTGGAGGCATGCCTCTCTGTCAGATACACATGGACCCAATTCCCTCCATTTGACCACAACACCAGGGACTGTGCCCATGCTAAGCTTATTTAGAGATTTCTCCCCATCAGGATGATGTCCAGACCGCAGCAGGGTGCATTGAGAAGCCAGGGTAGGGCCAGGGCAAGAGGAGAATAGGCAGCTGGGATCTCATCCTGCTGGGAGATGATTCTCGTGGCTGCACCTGTGTCTGACCTGAATGCCCAGTCTCCACACAGGTGTCATCAGGTGCCCTTAGAGTTAGGCACAAAACACAAAAATCCCTCCAACTTCTTCTCCTCTTGTCAGGGCAGCAGCCAGAGTAGATACTGCTCTGAATGGCCCTGTTTTCCCACCTCATATACCCATATACTGCCCATATACTGCCACTTTAACGCTGGCTGGGAGTTTCCAAGCAATGATCACCTCCACCTTGGCTTCCCAGCAAAAAGGAGAGACCAAAGCCTAAAGACTAAAGCCCACCAGTGGCTGTCAGAAGTCTTCACCAGACTCCAGGGTAAGATGAGTTGGTGCCACTGGAATTTGAAATTGTGGGGGCAACTGTGCTTGACCCAGAGGGGCTCCAGGCTTAGAGATATCCCTGAGGTTTTCTGGCCACAGCCCCATGAGCTAGTCAGTGACACTGAAGCTTCAGCTGAATCCATGGTTTTTGTTATCCACGTTGGGCAGCCAGTGCTTCTTCTAATGTTGACCTAAGCAAGGAAGCTTCCATTGTCCCTTGCTTCTGCTGGGCCTTCAGCATCAAATTATTTGTCTACAATGGTCCTTTGTGTTTCCTTCCAGGGTGGTTGGAGGCATGAGCTTCTTATTGTCAATATAATAAGTTGCCACAAATCACCAGTGTAAGACAGTGTACCTATATCGTGTCTCCTGTTTCAAGAAGTGAAACCATAATCCTAACCATAACTCTGCATTGAAACTTGTTCAAGTGAAATGAGAGAATGAATAGGGAGAGGCTTGGAAGTTAGTGGGACTAATGCCCTGGAGACCAAAATTTTTTACACACCTTATAACTACTAGCCCTAACATAAGACAGCTCATCCTATGTTAAATCTAGGGAGAACACCAAACGACCAACCCTTCTGCCCAAATGCTTGGCAAAGTTGTACCTTAGTTGCAGCTGAGATGACTCTTGAGTACTCTTCATTGCTCACTCTGCCTCGCTGACTTGGTACTGTGGTGACCCTTAAATTATGTCCAGTACTGGGCATATACCTGCTTGACAACCACGGATGCAGTGGGCCTCAGGGCCAAGGCACCACCTGTGGCTGGAGTTCTAGGTTCAAGTTTGAGCAAAGCTGAGTCCCAGTATGCAAGAGGAGGTGTCCAACATGTACTGTGAGACTCCTGTTCCTGCACATCTATTGGCTCAAGGTAGTCTGTATGGGACCGACTACATGCTCTCCACCAGCCTTGCCCCAATGCCACCCTTTGTCTCTGCCCACCATACCCTCCTCTTTGACCTTGCCTTTATCCCAGTATAGTTCTCATTTGAGAGCCAATCATGTGGGCACAGCCTCCTCCCCCTAGGGCCAGATGAAGGAGCAGAATGCTCCATCAGGTTTGGCCTCTTCTGTGGAATGAATGTGTATGTACCTTCACCAAACCCATAAAGTGAAACTCCAAAGGCAAACAGAAACACTGAAATGACATCCAGAATTTGGAGGCAGATTTACCTACATCAAAAGGCACTGATTAGGATCATTCCCAAAATATCAGGCTCTGATCTCTGGTGGCCTAGGGTTTAAATGGGATAAGCAAGCAGGAAGTACAGAGGCAGAATGGCTTATCAGTTGGGGATTGGTTCTTACAATATGCATTTTAGTGATCAGCTATGCATCACACTGACCAGATGTTTCTAAGAAACAAAAGTAACAGGATCCGTACCCAGAACTATTACCTAGGCAACTAACAAACAAGTACACGGGCTGGGTGTCGGGGGTGAGGGGAATCTTCTGCTACAGAACCTAAGACACCAAATCCTAGTATCCAGAGGTGGAGCTTCCAGGAGGCAGATTTGTTAGCCCTGTGAATGGACCTTGGGTATTATACAAGGGCTCAAAGAGGAAATTCATTAGGACATTTTCCCCCATCCATGTCTTTCAAAATTTGAGGATATATTGATGATGCCAAACATGAGGAACAGGCCAACCATCAAAGACACTGATGCCCTGTGGACTTTCCAGGCTCCAGAACTGTGAGAAATAAATGTCTCCTCTTAAACTAATGCAGTGTGTGGTGGTTTGTTAGAACATCAGAAACTGAGACATCTGTGCTGACCTGTTGCTGTGGAGAGCACAGGTATCAGCTAGGACTGTACATTCTCATGCATAGGAAATAATGGAGCCTCTGACAAGGAAAAGCCCAAGTCCAGCCAGGCACTAACCACCATTCTGAACTCTGCTTGCCTTCACAATAACCTGTATGTCTCACACATCTATATCTACCCTCCTGGTATCTCACAATAAGGACTAAATCTCCACACATGAATCCCTGGAGCACATTCTGATGGCACCCAAATCACACACGCCATCCAGTCTCCTAATGCTCCTCTTGACTATAAGTTTCTCATGCTTGAATTTGAACACCTTGATATCATGGAATCTGACCTGGCAGGTTGTCTTTGAACTCACGATGTTTAGCTAGCACAAAAATATGTTAAACCAATGATTTGCCTTAGCATGTTTTTTCTCCCTCCTGTGTATCTTTCTTTCCTGCTTTCCCTGTTATCATTCTATCTTTTAAGTGAATTAAAGATTTAGTATGGGGAGATTTTCTGGATTATTCAACTTGGTCCTGAATGGAGTTGCAAATGCGTTTTGAGACAGGTGGCAAGGGTGATGAAGCAGAGAACTAGCATGTGCTGACAGGGGTGGGGCAGCAGTGATGGAGCCACAAAACCAGGTAGCTGGAGGAGAGGAGGTCCATTCTTGGAGGCTGCTGAAGGAGCAAGGCCTTGCTCATGCCTTGAATTACTGTACAGTTAATTTCAGATTCTACTGTTCAAGTCTTTGCAAGTTACGGTTTTGTGCTGCCACAATGTAGTAATTTGGTATATTAATGTGATGATTTGTGTGCCTCTCAGGTCATCCAGAGGCTGTTGAGAGTAGAAAATGTACTGTTAAGAAAGTTGCCCTTGAGAGAGGCCAAGGATATGGCTGCCAGAGAACTGTGGATGTAGGGAATAAATGGCCCAAGACAAGGAGCCTCAAAGAATGAGAGGGAAGTTGCTTTAACCAAGAGAACCCAGCAGTATGGGAAGTGGTAGCATGGAGTAGGGGAGCCAGTGCTGTCAGGAGCAGGTGGTTCACAAGAGGAGGGGCACCTAGGGATGTAGAGACCGGGGAGTCATGAGTCACTCCAGTCCTGGCAGACCCTGAGTGAGCTCCTAGTGAGGGATACTTTATGTGCTAGTGATCCTGTTTAGGTCAATGCCCACCTGAAGAATCTTTTTCCCAGAGTGATAAACCCAGTATATGGCACTGTGACCTTGGTCCTGCCTGCTCCGTATGTCTTTAGAGAACACACCAAGCATGTGCGGTAATTCCAACAGCCATGGAAGCAGAGAAATGGTGATTGTCCCTCCAGCACAAGGTCTGGCCCTAAGGCACTGTCCCCAGAAGCCCATACACCTGCCAGATCCATGACTGGCCTCCTGAGGATGGGCCATTGTCTTGGTTACTTTTCTCTCATTGCTGGGACAAAATACCTGACGCCCAAAATTAAGGAAGGAAAGGTTTATTTTGCTTACAGTTCATGGAGGTTTCAGTCCGTACTTGGCAGATTATAAGGCAGAGTGGCACATGGCAGAGAGCTACAGCTCAGGGCGGCAGAACACAGCAAAGCAACAAAACAAAAGCCAGGAATGGGGGAGGAATCTCCTCAAGCACCCTTTTCCTCTCCCTTACATATGCAAACTATCCACCCCAGGGCGGGTGCAGCTCTCACACCCCTAATCAGTCAAACTTTAAAAGCCTGCCCCATGGCTGAATGAGGCTTTGGGGGGGACACACAGACAAACCATAACAGCCATAGCTTGGCAAAAGTAAAGGTCTCATGGCTGTTCTCAGCACTGTTTTTTCTCTGCTCCTCACCCATCACCCTGCCTCTCACCTAGTCACTACTGGCCCGGTCAGTTCTGCTCTTTGTATCTCTCATGGTGTGGCTGCAAACTGCTTGTCAATATTTTTTCTGCAGACAATATGTAAATAGGTATGAATTCTGTAAGAGCTGAATTTGCAGGGCACCTCTACCCACCCTCTGGCAGAGTAGATCTACCAGGATCTGACTCTGGATTTCAGGTCATCAGCATCTTCCATCAGAGAGCCTCCAATAGGCTGGCTCTACATCACCAATATTTCTCTTGGCTTCTGGCCCCCAAAATCCCCAGGATGGAACTGATGCATCTTCAGTAGCTGCTGTGCAGACCCAGAGCAGTACTCAGTGGGCCCAGGCCTGGTTAATCCCCACAGGAGCTCAGCCTCAAAGTTTCTGCAAGCCTTGTCAAGGGCTTTCTAGGGAAATCTGCTATCCTAAAGAGACAGCATGGGAGATGCTAAGGTGCCCCTACAACCGGTTTGGATCCAATAGCAAAAATGATCAGAAGGCCCAGAAAAGACAAGGGAGTATCTGGAATTCCAGTGTATGATTGCACACATGTAGCATGCAACATTCCAAATGCCACAGTTCTAGGTAGTGTGAAACCTTGGATCCTACAATAATGTCCTGCATGAGTCCAGCTGAAGACTTAGAGCCCATAACAGTGCCTCCAACAAATCCAACTGGAGGCTCAGAACTCACAACAACATCTCATGCAGGCCTGTTTCACAGATCTGACTGGGAAGGCCCAAAGATCAGTGGTGGAATCTAGGAAGTCTGTGCCAGCGGGATGAAGGATTTGTGCTAGCAGGCTGAGGTATCTACACTGCAGCCAGGAAGCGATGCTCAAAGTAAGAACCAGAGCTCCCCTGAAAGGTACCACTGTCATTCTCAACAACAGTGAGGTCCCAAGCTCCTCAGATGATCAGGATAGCTGAGTTTCCATCAGGAAAGCCAGTGCAGTGAGCTTTTCCAGGACACTGGCAGTGCCCCATCTTCCCCTCTGGAGCCAGGAAGCAATGCTCAAAGTGAGGACTAGAGCTCCCCCAAAGTGAACCAAAGCCATTCTCAGTGCCACCAAGGTCCTGAGCTCTTTGGAGGATGAAAACAGACAAGCTCATCAGGAAAGCCAGCATGACGAGCTCCTCCAAGAGAACAGCTCCTTACAGCTTCTACCAGCTCCTAACAGCCTTTTTCAGTTCCCAACAGCCTTACTTCTTGTTCTCCAGTTCTGCCTCTTATGCTGTTGGCAACAGTTCCCAGGTGGGCCTCCCACACCCAGCACCACACTTACTCAGTTCAGCTCGGGGTTATAAATTGACCACCAGTTGTCAGTCCACCACATAGTTCATCTCATGGTGTAAGAGAAAGAAGAAAAATCCACATTCAAAGCTTGTACTAAGGTCAAAACAGAAATCAATGAAATAGATACCAAAAAATTACAAAAACTCAATGAATCAAAGAGATGGTTCTTTGAAAAAATAATTGAAATAGACAAACCTTTAGCCCAGTCTTACCCCCCAAAAGGAAAGGAAAGATACAAATGAATGCAGTTAAAAATGAAAATGATGGAATCACAAAGGATATCACTTAAATCCACAAAATTGTTAGCAACTAACTCACAAACCTCTAGCCAATTAATTCTAAAACTCAGAAGAAATGGAAAGATTCATAAGTACATATGAATGACCAAAATGCAACCAAGAAGACTTAAAAATTTTGAACAATCTAATAATGTACAATGCCATTGTAGCAGTAATTGAAAAAAAAAAGTGTAATATCTAAGACCAGCCCAGAGCCTGATGAACTCACAGCTGAATTCTATAGAACTTCCAGGAAGAACTGGTACCAATATTTCTCAAACTCTAAGGAAATTAAGAGGAAAGGAGTATTTCCCAAATAATTCTCAGAAGCTTAAATAATCCTGATCCCCAAATCATATGAAATTCCAACAAATATGTGAACAACAGGTCAATCTCTCAACAACCTTAATGAGATATTGGCTAACACAATGTAACAAATCATCAAAAAGATTATATACTATGACCAA
>NW_004955570.1:69277-70908 GCF_000276665.1 Chinchilla lanigera
AGAGAAAAGTAACCAAGACACCTCTACAATGAAAATAACATCACTCTGAAAAAGGAATTAGAGGACATCAAAAATAAAATGGCTTCCCCTGTGCCTGCATAGACAGAACTAATATGATCAAGTGGCTATAATTTCAGAATTTATATACAGATTTAATGCAATCTCAATCAATGTACCAAAGGACTCATAGATTTACCAAAAAAGTCCTAAAATTCATATGGAATCAAAATGCACATAGCATAGCTAAAGAAAACCGAGGTTACAAAGGCAAAGCATCCCCAACATCAAGTTACAGTATAAACCTGTGGTGATCAAAACACCATGGTATGGTCCAAATGCAGACATGGGAATCAGTGGATCAGTATAGAGGAAGGGAAAAGAGCCCCAGGCAAAACAACTATTTGATTTTTGACAAAAGGGCCAAAAACATGCAATGGAAGAAAGACAGCCCCTTTAATAAAAGGTGCTGGGAAAATTGAATGTCCACATGCAGTTTAGTCTACACACATACCTCTCACCATGTACTAAACTAAAATCAAAATGGATCAAAGATCTGAATGTTAGCACAGAAACAATCTGGTGGAAGAAAAAAATAGGTACAACTCTTAAAGACATAGGCATAAGCGAGGGCTTTCTAAACAAAATCCAAATGGCACAATTAATAATACCAAGAATCAACATATAGGATCCTATCAAAGTAAAAATCTTCTGCACAGCAATGTAGACAAGACAGTGAAGAGACAATCTACACAATGAGAAAATTTTTTCCAGCTATTCTTTGGACAGAGGGCTAACATTTAGAATATATAAAGACAATAAAATTAGACGCCTCACAATAAAAGATCCCATCAAAACCACTTCAAATAAAATGAATACACATTTATCAAAAGTCCAAATAGCCAATAGAGACATGAAAAGAGTTCTGCATCGACCATTAGAGAAGTGCAAATTAAAACTATACTGTGATATCATTTTACCCCCAGAAATAATGACTACCATAAAAAAGTTAATAATAATACATGTTGGCAAAAGTGTAGGGAAAAAGAAACTCTTCATTGTTGGTGGGAAAGTACATTAGTAGAAACTGGAAATCAGCATGGAGATTCCTTATAAAAACTAAAAATAGTAATTCCATTTGACCCAGCTATTTCCCTTGTAGCATCATCTCAAAGGTTAAAATTATTATATTACAGGGATGTATCTGTACAACAGCACAATTTATGATAGCTAGACCTTAGCAACAATGTACACATCCATCAACAGATGAATAGATTAAAAAATATGGGCTCAAAAAATATAAATGATTTATAAGGAACATAACAACTTTACTACGTATGTATTTTCTTTATGCTGATATCTATTTGCCCTGGGAATACTGTGAGCATCAGCTTCCTGCACACAAACAAACAAGGGACTAGCCTTCCACCCACTCTGCCATTCTGGAGAAAGGTCAACAAGGCCTCCATGGCTGTGGCTGATCACATAGCCTGGTCTCCTACATCTCCTCCTTTTTTTTTTGTAAATACACTAGTTAAATCATGGTCAGAGGAGGTTGCATACCTCTCAAGTGTTGCTTGGCTTTTCCTTCAAAGCGCCATATGAGCCAGCTAAGCAGGCTCCCCCAGCCCTGC
>NW_004955570.1:81702-87359 GCF_000276665.1 Chinchilla lanigera
TCTTGTCACTTCAGCACAGGGTGCCATTTTACTGCATGAAAAGCTACCATAGTCGTGAACATACTACAAGATCCTTCTTACGGTGCAGGAATCCCAAGCCATCACCGCGAAAGGCACCCCGCTGATGAAACCTCCCTTCTCTGCGACATAAACTCATGCTGCCAGGATTTGAAGTGTGTGTCTTTTGTATTCATATTTGGGGCCATGAGGAGATGAAGGGTACGAAGGTAGGATCACACTGAGGGCCTGCTATCCCCAGAAGCCAGCCAACTGTAATAGTGCAGTGAGAAGGCGCAAGGTAAAGAGGATTCCATGGTCCCTGCTCCTGGCTGCTCTGAGCATATTATACACAAGCACTTTTGATAGACACTCCTAGCCTGGACACTGAGCCCACCGACAGAGAAGCCTTAAAGGGATGCCCTATCAAACAGTAGCACTTTCTGGGCCATACCTCATATGCACACTGGGCCAACTACAGTGGGTCCCACAGAAGCAGCCCTGAGAAAGTTAGAGAGTACGAGGGTCTTGGAGTGGGTTTAAGAGAAAGCATTCCAAGCTTACCAGAATCTTCTGCTAGCCAGGTGATGGCAACCAAGAGCAGAGGGCTCCTGCAGAGACAGAGACCTATTCCAAGGAGGTGAGCAGGGGCGGGCCCCTCCCTCTTGCCAGAGACCTGTAGACAGTCCCCACCGTTTGACTCCACTATGACACTGTGCCTATGTGGACCCTATTCTGAGTGCTGCCCCCACCATGGCCATGTCCAGTCCACCTGAGGGTGAATTCTGAAACTGGGACAGGGTAAGGGGTTGGGGATGGGGTGGGGAAGTGCATTGCCAGGAACCCAGCTGCCTGGCAGAAGACCCACATGGTGGGCCTCTGTCTGGTCTGAATGCTGCAGTCACCCGCGGATACCACATCTGCCCATGCATGGGTGTGTAACACTCAAGAATCCCTTCTGCCCCTTCTCCCCTTGAAAGGGCAACAGCCACAGTGGGTGCAGTTGGAAGACCTCTGGCTTCCACACACAGACACTCACACACACACTTTCACCCTGGCTGGGGCACAGTGAGATTCCCAAGCTATGATAGTTCCCACGTGGCACCCCGGAAGCAGGACAGACCTGAGATCCACGCCTATCAGTGGTGTCAGAAGACTGGGAAACCTCCATGAAGAGATCAGTTTGGTGGCACCATGCCTTCTAACTTTCTATGGGGACGGTGCCTGACCCAGAGAGGTCCCAGGCTGAGACCTTGGTACCTGCTGGATGCAGGGCTGGTTGCTGGCCAAGGTCACAGAAAATTCACCCTGGATTCCTGGCCTTTTGGATCCCCACTGGGCAGCCAATCCAGCTTCTGACCTTGGCCCAAGCTCCCCATTGTTGCACGCTCTTGGAGGGCCTTTCAGAATCAAACTCAAGTTACAAACAGAGCTTTGTGTTTCTTGTAGGGTAGTTGGAGTCTTGCATTTTCTATTGTCACAGTAACAAGTTGCCACAGACCCAGTTTAAAGCTGCATATATGTATTTTCATCTAGTTCTGGAGGACAAAACTCCACTCAGTATCACTGGGCCGAAACCACAGTTCGCAGGGCAGTGGCTCCTGTGGGTCACTGGGAAAAAATCCATTTGCCTGTGTTTTCAAGCTTCTGGAGCTGACTTCCCGGCATTCCCTGGCTTGCAGTTCCTTCTCCCTTCTTCAAAGATGCAATGTAGCATCAGTAAAACCCTATTCTGCTGGGTTCTCACTTTCAGGAAGAGACAGTCCTGACTGTGGGTGAGATTTAGATGAGTGACCTGATTCTGAAATTCTTGGGCACTGTAATTAATTGTGTAAACTTCCACCCACTGGGATGACTTAGCAGCAAGCCAGCCCACAGTAGTTCCAATAGAGGGACTCCTCAGCTCTCCTTTTCCTCCTGCAAGATCTACCAGGCTAGAAGCTGCCCTGAAAGCATGGTCCTGGGTGACCTGTGCCAGGGCCTCACAATGCTGGGGGCCCTGCTCACCCAAGCTCAGGACTCCTGGCCAAATCTGGTTCCAAGTCCACCAATGAGCAAAGTCTACCCTGCAGCCAGACTTCCACAATGACCAGGTAACAGCTCTGGAAGGGAAGATGCAGGGAAGGTATTGGTGACAGCAACAGTGGGACAAGAGGGATGGGGAGGCAAAGGGACACTGAGGCAATATTGTGCAGAAACAGCAGAACTCAGGGGAGCCAGAACCTGTACATGGCAAGAGGGCACATCTTTAGTTCCTCTGCACAGAGTAGAAAACTGAAGCACCTGAAATTCCACCAGCTGCTTTCCCTGGGTGACCTCATCCCAGACAACTCAGGTCTAACTCCTCACCCACAAATCTCCCTGTCCGGTGGCCCAGCTTCTGCGGGCTCCTCAGGGCAGTACCATTCTTTGGACCTAGTGTCCAGGGATTCCTGCAGGGAGATAAGGGAGGGATGGTTCTGGGGCCATCCCCAGGCTCTGAATGTCATCAACACCTTGTGGTTCCAGAGGAAGTGGTATATGTTCCCTTCCAGAGGAAGGGAAAATATTTCAGATCTGAAACAGAAGCTGTCTAGACACTTTCAGCCT
Organism: Chinchilla lanigera; assembly: GCF_000276665.1. NCBI lineage: Eukaryota > Metazoa > Chordata > Mammalia > Rodentia > Chinchillidae > Chinchilla > Chinchilla lanigera. Next base: position 84,289 of record NW_004955570.1, read on the forward strand.
CACTGAAGACCTGAAAGATGACCACAGCTACAATAACAACTCCTTGTTCAGGTAAAGATGCCATCTCCTGGGTGTCTGGAGGCAAATGGATATCACAGTCATGGGGTAAACAAAGTGAGAAGCAGTGTCGTTCACCTCACTGCCCTGCACTGAATCAATCTTCCACTATTCCTCCCTGCTTCCCCTCCTCCTGCCCTCTCATTTCTTACCTGTTCTGCTTTCCCCTTCTCCCCGACTTCCTTCCTCATTTCAGTCAAGGTCATGGGCTGCTCCAAAATAAACACCCACCTTCAGTAGAAAACAAGACAGAGAGGGCAGTGTCCTCAAAAATCACAATGCACACCACCCAGCATGGGACCCCACCTAAGGCTTCATCTAGGGCTCCTTGTGAAGAGATTTTTAAGGAGCCATCTTGCCTTTAAGCCTAGCAGGCTCTGCTCCCTCAGCTGAGCAAAGGCATCAAAAGTTTGAAGGCAGCCTGGGCAACTAATGTGTGACCCTGTCTCTCTTATTTTGTACCTTAAATTCTTTGGGCTCTTCTCTGAGCACCCAAGTTGAATCAATATAGATGTGTGAGTCTACGGATCCTGGTAAGAATCTCCAAGTTTGAAAGTCCCCTATTTTGGGAGCTGATGGCATGCCATGGTGAAGAAAATGGCAAGCTGGACGAAGGCATATTTTCTCATACAATTTGGAGGTAAGAAACCATCAAGGTCCTTTCTACAGAATGCCACCGTGCATTAGCCCAGGCGATGGGAAGCAACAAGTAGTTATGCGGCCCACCATGATACTTAAGACACTGGTGCATGTAGTCAAGTCTGCTATGGTTCAGTAAGTCAATCTCCCCACGTAGAAAGACATGAAGAATAACTTACATTCCCTCCAGAGATGGGAGGCTCCTTCTTCAGGTTCATTATGTGCGACAAAGAGGAATAGCAGCAACACTATTCTCCCAAGTCTAATTTCTCCTTTCTGATCAAATCCACCGTGCAGCACATCTCCTCAGTGTCAGCATCCCATCTCAAAGAAAAGGAGCTCCCTACTCCTGTGGCATGGTTCAATCATAGCAGCCACTTTCTTTAAGAGCCTACATTGAAAATTTTGACCCACACATTGCATTAATCTCCTTCTATCCTGTCTCAATCTCTAAAGTCTGCCTAAAGTCCTTTACTGTTACTATTTTCACCTTTTACAGGATCATTGTTCTGGGATTTAGGGACTTGGTTGGGTAAACCTTTGCTGCAGTAGAGTTAGGTCCAACCATAAAGACCAGCCTGTTTCGAGAGTTGACTGTGTTACTGTTATGGTTTATGTCTGCGTGTCCCCTCAAAGCCTCACGCGGTCATGGGGCAGGCTTTTAGAGTTTGATTATTATGGGTATGAGAGCTACACCCACCCTGGGGTGGATAGTTTGCATATGTAGGGGAGAGGAAAAGGGTGCTTGAGGACATTCCTCCCCTATTCCACCCTGGTGTGTGCTTGCAGTTTAGCTGTGTTCTGCCACCCTGAGCTAGCTCTCTGCCATGTGCCACTCTGCCTTATAATCTGCCAAGTACAGACTGAAACTTCCACAAACTGTAAGCGAAATAAACCTTTCCTTCCTTAATTTTGGGCATCAGGTATTTTGTCCCAGCAACGAGAAAAAAGTAACCAAGACAGTTACATTTGCTCTTTATTGGCACTTGAGGTGCCACTTTATCTTGTCCCTGGTCTAGAATGGCTAGGTTATTGATCTTTATGAGTATAAGATTACATATTTGGTGTTGGCAGTCAGATGGAGGTGTATCATTGAATACATGTAGTCTGTCCTTTGGGGGAATCCCAATTACAGTTCTTCAGCTGTTTCCTATTGTCTAGTGCTAATGTTGAGTGGTCTTCTATGCAGCACTGTGGCTGGTACAAGGAGGGGTGTGGTAACCTGAATAGAATTCTGGGCAAAGGAAGATATTTTGCACATGAGAGAGCTGTCTCTGCAACATTTAAGCTTTCACAAGACAGTACTTGGCATGCATCAAATCTCAAATTTAGAGAAGATACGATTTTAGTTACCTTCATTATCAGCCTAGCAGGGTAGCCCAGAGTTCCTTTTCAATTTGCTCATCCCCAACCTCCACCTCTGTTTTTCAAATTCCAGGTTAATCAGCTCCTAGAGTGGGCAAGAGCTCCTATTTTTCTCTTTCTTAGAGTTAGCTTTTAACAGTTTCTCAGGTGAGAAACTGATACCTCCCACTGTGATACTGCGGGTTCCTGCACTTGTGTATCATGAGTCCCTGCCATTTCAGCAGTCTTTGTGGGTACTTTTCGGTCAGAAACACTTGTTGGAGGTCTTATCTGCTCAGCTGGAGTTTGTCCTCTTTCAGCACCAGGTCACCAAATTGGAAAGAATGGACAATGAACTCTAGAAGTGGGATCTGGATTAGGAGAATGTAATCTTCTCATCATAGTCAAATAAACATATTACAATTATATATATATATATATTTACTTAGGTGTATAATCATCCATAGATAGTTATGTCAATAATCCCTGTGGATAACTCATGAGAATCAGTCATAACAGTTAACTTCTTTTTGGCTATAATTCCATATATCTATCATCTATCTATCTATCTATCTATCTACCTATTTTATTTTACATTATTGTATACAGTCAAAAATAGACATTGTATTTATAAAGCAATTTGTATGTCATTTTGATTGTCTACCAGTCTGAAAGGGAAGATGTCATCAACTTTAGTCTTGTTTACTTTTACCAACTTATTTAAATTAACCCACTGTTAAATTGTGTAATCCAAGAAGCATTTGGGCTAGTACCAAGACTCTCTATATAAATCAACTTACGTAGGACTTCTTCAAGGATAATACGCATGTGAAGATTTGCACAGAAATGTAAATATATTGGCATAAATCACATATAAATTTTGTTTGACCAACTGTTAAGGCTTTTATTTGTAAGTACACTCTAAGCCAAGGGCCTTCATTCTCATAAGAGCCCTAGCAATTGACAAGGTCAAAAATAAAAGTAAGGGGCTGGGGATTTAGCTCAGCAGCAAAAGTGCCTGCCTGGCAAGC
>NW_004955570.1:87459-92226 GCF_000276665.1 Chinchilla lanigera
TCTGTCTGTTATGGTTCTCCTATTATAACCATGGTAGGATAGAATAAGTCCTGTACAATGACATAGCAATTGAACTTCTTTTGCATACATAGTGAAATGATTAACACTCTTGTAAAGATGATACAATCTCCAACAAGCTTCATGCTACTTGGCCAAATTATTGCATCATCCATACAATTGTCAGCATGGACCAAAATCATATACTTCCTGTCCATGTATTGATTGCACCCAGCCCATGTCCAGTCCACAAATAACCCAAGGTGGGGTAGCGTGTTCATCAGTGTCAACTCATGGGGCCTACTGTGCACAAAGGGGAGGATTAGGTGCAGACTTATTAGTCATCAAGCCAGATTAGTCATCAAGCGAGTCCCAGAAATACAATTCGAGAACTATGATATGCAAGTCAAAATTATGAGCTAACAGAATGAGATGAATTTAGACTCTTGTGCACAATGCACAATGGAATATCACAAAAATGTCAAATATAGTCGAGTAATATTCATATTTTCAAAATCTGAAATTGTAAAAGGTCCAGGGACCCAATCTAAATGATTAAGGTATATTTTGGAGGAGAGGAATCAAGGCAGATAATAGGTTGAAGCAAAAGGAAGTTAGGCATATATGCCCAATAGGTAGTCCCTTCAGCGGGTGTGATACATGCAGTGTAGGCTGTGATGGCTATCACAGCACTAAAAAGATTATCAGGAGTACGTGGAAGACTTTGTCTTGACACCACATGTTCAGCATCCGTTATGGTCTTCATTTGCCCCAGTCATAAAGCTTCACTACTTGTTGGTAGTCAGCAGCTGCTGTGTCAGGACATCATTCAGAGACATGTGACAGAAGACAGAATTGAGGGAAACGTGACATCAGACTCCACCATGAGTTGCAAGCTGTGTGCATTTCTCCATGGCCCCACCTTCTGGGATGGTAGCCACATGGGGGATCCATCTCCTGTTAAGATACAAACTTACTCTCATCCCCATGTTACTAGGGGATTGGGTCCCTCCCACTGGCAAGTCTCGGGTGACTTCTATAATACTTCTTCCTTCCCTCTCATGCCTTGTGATTTTTTTCTGCCAATGTAACTCTGTAGCAGTAACATGCTCTGTTGCCTGAATATTTAAAAAATATAAAGTATATGTGGCTAGACTAAGCTGTGCTGGTGAGTTACTGGGGTGGACTCCTACTTTATGTTTTTGTAATTGATGCTTTAAGGTGGCATGGGCTGTTCCTATAATTGCTAGCCCCTGTGGTTTGCATGGTATGTTAGTGCTATGTTGAATTCCCCAGAGTAGCAGGAAGGAAGAGAATCCATGCTCCTGTGGACAGGGCCATTATCAGTTTTTATTTTCTTTGGAATTCCTAAAGCAGCAAAAGCAGAAAGACAGTGTTGTTGTACACGGCCTGTGGTTTTCCCAGAAGGGCAGGTAGTATGAATAATATGTGAGAAGGTATCGTATTGAAGGTGATGAAAAATTGGAATGTGTCACATCCATGTCACTAATCATTAGCATTGACTCCCTGAGAGTTACATCACTTCCCTAGAACCAGATGAGGAATCTATTAACATATAGGAAATGACAAAACAGTTTTTCGAACTTGGGATCTGGACAACAGAAATTCATGAGTGAGAGCACATGAATTTTGATGGAAATAAGAGTGAAAATCTAAGGTAGACTGGAATTTAGACACATAACTTTTAAGACAGTATGCAGCTTCAATACCCTCAGTCATGGGGCATGGTAGGCTGGAATGAGAGCAAATATGAGTAATGAAGAAGTATGCAGAATGATGTTGAATAGGCTTTCGTAGATAGAAGAAGAGATTAAGCAAATGAGAGTATTTCTTACTGACCAGATATAATGCTTGCCCAACAAACTGTTTACACAAAGGAGGACAATTCATCACTCCCTGGGGTCGTACAATCCATTGATATTGGTCACTGGCTCCTGAAAATTAATGCTAGGGACAGAAAAGGCAAAACGGGACTTATCAGCCAAACACAAAGCAATGGTGAAAGGACAATCTTTTAGATCAATAAGTATTAAGGGCCATTCGTGGGGCACCACAGCAGAAGATAGGCCAAGAGGAAGGGCTCCCATGGGCATGAAGCAAGCACTGACTGCACACAGATACTATAAAAATCTCCATATTTTTCAGAGAAAACCTTTCCCAGGACATGCTAACCCAGGACAGCTGAAAGGCCACAGCAGGGACAGAGTGGGAGGGGTGGCTCTGGGCCTACCCCTGGGTCTGCCTGTCATCAGGCCCTTGCAGTTCCAGGGGAAGTGGTTCCCCATCAGCTTGGCACAGAACACAGTTAGGAGCAAATGTCTAAGCCAACCAGCCACGCACATGGCCACCTTTGAACTGAAAGATGATCACAGCGACAACACCACCTACACCCGGGTCAAGTAAAGCTGCCAAATCCAGGGGCTCTGAGAGGCAGACTGATGTCACAACCGAGGGGTTAACAAAATGAGGGAAGCTGTCTTTCATCTCACTGCTCCGCACCGAATCACCTTCCTCCCTGCACCACTTCTTGCTCCTCCCTCTCCTGCTTCCCTATTTCTCTCCTTCTATTGCACCCTCCTTCTCTTCTTCCCACTCTTCTTCACTCGATTCCATCAATGTGCATTACTGAACAAACAGAGTCAAGAGAAAAGAAGAAGAGGAGAGGGTGCCCCAGAGGGGAAGGAGGGACACTGCACCCAGGCAGGGACCTCACCCAGCGCTTCCATCTAGGGCTCATAGCGAAGTGACCTTGAAGGAGCCAGTCTGCCTGTAATCCTAGCAGGCTCAGCTCCAAAGGCTGAGGAAGGAGAACCACAGAGCTGGGTAACTGTAGGAACTAGGTCTCAAAGTAACAGCAAAAATCAAGCTATGGATGTGGCTCAGTCCCATGTCTATGTTCACTCCACAGTAGCACTACCATCACCACTGTCACCATGATGTAAGGGGTGGTACATGGGGGACACCCATGGCTGGTGGACTGTGGCTCAGCGAGCCTTACCTCAGAAGGCAGGAGAACAGGCAGCCACCAGGTTAGATACCCAAGTAGGGACTAATGAGCAGCTGGGCTGGGAGCGCGCCCAGGACAGAATCTGGGGCATCTCACCCTCAGCCAGGGTGTGTCCTGACGCTCCTCCAGGGCAGAATCTCAGCACGGTTACTGCAGGGAGGTGCGAAAGCCTCTAAAGTGAGGACAGGCAGTCACCGGCAGGAGATGACAGAAGTCAGAATGGGGAGACCAGGCTCATCCGCCCGCAGTAATTCTGGCCCTGGCCACTGGTTGAATTATAGTTTCTGTTGAAGGATTACGGGGCATAGAAAAAGCTAGTGAGGCGCCCCAGTCTGCGGTGCACAGGTAGCACAGACTCAGGTGAGAGGTCACGTTTGGCTGAAGGACTGGGGCAGAGCTCGGCATGGAGAAGACTGGAAGTTCAGAGGAGATTGCCGGAGAGATGGGAAAGGGAGAGCAGGACTCGGCGCCTGGGCACTGGGTGTGGCACAGGGCTCCGCAGGGAAGCAGGAAAAGAAATTGCCGGAGGGCGGGTTGGGCAGGCCCCATAGCAGGCCAAATACACACTCAGAGGGGAGGGTCCTGGGCCAAGGGTGTGCGCCTAGCTGGATCCCTGCCGTGGTGGGAGGTGGATGTCATGGGCTGGGCTAGACTGGGGCTTAAGAATCCTCCTGCAGCCCCCGCCCAACTTCATGCATCCCAGGGGGATCAAGCCTGTGTGCTCTCGCTGTTTATCACCCATCTCTCATTCTCACAGTGACCAGGGATGTGATCATAGAAGTGATCCTATGGTCCCAAGCGGCCAGCCTGGCCAGTTCATCCTGGGCAATACCACATGTGAGTCTTGACTTTGTGAGGCTTGGGGTGGGAATCTGGGGCAGAGTCCTTCAGGTAGGGTACAAGACTCCCTGGCCCTCCACATGGAGGCTGTCCTATGGGGAGAAAGTAATGCTGACTGGTTGAAGAAGGGGACAGCCCCTTCCTCCTGGTCAGGAAAGGATGACTCCTTGGCATCTACTCTGCAGGATCAGAGAACTACACCATGAGAGTGCTGGTCACTGACTACAGCCAGGTCACTCCTTCAGGAAGGAAGTCTTTCCACAGACCCTACATGGAAAAGAATTCTGAGGCCTCCTTCACTTTTTCAATACAGTTTACATAGTCAGCTAGTGATGGTGACCCACACATGTCATCACAGGACTGGGCAGCCTGAGACAGGTGGACTGTGAATTTCCAGTCCTCCTGAACTGCATCGCAAGATACTGTCTCAAAACTTAAGCTACACAGTTTTCTGTGCTGCCCACTCACCACCGTGTCGGCCACAGGGAGGACCCTGAAGCTGAGCCCTGAAATGGAAATGCAATACATTAAAGTCGCCAAGTCTCTGGGCTTCTCGGATGACCACATCATCATCACTGCTCCCATGGCTGATTGGCACCTGGCAAGAAGGGTAAGGGATATGGATCCGCCTAGGCCTGTTGCTGCCCCATCAGGGAAAGGGGAGAGGACAGACTCAGTCTCTGGTTCCAGTCATGGGGGTCAGGGGTCTCTGACTTTGGGGTGTATATGTCCCTAGGGACCCTGTCCTGAAGTGTTTCCCTGAAAGTTTCATCAACCCTTGCTCAGATGCTGATTTTAGACCCAGGTCCAAGTTTTCCCAGTCTAACTCCCTGGGCCACCTCCTTTTCATACTTTGAGTCCTGCTCTCTGAGTCTCCTCCTTTAATCTTGGATCTGTCTATC
>NW_004955570.1:98621-110807 GCF_000276665.1 Chinchilla lanigera
AGTACATGTAAATTTGATATGAGCTCAAAAATTATTACTAAAGTAGCCTTCGGTATCTTCACCACTTATTAAAAAAGATTAATACGAAGATGAACAGAAAAGATAACATACAGAACATATAAAAGCACTTGTATTTAATCAAAGTGCAATGTTAGATATATTTGACATGGTGAATTATAATACTCTTTTCATAGTTACAGGTTTATAGCTAAAAATATACTAGTCGGCTAGAATCCCCAACCTGTGGTTATGAATTAGTTCTCCCATTTTTGTTGTAAGTCACAGCAATATTTCACTTAATATTTTAAACTATTCTGAGTGCCTTTTTTGTTAGTTAACCTTATAGACTCATAACCTATAAGAATCAGACGGGTGACAAAAGAGCTTTAAGGTTTTGTTTTTTACTCTTTAAAATCAAATTTAAAAAATATTTTAACCTAAAGGTGATATTTGGGAATAGACAGTGTCTTGGTTACTTTTCTCTTATTGCTGAGACAAAATACCAGACTCCCAGAATTAAGGAAGGAAAGATTTATTTAGCCCACAGTTTGTGGAGGTTTCAGTCCACACTCATCTGGCTCCAAGTCAGAATGGCACATGGCAGCAGAAGCAACAAACAGCAAAAGCAACAAGAGGCAAAAAGGGAGACACAGAAAGAGCAAGCCTCTTTCTCTCCCTTATATTGTATGCAGGCTACCTGCCTGTGATGCACTGACAACTAGTGGTCAACTTGTAACACCCAGCTGAACTGAACCAGCACGGTGCTGGGTGTGGGAGGTCCACCTGAGGATTGTAGCTGGTAGCATAATAGGCAGAACTGGAAAAGAAGAAGAGTGGCTGCTGGGAGCTGGTAGAAGCTGTTGTGTGCTGTTAGAAACTGTAAAGAGCTGTTGGTTCTCTCAGAGAAGTTTGTCATGCTGGCTTACCTGATGAATTTGGCTGTTCTCATCGTCCAAGGAGCTCAGGACTTGTTGTCACTGAGAATGGCTTCAGTTCACCTTGCGGGGAGCTCTGGTCTTCACTTTGAACATTGCTTCTGGCTTCAGAGGGGAAGATGGGGCACTGCTCAGTCTCCTGGAGAAGCTTGTCACCTTGGCTTTCCAGATGGGAACTAGGCTTTTTCATTCTCAGAGGATCTCAGGACCTAGCTGTCACTGAGGATGGCTATGGTATCTTTCAGGGTAGCTCTGATTCTTACTTTGAGCATTGCTTTCTGGCTCCAGTGCAGATCCTTTAGGCTGCTAGTGCAGATCATTCACCCAACTGGCACAGACTTTCTGCCTTCCACCACTGACCTTTGGGCCTTCTCAGCGCAGATTCATGAAACAGGCCTGCGGGAGACATTGTTATGGCCTCTAGGGCTTCAACTGGGCTCATGTAGAACATTGCCTGTGATTGAGGCCCTCAGCAGGATTTCTTGGTCTTTAGTGGATGGACAGATTTCCTGCATTCTTTTGGTATGTGACTGTTTGGGTGACTATTATAAATAATCTTATAAAATATGTGTCCTGTATTATATTGCTCCCTTGCAAAACCCCAAACAACGAATGTGCTGTGGGGTGGGTGTTCACTCGCACGCATAATCATAGCATTTGACCACAAAAAAACTAAGAACTCTAGAATCCATCTCTATGACTGCATGAGGCTATTGGGGGACATCTAGACACAAACCATAGCAGAGAGTGAGTTACGCATAGTCATATAAGGATTATTAGGTGTCTTTAAGATCTCTCTTCTGTACTTTTGGAAAGAATAAAGAAAGGAAAACTAGGTTAGGTCACATGTACAACACCATCAAACCATATCGGAACTGCCCAGAGAGGCTGCTCTGCCCTGATTTTTGTCACTTATTAGCCTAGATATCACTGCTAGTCATGGAAAAAAAAAAAAAAAAGCTCATATTCAGTATCAATCCCAGAAATGAAAGCTATAGCCTTTGTCAAAACCACCAGTTAGAGCAGAGAGGAGAGTTGGGACCTGGGGAGTAGCTAGTGATAACATGAGAGACAGGCCCGTAGCCCCCTGGGCTCCCTTGAGCAGCAAGGAAATTTTAGAAGTATGTAAAATATACCCTTATATTTACAGCTTTTCATATTCTCTTTTTTCGCTCTTACTGATTACAATGTTTGTGTAACAAATCTGGCAGCTGCTGTTTGGAAGTTAAAGTGTCCCCCTGTATTGTCCTTTGGTCTCAGGTATATTTTGCCCTTTAAAGCCACCAGATACGCTGTGGTCCAGGGTCCCATCCCACATATGTTCACTCTGTATCTACAAGACAGCTCCAGGAAAGCCAGGAGCCCACAGTGAGGGTGTGTGTGGCGTGCTCATCTGTCCTCTCCAAGCCCTGTCCCTGCCCTTCTTCCACTTTCAGGACGGCATCTTTACAAAAGCAAAGCTCATCTTAGCAGAATCCCTGAGTCACCTGCTTCCTTGAGGTTCTCATCCTGGGCCTTGGTTCCCACCTGCACCCACACAATGATCTGTGCAATGTACCTAGACATTGGGGCTCATGAACCCTATGGGCAGGGCAAAAATAGAACGCAGCTTCATTCGTGCCAAAACCAGTGCAGCTGAAGGTGGATTTAGAAGATGGAAACTGCACTAAAGAATGAAAGGCAAAGGTAGGTCCTGGGCTGCATCACAGGCCTGACCCTAGGTAGAGACAGGGAACCAGAAAGCCTCAGATATTTGTGTGCCCCCCTCCTCAGCCAATAAACTCTTGAGCTTTGTTTGAAAATCTGTCCTCAACCTGGGCACTGTCCAAACAAGACTTGAGATTCTCCCAACTGCCTCCAGTCTCTGGACAATGGGGCAGGGCCATCCACAGGCTTCCCAAAGGCCTACGCAGTGGAAGCTGGAGGTCAGGGCTAGGCAAGTCAGACCTAGAGAGGGGCAGGGCATCCCTGAACCCTACTGTGTACCATTCTACCTTTGTCACCTCCCCACAAAAGCAAAATCAACAGGTAGTTTACACGTGTCCTATGGCTTCCAGAGACTACAGAACACATCCCTTCCACCTGGAATCTCTTCCCTACCTTCACCACAGCTCTGGCATAGCAAGCAGAGACCACACACCCTCCCCTGGCCCTCAGCTTACCTCCTGTTCTTCAGTGCTTCCCTTAAGGCTCTCATGGGCTACACCTGTGCACCTGGGGGACTCAGCCTAGATGGGGACCTTAGACCCAGCAGGAAGGACAGCTCCTTTTGAACAGAGCCCCATAATTGGGCCAGGGAAGAAGAGGGATATGAGGCTCCCTTAGGTCTGGCTCTTCTCAATTGATTCTAGAAATGTGTGTCGTAGTTTCCATATGAAAATCACCCACTGCCCCACTCCTGTGAGTGCGGCTGAGGCCCTGGTGGCCTTTCAGCCAGGCAGCATGCTTAGTGCTGCTCACCCTTTGAGGAATGCTCAGGATGAGGTAGCCCCTGTCACCATCAGTCCTGAACACGTGTACTGGCAGGGAAATGGCAGGCTGTACAATGATACCCTAGTAGTAGGCCCACTTATGCATGGCCTCAGTAAGTGTGATCCTGGCCAGGGTTCCACCTGAGATGCAGGCCTATGTCCAAGGGGAGAGTGGCACAGCTCCTGGGATGCCTATACCTGTAGTAACCAGCATTCCCCATAGCTGCAGCAGTGTCCTGGTCTATTGTTTGTCCAGGAGGGTAACGCATGTTCACCAGGGGCCCAGGCCATGGTATACATCCCAGGTGGTGACAAGAAGGTGGGGATGAAGTAGATGGTATTGCCTGCGACAGGGGCCACCAGCATCTCGCACTTGAAAAATCCCTGCATTCTTTTGCAGGCCTCAGTTGGAGGGGGAGTGGGACCACAAAGTTTGTGCCCACAGATTTCAGACAATGGTGTTTCAGCTGACCGTCCTTACCTCAAAGTGAGGACCTAGGTGACACAGTGGCTTTTGATGCTGCACTGTGTCTTTGAAGGTGGAACAAGGCACTACCAAGCCAAGGAATGAAAGGAAAGAGCCACACAGGCTTGCAAAGGCAGGGAATGGGATGTTTGCCGAGCCCCTGCTAGAGAGCACGTACGTGTGCACTGTGGTCTCAGCCCAGTAAAACATTCAAACTCTCAGATTCAGCACGTGAAGAGAATGCATGCCTGCTCTTTTAAACTGCTGGTTTTGACAAACCATTACAGTGGCAATGGGACTCTCATACCTCCAGCTACCCAGGTAGAAAACACACAGACTTATTTGCTCCCAGAGAGTTTGATCCTCAAAAGCCCAGCAGGAGCAAGGGGTGATGGGAAACTGCGTTATTGCTTTCTTGCTTTTTTTTGGTTTTTCTCTGGTACCGGGAACCGAACCCACAACCTTGCGCTTGCCAGGCAGGCGCTTTGCCGCTGAGCTAAATCCCCAGCCCCGCTTTCTTGCTTTTGTTATCTGTGTTTCTTTCCCTGACTTTTTAAAAGATTCTATTTTAAAAAGAAGAAACTGTTCAAAAGGAAAGTCAAACTGGGATGGGGGAAGGAAAAAACGAGGAAGAGAAAAGGAAAAATTATTTCTGGCTAGGGTCAGAAACACGTTTGGCTGCCCATAGAGGATCCAAAGGGCCAGGGAGGCAGGGTGATGACTGTCTCCACAGCCAGGTAGCGGGGCTCTGCACACAGACCCCACATGGCCATGTCTGCCTGGAATCGCTCTGCCTCAGACACAGTTCTCATCCCAAGTAGAAACCTAAGTGGCACCAAACTGGCCTTGACCTCAAGTCTGGCCAGATTTGTGACACCTGCTGGTGGGCTCGGGTCTCTGTTGTGTTCAGTGGGAGGCCGGGTGAATGCAGTCATTGCTTGAAAGTCAGAGTGGACACGACAGTTTGTGTGTCTGTACGGTGGGAAGCCGGGGTCTTTCAGAGTCACCCCACTCAGATTATTGCACTTGTAAGGATGAGGAAGAGGCGAAAGAATCCCTGTGTGTTGAACCTATTGGGAGCGGGGAGCCAGTGTGGCCAGTGTGGGCACTGGGGCCATGCAGATCAGGCACAGGCACAGGCATGCCGGTCTCCTCCAGGAGGCTGGGTTCCAGGCGTCATATTGTCCTACAATCCTGGCCCTGCCTTGGCTTCAGAATGCACTCCCAGGTGATCTGGACGTGACCCTAGTGGGGGGAGCACAATGACCAGGTTGGCATGGACACGGTCCCCAGTTGGTAAGGTCAAATGGTGAGGACCAGGTCCACAGCTTGTGGGTGCTGGGAAGAGCCCACACCTACTCACCCTCTGCTGACAATAGCCCACATTCTCTGCCACACTCACCATTCACCCCCCTGTCTTAGTTACCGTGAAACAGCATCCACAGGCATCTGGAGAGCTGGGGGTCGCTGTGCCTTGCACCCCCCTCAGGACCCTTCCACTACCCAGGCCTGATGGAGCTTCTTCTGCACAGCCTGTTGCAGGTGGCCAAGTGTGGGCCGGAGGTAAGCCCTCAAAGGTGCTTCTCTTGGATGGGTAACTGCCCTAAGGGTGCTGTGGAGGCAAGCTCAGAATTGGTACTAGATGCGCCCTAGTTAATCAGGAAGCAAGTACAACATAGGTCTGTCCAGGACATCCTCATGGCAGCCAGGGGCGACGATGGTGGCTGAGAGTCTGGAACTCTTTGCTTTGCTCCCTCCCTGAGCACCCTAACGCCAGGCTGGGCTCGGGGGACAGCAGCTGCTGAGAGTGAAGCTGCTGGAGCCCATCTTTGCTTTTCCCTGACCTCATGGACCATTACACAAGCACACCCTTGGAGTCTCAGTGCCAAGTGTTTATTTAGAAGAAAAGTTGGGTTCCACCAACAGAGTACATTGGGGGAGATGGATGGGCAGCAGGAAGTGTGTCCAGCTCTCTCGCTGACATTGTAGACAGTGGTTCACCTGGATGGCACCTTGGCTGAATTGACAAGAGGAGCACAGTATGCAGAAACAGGAGGCACCTAAGAAGGGACAGCAGAGTGAAATAGCTGGGGTTTGGAGCTGGGACATGGGAAGAACAAAGGTGGCCCCAAGGCCTCCAGCCCACACCCCCCAGCCTCCCCTCAGCCCCTGTCGAGCTATATTTACTGTGTGTTCAGTCAATGTAGTCCATGTTGCATCCAGCTGTGAGAAAGAAAGAATATTAGTGCAGGTATGGGTGGGTTTTGGTGCTTCTGTATGCATATTTCTGTGTGTGTGTTTGTGTATGTGTGTGAGAGAGAGAGAGACAGAGAAGGACAGAGACAGTGACAGAGCAAGAAAGAGTGAGGGACCGAGACAGAGAGAGAATGAATATATTATGATATTTCAGTGCCAAGACCCCTGCACTTCTCTTGGCTGCCACAGGCTTAGCCAGGGCAAGATGAAAGGGATCTGAGGGTTTCCTGAATTTAGGGCTTAGGCTGGGAAATTTGAAAGGCTAAGCCTTACACTACTCTGGAAATAACAAAAGCCTCTGTTCTGCTTACACGTTGGCTGTGGTAGTTCCACTGCCAGTGACCCTGTGTGCTCTGGGTAAAGCCCCCCGTCCAGGCCATGTTACGTGAAAGAAAGACCATCTCCCATGCTGGGCATATCCAAGCCCCCAGGGGAAGGAATAGATGATACAGCACAGCCAGACCCAAGATATGAAGAGGAGGTGGCCTAAGGAATTGAGACAGGGGAAATGTGGATCTGTGTTTAAAATTGTCATCTGGATGGTCTTTGGTAAACTGTCAAGGGAAAGACTTGGCACTGGGTTTTCTGGGGGCTGATAGCCACTATTACTCCTGGCACTGGACCAGGAGACAGTGTCTCTTCCCCCTGTTACTTGGTAGGGCAGCACCAGACCTGGACAGACCCAGCATCCCCTTCCCTTCACTCCAGCTGGTCTTACTTTTGAGAATAGTGAAGAGGACGTGGTAACGACGGAAGCCCATAGATATGGCCAAGTGAGTGAAGTTATCCATCCGGTCATTGCTTATCATCCTGTTCCTCGCTGTGGCCAAGATAGTGGTAACAGAGCAACAAAGAGAACTCTGTAATTTATTTTAATCTTTTTGAGATGGTGTCTTGCTCTGTAGCTCAGGCTGGCTTGAAATTTTCAATCTTTTTTCCTTACTCTACCCAGTACTGTAAGAACACGTGTGGGTCACAACCTCAGCCTCATTCCACACATACTATTCAATGAGCGAACAAGGCCGCAGTTGCCTGTCCCATGGAGGATTGAAAGAAAGCCCTCTATCTTGAGAAGGAATTTTGAATTTGAGAAGACTTTCCTGGGGGCTTGGGGCCCTTTCCCACAGGTGTGACTAAGATCCCGGTCCCTGAGGGGATGGAGTGATGACCTACCATAGAAGATACACTCTATGTATACTTTGTTGTTAAAAATTGCCTTGTAGAACACCACGGCAGATTCATTGTAGTCAGTTTCTACCACTTTCATGGTGAGGTTCTGTAATCCCTTGTAACCTGGAGTGTGGAATTCAATGGGTCATCCTTCCCTGACCAGAAGGAAGGGACTGTCCTCTTCCTCCTCAACCAGTCAGGCAGGGCTCCCCTCCAAACCCATCTGTGAGGCACAACAGGGAGGCCTGTGACCATTCCAAAGGAATCCCGTCCCTGACCTTCAACCCCAGACCTTTCTCATCCAAGACTCACGTTTAGCATCTTCCATGATATACTGGCCGGGCAAGTCACTTGGAACTAGCGTGGCAAGCCGGGGAGTACAGCCCTCTTCACTGTGAGAATGAGATGGTGGGGTGAACAGAGAGAAGACAAAGGCTTGATTTCCCTGGACTGTGTGAAGTTGGGAAAGTGCTGCAACAGGATTCTGTGGCCCTTGCTGACCCAACCCATGCCTTGCCTGGCCCATAGCCATGCCCCTGAACTTTCCCCTCTGAGTCTTGCCTGGTGTGCTAATCTTCCCTCCAGGATTCACTATGTCCCCTCCTGCCTCCCTCAGGCAGCCTGTGCCGCACTCAAACCCGTGGAAATGACTCCTCCTTTTTTCTTGCCACTCCTGCTCTGCATATCTCCTTGCAGTTTCCTGTGAGCTCCCTGTGTGCACCATGCCGAACACTGCCCTAGCCCTTGATTTAAAATTGACCTGTCTGCTGAGTCTACTCCATTCCTGCAGCCAGTATACCACAGGCACTTTACCATCTATCACTTACCTCTCAACAATCAAATTCTCCAATGCAAATTGAACCAGTGGCCACAGCCAGAATTCACTGCAGGTCCATGAGCCAACACTCCCACCTCTGTCTCCTCATGTGTTCCATCTCTGCCACCCCCGAACTTGTGAGGACCCTTTCTTGCCTTGGAGATTTTACACAATTCTCTGTAGCAATTGTGTCCAGATTCTGGCCCTTTAGGAGCCACATGGCAGACCTGGCTTTGAGTGAGACACCCACAAGCCTGGCCTGAGAGCTCTGCCCTCCATGCTGCTCATCAGATGTCGCTCTGTGGCCACACCGATGGCTGGCTGCTCTGCTGCCTCTTAAGCTGAAGCTCTCTGACTCAGTGTCCAGCAGCCCTAACGGTGATCCATGTACCTTCATTTTCTATAGGGCTGATGGCAGTGGTGAAAGGGGGACTAGAGATTGAACACAGGGCCATGCCTTACGAGCCCTAAAGGAGAGATTCTGGGGTATTTTACGTGTTCCACTGCCCTTACTCAGCTAGTCTTCCCAACTGTTCTGCAGACAGTTTGTGTTGCAGCAACCCATGAGCATTGATGGAAGGGAAGGAAGAAGAATGGGAGCATGAGAAGGGGAAGGAACAGGGAAACAGGAAAGGTTGGAGGGAAGGAGGGAAAGAGGGGAAAAGGTTGGTTTGGGGCAGAACAGTGAGATGAAGGTCAGCTTCCTTCATTTTGCTAACTCCTTGGTGATTACAGTGTTCAGCCACTCTGACCACCAAGACCTGGCACCTTTACCTGAACCAGATGGAGGTGACATTGTAGCTGTGGTCATTGTTCAGCTCAAACGTGGTGCTCAACATGTTCACGTCACTTAGGCTTTCACTCACAAGTGTGTTCTGTGCCCATCCTATGGCATACCACTCGCCCTGGAACTGCAAGGGGCTGGTGATAGGCAGAACCCAGGGACAGCCGAGAGCCATGCCTACAGAGCTGGCCCTCCTTGTACCTTGGGGCCAGTCCACTGGAGAGCACGGACTAGAAAGGGGCTGTCCTGAGTAAGGAGCAGTAGGAGGGAGAGTCCTTCACAGCCGGGACAGACCCAGGGCTGTGAGCTAGCCCTGAACTGTCAGGGAGTGGTGGCCTTGCCCAAGTGTCTGGTGGTCTTTACAGAACCTCAATTTTCTTGTCTGAGCCGAGGAGCTACATATGTCTTCGCCTCACATGCCCAGGACCTGGACTCCCTATTTCCTCCCATAGAGTACATCTGCCCACCACCCCCAATGCTCTGTTCTCACTGTCCCTGTCCACTAAGCGCCCCCTACATCTCTCTTTCTAGAGCCCTACCTTGTCACCCTGGAAGTTTGGTTGCAGGGGGGCCTTGCTCAGTGATGGGTTCCAGAAATCTTCACCTGTGGAGTTCTGAGCCTGAGTCTTCAGAACCCACAGCAGTATGAGGCACAGCTGCAGAAGACCCAGGCGCATGGCTGTAGAGCTGTTGCTGGGCCAGCAGGTGTTGCAGGAAGGAGAGGATGGCTGAGTAACCCAATCAGGGGGACCTATTTATCTCCACCAGTCTGCCCGCTCTCTCCCGCTGAGAGTGGGTTGAGCCACCCTTTGCAAAATTCAGGAATGGTGAGCTCTTCCCAGCAAGTCCTTCAAAAACACATGACCAGATATCTTCCCCTTTCCCCGCAGGTCAGGATTGTGCAAAATAGAGAAAGATCAAGGCTACAGGGAACAGGATAAGCATGCACACACCTTCACAGTGTATCATGCAAAAGGTCCCCATGTGTGGGCTCACTCTGCCTCGTCCCTTCATCTGGTTGTCCTCCATGTGGGTCAGCAGCTTGAATTCAGCTAAGCTGTCCTGACTGGCACTGTGAATCCATGGTGTGTGTATGTGTGTGTGTGTGTGTGTGTGTGTGTGCGTGCACACATGCACAAATTTCAACTGTCTATACCCACAAAGAACAAAGAACTGCCATGTGTGGTGGGTCATCCCTGCAATTCCAGTCCCAGCCCAGATAGGAAGTTGCATGGAATTTTAAGGCAAGTCCAGGCTATACAGTGAGATCTAGAACAGCCTAAGGTACAGTGGGTGATCTTTTCGTAAGCAATAAGGAAGAAAGAAAGGAAGGAAGGAAGGAAGGAAGGAAGGAAGGAAGGAAGGAAGGAAGGAAGGAAGGAAGAGAGAGAGGGAAAGCAAGAAAGCAAGAAGAAAGAAAGAAAGGAAGAAAGGAAGAAAGGAGGAAAGAAAGAAAAAGAAAGAAAGAAAGAAAGAAAGAAAAAGAAAGAAAGAAAGAAAGAAAGAAAGAAAGAAAGAAAGAAAGAAAGAAAGAAAGAAAGAAAGAAAGAAAGAAAGAAGATAACCAAGAGTAATCACTCATACAGGTCTGCTGCTTCATTTTGGATCTTCTAAAGGTCAGACAAGGATAGGCTGCTGACAGTAAAGGACAGGGAAGGACAGGGCATCTCTTCTGAGCTCACTAATCCCAGATCATGGCCTTCTCAGGATCCTCAGTCCAGGCTGAAGAGCAGTGAGATGCCTTAAGCGCCTCTTCTCCCCCATACCTCTACCTCCACTGGCAGGAGCAGTCAGGACAGCAGAGGAACCTCAGAAAACCTCCCTGTCCTGAGAGCTCTGCAGGCAGAGACCCAGAGGGAGGTACATGGGCCACAGTTTCGCCTGCTTTACTGAGCTGATTGCTGAGGCTGCAGCTGCAGCTGACAGTGGATCCCTGGAAGGGGACAATGGAGGCCAGCTACCTGCTTGCCTGTGACAAGGTGGGCTCCACTCTACTGCTGTGTCCAGCAGTTGCTTTGGGTCACAGTGTGCCAGGAATTGACTTTTCTTAAAGGTCATTTAAACCACCCCTCTGTCTCTAGAGATGTTTCTGAGTCATAGAGCCCAGTGACTGAAAACATTCTCAGATCGGTTCCTGAGATCAGTGATGCTTCACTTATGGCTAAGTAGACCATCTCTTCACAAGAGGCTGGCTGTCATTCTGAGGGAAGATCAAAAAACCTCAGGCCCTTTGTAGTTTCCCTTACAGATGGTTCACCCATGAGGGCATTGCCTGTCACAAACACTTGACTTCAGGTTGGACTGGGATCCTGGCTAAATAGTCTCTCATCCTCTCTGGGACCTAAGGGAAGGGGCATTAAGTGGGGATCCTGAGCTGGTGGTGAGGTGCAGCCTAAGCTTCCTATACCAGACAGCCCACACTGTTCCCTGCCTTACCCGGCTGCACTGGATAATGAAAAGTCAGGAAGAGAATCTGAGTAAAGTTGTAGTCACCAGAGCCTGTTATATTACAAGCCCTCTCTCTCCTCCAATCTCAGTCCTACAAGACTCTCATCACCCACTCTCTATGATCTCAAAATGGTCCTCCACAGGACCTGGTGGCATATATATAATCTCAGCTCCATGGGAGGTTATGGCCTGATTGCAAACTTGACCCTGCCTAGACAACTTACTAACACCCTCTCTCAAATATACAATAAATAAAATAAAAAGAGCACTCCACCTCTTCTTCAGTGGGCAGAAAGCCCTGGAGCACACCATGGAGGCTATGGGGAAGGCTATCCCATCCTTCATTACAGAGTCAATTTAGGAAGCAAATCAAGACCTTTGATATACTGGAAAATATATTTAACGCTTCCGGCAAACTCCTGATGAGGAATGCAGTCATTATGCCCTGCAAGCATGTGCTTATAAAAAAATGAAAGCTGGAAAAAAGTAAAATGAAAATATTTTCCTAAATAAAAAATTCCTCAATTGATGCCACTTTAAATTATTAAAAAATATATTGGAAAAAAGATGCCAGCTGGACCCTGAATATTTCTCTTTCTATAAAGGTGCTTCATGGATATCTATTATTTTGGCTTCTAAGGATTTTGGTTCACTTCCTACATTTTCCCTCGTGATGTATATTGTTTGTGTATTATACAGCGTCCGCTGGCCCATGTGGCTGGCTTGTTAGTGGAAAGGTATATTAAGAATAAGGTTCTGAATGGCTGCTGACATCTTCCTAGTAATTCTTGAGAAAACAACTTTGTGCAGTGAATCCCAAACCATCACTAGCACTGGGC
>NW_004955570.1:111577-127543 GCF_000276665.1 Chinchilla lanigera
GCCAACTTTTCTCCCAATCACTTCAGTATATTTGTGGAAGAGCATGTGCTGTGCCTCACATGTGTGTTTTCTGCTCAAGTGGTGACTTGTGTTGTACATTCCTCTAGGCCTCCTTAGCCCTCACTTTAGGCTAATAAGCAGATGCCTTAGCTCCATTGCTATGCTGGTCTTTGCGTTTGCAGGTCACCTGAAGAGTAGAAGAAGAGCTTCTAACCTGGGTTCCTGTGCAGCTTCTCCTTGCTGCCCCGCC
The DNA here is from genome assembly GCF_000276665.1 of Chinchilla lanigera. Lineage (NCBI taxonomy): Eukaryota > Metazoa > Chordata > Mammalia > Rodentia > Chinchillidae > Chinchilla > Chinchilla lanigera. The sequence goes on from NW_004955570.1 coordinate 111,828, forward strand.
TCTGCATGAGGTGTCCATACTGGTCACCCTGGCCTTTCAGCCCTCCCTCAGTTTACACTCATGGAGCCACCATGATGGGTCTCCCCATTAATGAGAGGGCCTGAGGATATAGGTCCAGTTTTATGTATTTATGGGCAAAACACCCAAGAATTGTTCTTATGCAGTTTGAGTTATATCTATATGGAATGTGAAATCTTCTTATAAAAGAATTTTGTGATTTGATTTAAATTAGCATCTAATATATTCAAAATGGTTACTCAGATAAACAAATATAGGCTGGTTCTAAGATTGATCAAACGATTAAATATTAAATGTTCTTTTCAATAAAGTAATGGAAATCAGTAGTACAACTGTCTAGGCTATCCTGTGTATACCTATATACATTCTTTCTGTTCTTTCTTTTTTCTTTTCCCTATCATCTTGTCTGAAAATATGTGTCGCTTGTATTGATTTTGTGTTATATAGTGAATGTCTGTGTGTCTATTAATTTGTTTTCATTGTTTTACTTTTAAAATGTAAGATAAATAAATTAGTGTTTAAATATCTTGTTTAAAGTACATTTTTTACAAAATAATGAAAAATAGGTGAATATTTGATGGCACAGAGATGACAGAATATTCCCATATTTTTTCTGTAAAGAAAAGATTTTTGGTATCTTTCTTATACTATAGAGCAAAATTTTCTTTTCTTTATTATAGTACATATTTTATACTCATATCAAGATGGAAAGTTTTAAAAATGTACATATAACATTGATCTTGAAAAATACCCCAAAAGGGAAATAGCTGGTCTGAATGGGACCTCTAATCCCAGTTTACTGAGGAATCTCCAGACTGATCTCCACAGTGGGTGCACCAGTCTACACTCCCACCAACAGTGGGGTAGTGTTCCTTTTTCCCCACAGCCCCTCCAGCATTTCTTATGGTTGATTTCTTGATGATAGCAATTTTTCTAGGGTGCAATGGAATCTCAGTGTTGTTTCAATTTGCATTTCTTGAATGACCAATGATGTTAACATTTTTTCATATATTTATTCACCATTAGTATTTCTTCATCTGAGAAGTGTGTGTTCATCTCAAATGCACATTTTTGGATTGTATCTTTGAATGTGGGGGGCTTAATTTTTTAAAATTCTTTATATCTTCTAGATAGAAGTCCTTTGTCTGACTGAGAGTTGGTTAAATTTTTTTCCCATTACATGGGTTTTATTTTTATTCTGTTGATGATTTCTTTTGATGTGCAAAAGCTTTTTCATAAGATGAGATCCCAGTTGTTGATTCTTTGAAGTATTTCCCATGCACTTTGGTTTTTGTTCATGACCTCTCTGCCTACACCTATGCCTTCAAGGTTTTTAAATACTTTCTCTTCCAATAGATTTAGTGCTTCTGTTTTAATATTTACATCTTTAATCCATTTGATTTTAATTTGATGCATAGTGACAGACATGGATCTAGTTTCAATCTTCAGCATGTGGCAAGCCAATTTTTCCAGCACTATTTATTAAAGAGGCTATCTTTCATCCAGTGAACTTGTTTGGCCCCTTTGTAAAAGATAAGATGGCTGCATGTGTTTGTGGTTGTGGCTACATCTTCCAGTCTGCTCCACTGATCCTTGGGTCTGTTTTTTGTCAATAAATAGCATGCTACTTTTATCACAGTAGCTTTACAGTATAATTTCAAGTCAGTGTTTGTGATGTCTACTGTTTTTTCTTTCTTACCTAGGATTGCTTTTGCTATTCTCAGTCTCTTCTGATTCTAGATGAATTTTAGGAATGTTTTCTCTAGCTCTTTCAGTCATACTAATGGTTTTTTCATTGAGATTTCATTGAATCTGTACAATTTTGGGAATATGGCCATTGTCACAATGTTGGTTCTTCCTATCCAGGAGCAAGAAATGTCTTTCCATTTTCTGAAATCCTCTCCAATCTCTTTTGGCAGAGTAGTGTAGTTTCTATTGTATGGATCTTTTACCTCTTTTGTTAGATTGATTCCTAAGTATTTCAATTTTTGGATGCTATGGTGAAAGATATGATTTCATTAAATTCTCTCTCAGTATGTTTGTTTTTTGCATACAGGAATACTATGATTGTTGAGTGCTGACTTTGTATCCAGCTCTGCTACTGAATTTGTTGATTAATTCTGTGATTCTTTGGAGGGAAATTTTGGTGTCTTCTACATACAGTATCATGTCATCTGTTAATAATGATAATTTTACTTCTTCCTTTGTATACTTATTCCTTCTATTTCTCTCTATTGTCTAACTGCTCTAGCTAATGTTTCCAGCACTATATTAAATAGAGGTGGTGACAGAAAACATCCTTGTCTTGTACCTGATCTTAAAGTGAAAGCTTTCCATTCTTGTCCATTCAGTATGATGTTGGCTATCGGTTTATAATAGATGGCTTTGATCTGATTGATGTAAAGACATCTATTCCGATTTTCTGTAGGGTTTTTAACATGAATGAGTGTTGGACTTTGTCAAAAGTTTTCTCTGCATCTATTGACCTGATCGTGTGGTTTTTGTCCTTAGCTTTGTTGATATGCTATATTACATTTATTGATTTGTGTATATTGAACCATCCTGGCATCTTTGGGATGAGTCCCACTTGATCATGATGTATAATCTCCTTCATGATTTGCTGCATTCTGTTTGCTAGTATTTTATTGAGTATCTTTGCATCTATGTTCATTAGGGAGATCCACCTTTAGCTCTATTCTCTGCTTTGGGTATCAGTATAATACTTGCCTCCAGAAATGAGTTGGGGAGAATTGCTTCTTTTCAATATGACTGAAGAGTTTGAATGGTGTTGGCATTAAATCCTCTCTGAATTTCTTGCAGAATTCAGCTGTGAGTCTGTCAAGAACTGGGCTTTTTTTGTTGGTAAGCTTTTAATCATGTTTTCAATTTCACTTTTTGATACTGGGTTATTCAGAATTATTATATTTTCTTGATTAAACTTTGGTAGTTCATACATATCTAAGAATCTGTTCATTTCTTCTGTGTTTTCCAACCTACGGCAGTAAAGATTTTCAAAGTAAGTGTTGATGATCTTTTGAATTTCTATAGGATTTGCAGTGATTTCACCCTTTTCATCCCTCATTGCATGAATTTGAGTTTTATCTTTCCTTTTTTTCAAAAGGTTGGTCAGGGGTTTATCAATATTATTTATTCATTCAAAGAACCAACTCTTTGATTCATTAATTCTTTGTAGTGTTTTCTTTGTCTCAATTGCATTAATTTCTGCCCTGACTTTTATAATTTCCTCCCCTGTTTGGGCTTTGAGCTTGACTTGTTCCTTTTTTTTCTAAAAGTTTGAGGTGCAGCATTAGGCTCTTTATTTGTTTGTTTATAGCAGCACAATTTGTAATAGCTAAATCATGGAAATGACCAAAATGCCCATCAACAGAGGAATGAATAAATAAGAGGTGATATTTTTATATGATGGAATATTATCCAGTTATAAAGAAAGATAAACTGGAGGGTTTTATAGGTAAGTGGATGCATCTAGAGACAATACTTATAAATGAAATAAATCAGACTCAAATGTGTAAATATTGTGTTGTCCCCCAAGTGTAAGAACCTGAAAGAATAAATAAAATCTGAAAGGTACAATAGATATTGTAAAAGGGAAAGAAACTGCTCAAAAGGAAAGAATAACTGGGATGAAGGAAAAGAGAAAAAAAAGAAACAAGGGAAATATGAATATATACATATATATCTACACACACACACACACAAAATAGCTAAGATAATTGTACTACTAATTTCCATTGCTTTATTGAGAGGAACAGTAAATGTTTAATTGTTTGATCAGTCTTACATATATTTGTTTATCTGAGTAAACAATTTGAAGTTATTAATATGTAATCCAACAAGCATTGTTAATTTCCTATCACCTTATCTGAAATTCTGTGTTGCTTTTATTGTTTTTATGTTATTACATTTGTATCTGTGTGTTTCTTAATATGTTTTGGTTATTTTACATTTACAGTATAAAAAATATAGATATGCCTGTCCTCATTTTGAAAGGAGATGCAGTCTGTCTCGCTGACTCCCCACTACTAAGATTGAGAGATATTATGCTACATTTATGAATCTAGTTCTGATTCTACTGTCTTTGTGTGAACAAGAACATGCAGACCAACATAAACTCCAAACCTTATTCTTAAAAGAAAGATTATTATACAGCTAAAATTGTGGACATTTAAAAGTTAGTTAAATGGTACAACAGGTATTTTTTAAAACCAAACACTATAGCATATGAACTCACTGCTGCATTAACAAAACTTTGTTAGCAGTGAGAAAAATGTTATTCATCTAGGGAGGAGTTTAAGGGTTTAAAAATTGTGCTTTTATTTCAAAGATTAAATAACTTTACACTTTAGAAGAAGCTCCTTTCACTATTTACTTGAAAAATTCATATGTTTTTGTGCCTTAATATTTGCTTTACTGGTGATAGAATGCTCCTGGGAAAAAGGGTAAGAAGAGAGCTCAGTGAGAAAAGTTTGATATTCAACACCAACACTGCATAGGAAAGGAAGAAAGAGAGAGAACAGAATTTCAATTCCTTTACATTTGACCAGAAATAACCTTCCTTAGAGACAGTGCTGGTCATGGATGCCATCTGTTCATAGTCTTCCAAAGAAAAGAGCAGCTCTGCTTGCAGAGGAGAGACTTGATAAGTTGGGAGTTGGGCAGAGAGGGGAGCGGGAGGCAGAGCTATGTCCAGCACTCCTTCTCTCTGCACTGATGCCAGGCCTGTCTCAGACCTGCTGGTCTCATCTCTAGCTCTCTGTCTTCATCTCTGTGTGGGTCTTTGCCTTGGATGATACCTAATGAGATCTCATCATCCTCTTTCATCTGGCTGCCTCCTGCTTTCCATCATATTCCAGCCATATAGGTTTTATTGTGGGATTTGGGGGAGTTGAGCAAATGAATGAGGTCTGCTGAGAGGTTTCTGTTCCAAAGATGCTGAGTGAAAGCCAAGCTGCTTGGTGGCCTCAAGACAGTTGTGGTGATGGATTGGATGGAACAAGGCCGAGCTATGACCCATCTAGAGAACTTAACCTGCATCTGGAGAGACAGGTACTCACTGGGGTGCTGATGGCATCATGCCTTAGAATGAGAGGCTACTTACAGGCTGAGTTCATGGGGAAAGGTTCTGTGCCCCCCTATAAGGCCCAGCAAGGTTGTGGTGAGGGAGGCAGCTCTACACACCATCCATGAGCCTCAGGAAGAGGGAGCTGGAATGAAAACATGGTGTAGACATCCTCATGTGATTTGGGCTGGCTCTAAGTTTCCACAGTAAAAAGAAAACTGGAGGCCCACGCCCATTCCCAAGGCCACGAGCTTAGGTAGAAATTCAGTGGTCCATACTGCTTAGAACTGTAGCACTTGGGATGGTCTACACTGCTTGTTTTCCACCATGCACTTAGATGTCAGACACAGGCCTATCTTTTCCATTCCCCTCTGATGTTTTCCACCATGGCTGCCTAGCCTGTCTTGAAGAATTACCCCATCACCTCCAACATGATCTGTATGGAACTGCATACTGCCTAAAAAGCCCTCAACAAATCGAGAAGCTTGAGAAAGATGCCCTTGCTTGAAAACTCCAGTGCTGTGTCCACTGAGTCCTGCTGTAAGTCTGTGGAGCAGCACCAAATGTGAGTCAGAATTTCAACTCCTTTACATTTGACCAGAAGCCAGGAGAAAGCTGGTTGCTGCTGGCTCACCATTCAGTGAGCTCCCTGGAGAGAAACACTCATACCATGTATCTTTCCAGGAATAAGGAAAGAAGCCACACAGATAAAATTATCTCCAGGGAGGGAGAGGTTCCTACTTATATAGTCATTGCAACTTAAGGTCCAGTCTGAATTTTGATCTGGTTTCCAGGAGCCCAGAAAATAGGCAGTGTCCATGCCTACCACGAGGAGTACAAGGAACAGAGTGGAGCGGGCTGAGCAATGGTGGATGAGGGTGAGAAAGGAGACAAGGAGCAGAGAACACTATTGAGAACAACCACATAGCCCTTGGCCTTGCTCTGGGTGCCACATCTTTGGAGCCCCATTGGCAGGAGACCACATCAGAGAGCTGGAAGGGAATGTGGGCTCCTGGGGACTGTGCTAGTTATCTCAGACCTTAAGTTCAAGGGACAATCAATCTCTGTTTCTTCCTCATGATGCTCAGAGTCAAAATCACCTCTCCTGGGTGCATGGTCTGCACTGATGTGATGAGAAGACTGGGCAGAGGTCAGAGGCTTTCATTCGGGTGCCTTCCTTTGGACCCAGAGTCACTCACATGTGCTCTACCCTGCGAAGGTCACTGCTCCCCCAGGGGCCCCTCCCTATGGACTCAGCCTGGGTCTTCTTGGATTGGAGTTTCCCTGGCTCCCAGTCTCTACCTATATCCCTTGGTACCTCTCCTGCTCTAGGCCACCTCCTCCTCACAGTACTGGATCCCTGTACTCCATGAGACCTCCTGCCACACTTCCATGTTCTCTGGGTTCACAACACATCCTCCTTGCTTCTTGGAGTCACCCTCTGGGGCCACATTTTCCTCTCATTAACAAGGCTGCTAACCACCACATCCATAGACTCTCAAGGACAGATTTCCTAACAGTCAACTGTCAACATCCGCTGCAATCTGAATGGTCTCAGAATTCTCCAAATATTCAAATTACTAAAATAAATTGCTACACACTGGTGGCTAAAAAAATCACACTTTCCAGGGCCAAAAGTCCAAAATCTTAAAATCACTGTGGGAGGAATCAAGGTGTGAGCAGGTCCTTGCTCCTTTCACAGGCCCCTAGGGTCAACCTTTCCTCCACCAGCTTTCTGGGACTGTGGTCTCATCATTCTGTCTTTTCCTGTTTTCATGTGCCTTTCCCTTTTGTGCTTAATCTTCCTTCACCTGACTCCCAGAAGGACACTTGAGATGACATTTTGGTGCTAGACAGATAATCCAAAATGACCTCACCATACTTATTCCTTATACCATTTAAAACATAGAATTATGAAAAGAGAAAAAGCAAGGAAAAATACATGAGAGCAAGAAAAAAAGGTGGAGGGAGAGCCATCATTAGTTTAGAATATTTGTCTTCTAGCTGAGCATAAAGAATTCCGGGCCACCCTCCTAAAAGAAATGCCACACAGTCAAAACAAAGAGAAGTCTAAGAAACTGTCAGTTCTTCCTATCCACGAGCAACGAATATTTATTCCACTTAGTGAAATCATCTTCAATCTCTTCTTTCAGAGTACTATAGTTTGCATTGAATAGATCTTTTACTTCTTTTGTTAGATTGATTCCTAAATATTTCAATTTCTTGGATGCTATTGTGAAAGGTATGGTTTCCTTAATTTCTCTCTCAGTCTGTTTGTTGTTTGTGTATAGGAATGCTATTGATTTTTGAGTGTTGACTTTGTATCCAGCTACACTACTGAATTTGTTGATTAATTCAAGGAGTCTTCTTGTGGAGTTTTTGGGGTCTTCCATGTAAAGTATCATGTCATCTGCAAATAGAGATAATTTCATTTCTTCCTTTCCTATCCTTATTCCTTTTAGTTCTCTCTCCTCTTGTCTAATTTCTCTGGCTAATGCTTCCAGAACTATGTTGAATAGGACTGGTGACAGTGGACATCCTTGTCAACATTGTGAAAATGGCTGCACTACCAAAATTGCTGTACAGATTCAATGCAATTCCCATTAAAATACCATTAGCATACCTCACAGATCTAGAGAAAACATTCCTTAAATTCATCTGGAACCAGAAGAGACAAAGAATAGCAAAAGCAATCCTGGGCAACAAAAATAAGTCAGGTGGAATCACAATCCCTGACCTGAAACTATACTCAAAGCTACTGTAATAAAATCAACATGGTACTGGCTAAAAAACAGACTTGAGGATCAATGGAACAGACTAGAAGATGCAGCCACACCCATAAACACACTCAGCCACCTAATGTTTGACAAATGGGCCAAACAAGTTCACTGGAACAAAGATAGCTTCTTTAATAAACGGTGCTGGAAAAATTGGCTTTCCACACGCCAAAGACTAAAACTAGACCCATGTCTATCACCATGCACTAAACTAAAGTCAAAATGGATCAAGATATAAATATTAAAACAGAAACACTAAATCTACTGGAAGAGAAAGTAGGTAAAAATCTTGAGGACATAGAGGTAGTCAGAGAGTTCATGAACAAAAACCAAATTGCACGTGAAACACTTGAAAGAATCAACAAGTGGGATCTCATCCTACTGAAAAGTTTCTGCACATCTAAAGAAATCACCAGCAGAGTCAAAAGAAAACCCACAAATTGGGAAAAAATTTTAGCTGGCTGCTCCCTGGACAAAGGACTTCTATCTAGAACATATAAAGAATTAAAAAACATCAGCCTCCCCCAAATTCAAAGACCCAATCCAAAAATGGGCAGCTGAGATGAATACACACTTCTCAGGTAAAGAAATACAAATGGCAAATAAATACATGAGGAAATGTTCAACATCATTAGTCATTCAAGAAATGCAAATTAAAACAACATTGAGATTTCATCTCACCCAAGTAAGAATGGCTAGCATTAAGAAATCAACCAATGACAAATGCTGGCGAGGCTGTGGAGAAATAGGAATTCTCCACTGCTGGTTGGAATGCAGACTAGTGAAACCACTGTAGAAGTCACTTTGGAGATTCTTCAGCAAATTAGGTCTAGAAGTCCCATTTCACCCAGCTATTCCCCTTCTGGGTATTTTCCCAGAAGATATAAAAGCATGTTTATAGCAGCACAATTTGTAATAGCAAAATTGTGGAAGCAAGCCAAATGTCTATCCACTGAGGATTGGATTTTAAAAAATGTGGCATTTTTATATAATGGAATATTACTCAACTATAAAGAAAGATAAACTGGAGGCTTTTATATGTAAATGGTCACAACTAGAGACCATACTCGTAAGTAAAATAAATCAGACATGCATGTGTAAGGAACATGTTGTCTCACTAATGTAAGAACTTGAAAAAGTGAGTAAATTTAGGAGGTATGATTTACACTGTGAAATGAAAGGAAACTGCTCAAAAGTAAAGAGCAATTGAGTTGAAGGAAAAGAGAAAACAAAGAAGGGGAAATTATGTATATATGTAAGTACAGGATAACTACTGACTTACATTGCTTTATTGAAAGGAACAGTTAATGATTAATTATTTGATCAACCTTGCATGTCTATATTTGTTTTCCTGAGTAACCACTTTGAAGTTATCAACATGAAATACAACAACCATGGTTAATTTCCTGTCACCTTGTCTGTAATTCAGTATTGCTAGTATTGTTCTTATGCTATTTTGTAAATGGATGTCTGTTTATTAATATGTTTTCATTCTTTTATTTTTAAAATAAAAAATAAGAAACTATCAGTACCAAGAGGAGCCTAAGGAGACTTGATGACTTCTTTGCTTCATATGTGATTTGAATGTTGCCCAGGCTTCCTGTGTGGAAGTTATTACCCACTGTGAGATTTTAACACGGTAGGTCTGGGTATGATTCAGACCCCCGGAGAGGTGGTGACAAAAGTCGAGCCCAGAATGTGTCCTGAACTGCCAGGATCAGGGCTTATCTTGGATGGAGGCTCCTTTCTTTCCTGTGTGTGAGATGTGCTGTCCTAGCTACCTGTTCACAGTGGTCCACACATCAACAGACAGCTGCACAGCTGTATGAGTTTATTTCTGCTGCTCTAACATAATGGTGTAATCTACATCATTTCTTACAGAAGGAGATTTCTTTCTAATCGTTATGGATGCTGAGAAATCCACATGATACCACCTAGTTTTTGTTTGTTTGTTTGTTTGTTTGTTTGTTTTTCTTTTGAGACAGAGTCTTTTGATGCAATTCTGGCTGGCCTTCAACTGACTGTGTAGTTCAGGGTGGCCTTGCACTCAGATCTCCGTGGCACTGTGTTACAGGCATGCATCACCATATGGGGCTTGACATCACCAGATTTACTGACTGTGCTGTCATGATATGTTTCACAGTCCGGGGTCCTTAAATGGTGGAAAAGATGGAAGGGCAGAAGGATGTAATTAGATCCTCCTCAGGCTGTTTATAAGACTTCTAGGCTAATTCATAAGGATTGATTTAACTACCTCTAAAAGCTCCACCTCTGGATACTATGAGCAGGGCTCTTCGGTTCCTACTTCTGGGTTTGCTGTGGAACTACACATTCAAATCAAAACAACAGCTATATGTGATGGAATATTCTGCACCCTTACCTGCCCCTAGGGAATGTGATTCTGCCCACTCAATCAGCCCTTAAATGGGAGCTGGACTAGGACCAGGGAAGGGTCAGGGAGGAGTCTGGGGAGGTTAAGGCAGGGCTGCTGGAGAAGATGGGGTTAGTACTAGCAGATACTCTCTGGGGCTGAGAGACAGACAAGAATGAGGGTATAACATCCCAGGCTGAGAATCCCTCTTCAATTCTGAGCCCTGAGAAATACTCATCCTTAGGGCTAGGAATCCAACTACAGCTGATGCCTGGACTGTGAGGTACTCTAAACCCATGGCCATGAAGCAGGGATGTTCCCACTGCTCATCACAGCTTGTGTCTCTGCAGGCATCAAGGTTAGTGAGACAGGTTGGGCAGTGGACAGTAAGGTAAGAATCATCTTGCACAGGACAAAAGGGGAATCTTCCCATGTATTGGGGCAGAGAGGCTCATCATGTTGTCTCCTCACCACAATTAACAAAGGATGAATCAGATTATGCTAGAATCTAGTGGTTACCAGGAGAGTAAAAATTAGGATCTCCCAGCCATCATCCTCAGTAGCTTCCCAGGCTCTCCTCATTCATTTTGTAAAGGTAATTTTAACATCTGTCCACGCAGGAGAAAACTCTCATAATTCTTGTATTACAGGTGGGAAGGTGGGTTGGACAAAGTGAGATGATGAAGGATATGAAGCTTCCCCTAGTTCTGTCCCTTCTGCAGTTCGTCTAGGACTATGTGTGATGGTCTTAGTACAGAAAAGGATTTGAGGTCCACATCTGGTGGGTATTGAAGTGAACAGTGGATGTGTCTGAGAGAGGCAGCATGCTTCCTGTGGCTGGCCATCAGAGAGGACGACAGCGTGAGGTCACCCAGATGGATCACTCTCTATCTCATGTATTGGCAAGGAGAGGGAGGCCTGCACAAGGTCACGTCTCCAACAAGCTCACTCCTGAATTGCACACAGAGCTGTGGTTCTGGGCAGAGGCCCAGCTAACTGTAAGGCCCAGGGGACAGTGGTTCACTTCCTGGGACTCCTGTTGCTGTAGTAGCCAGGACGTCTCTCCTCGTTAGTCTTCTGATTGCTGAGACAAACTACCCAACACTGAAAGTAAGAGGAAGAAAGGTCTATTCAGTTCACATGAGTAGAAGGTTCTGCCAATAGTCAGCTGTCTGCGAGGCAGAGGTGCTGGGCAGAGGGGCATTGCACAAGAGAACAGTGTATGGCTTGGCAAGCAGGAGGCAGTAGTAGCAAGTGGAACACTTTCTTTCCATTCTATCCCATTCAGGCTACAAACCTTTTGGATGGTACCACCCACACCCGGGGTGCAGCCTTTGTCTTTAGTAAATACATTCAGCCACACCCAGAGCTATGGTAACTCCAATTAGTGGGCAAACTTAGTACCACACACAATTAATCCCAGTATCACACAGCCTAACCCAGATTCCTACAAAAGCCCCATCTTTGAATGCATGAGGCTTTGAGGGCACATGTAGATACAAGACATATTAACAAGGTCCTACTTCAGCTTGACTGTCCCGGTCTCCTATTGGATGTTCCTGTGTTAATGTATTGAGTTGAAGAAATTACAATCAGTTCTGAAATAGCTGAAAAAAGTTCTCTTAAGGAAAGATATATTATATGAATAAATCTAAGTTAGTAATGAAGGCTTGTCTTTCCTTAACCCTGAGAGACTTGTTTTCAAATAGCATAACAAGTTCTTCCAATGTATCTTGGAAATGTGAGTAAAAAATTAAGAATTCATTTAGACTTAGAGTTCTTGCAACACTTTTCAATGTGAGTTCTAATAGTTAGCATAATGTCCAATAAATTGCCTGGAGGTCAAAATAATCATAGAAAATGACTACAATAAAGATGTACCTACAGCTGGCTGTAGTTGCCAGTGGAGGCTTTAAAATTTGTACACTTTTTCTTTTCTCTGGAGAATATAGCACTTATAGGTTTGACACAATTTACATGAACAGGACTACTATTCTTTCCACTCACCTTTGAGGTAAATGATATGATTCTTCTGAAGGGCTGTATTGTGAGTGTCTCCATATTATGGATTTCCAGATACTGTACCAGTCACAGTGATCATACTTTTTCACTTTTATTAACATTAGAACAAAGGCATGCTTCTTTGTTTCAGTTGCCTTTTGTTTTTCGTCTGAGCAATGTCTTGCTTGTAATTATCACAATGCACATGGAATCATGGATTTAGCTATTCTCTGACCTCAGAGGAACACAACTGGGTAAGGAGAGAAGACTTGAGTGTCACTTCTAAAGATCTGCTCTGTGAGTTCCCCTCTCCCCTGCCTCAGGCAGTGTGTAAAAGTGGTGTTGGCACAGGCCAGTTGTACATTCCTAGCATTTTTGTGTGTGTGTGTTGAACCCTTCCTGTGCCTGGTTTGAATCCTACTTGGTCATGGTGTATAATCTTCTTGATGATTCATTGCATTGTGTTTGCCAGTAATTTTTCGAGGATTTTTCCATCAATGTTCATTATGGAGATTCACCTATAGATTTCTTTCTTGGCTGAGCTCTTCTCTGGTTTCTGAATCAGGGTAATACTAGTTCCCTGAATGATTTTGGAAGTACTGCTCACCTTTCAGTATATTTAATGGTCTCAGAAATAGTGGGATTAGTTCTCTAAATTTGTTGTAGAATTCACTATTGAATCCATCATGGCCTGGGCCTTTCTTTGTTGGTGAATTGTAGTTATATTTTCAATTTAGTTGGCTGGCATTGGTTTATGTAGAATTTTTATATCTTCTGGGTTTAGTTTTGGCAATTCAATTGTGCCTAGAAATCTGATCATTTCTTCTATGTTTTCCATCTCATTAGAGTATAGGTTCCCATAGTAGGTATTGATAATCTCCTGGATTTCTGTGGGTAATATTGTGATTTCCCCTTTTTCATTCCTTACTGCTTGAATTTGTGTTTTTGTTTCCTCTTTCTGATGAGGTTGGCTAATGGTTTATGAATTTTGTTTATTCTTTTCAACAACCAACTTTTAAAACATTTTATTTTACCTTTTATTTTAAAGAGAAAAGAACAAAAACATATTAACCAACAACAAAAAAAAAATAAAAATGATACAGAATTTCAAACAAGGTGACAGGAAGTTAACAATGGTTGTATTATTACATATTGCTATCTTCAAATGGGTTACTCAGATAACCAGATATAGGCAGGTAAGGCTGATCAAATGATTAAATATTAACTCTTCCTTTCAGTAAAGCAATACAAATTAGTAGTACAATTATCTTAGCTATCTAGTTTTTATTCAGTGATTCTTTGAATTGTTTTCTTAGTCAGTATTGCATTAATTTCTCTTCTTATCTTTATAATTACCACCCTCCTAAAAGCTTTGGGTTTGATTTGTTCTTCTTTTTCTAGATGTTTGAGCTTCAAAATTAGGTTACTAGAGTTCATTAAGTTTTCCTGATGTGTTAGTTCAATGTTATAAAGTTTCCTTGTAGGACTGCTTTCATTGCATCCCCTAAATTTTAGTATGTTTTATTGGCATTATTGTTTAATTGTATATACTTTTTAACTTCATCTTTAATTTCCTCTGACCCATTGGTTGTTGACAATATTGTTGTTTAATTTCCATTTGTTAATGTAGTTTTTGTGGTTTCTTTTTTTGTTGATTCCCAATTTCATTGCAATGTGGTTAAATAGTATGCATGGGATGATTTCAATTCCTCTACATTAACTTATACATGTTTTTTCAGCTAATGTATGATCTATTTTGAAGAATGTCCCTTGTGCAGCTAAGAAGAATGTATATTTTGATGTTTTGGGTGGAAGACTCTGTAGACATCTACCAAGTCCATATGTTCACAGGTTTGGTTTAATTCTGATATTCATTTGTTGATTTTTTGTCTAGTTGACCTATCCATTGATGACAGTGGGGTGTTAATGTCCCCACATTACAAATGTCTTAATGTTTATTTCATTTTTCATGTCTGTTAGTATTGGTTACATGTAGTTGGGTAAACCTCTTTTTGGTGCATAATTATTTATGACTGTTATCTCTTCATATAGTTTTCCCTTAATGAGTATGTAGTGATCTTCTTTGTCTCTTTTGAGAAGTTTTGCCTTGAAGTTCACATTGACTACCAATACAGTAGCTCTGCCTGCTTTTTTCTGGGTTCCTCTGACATGGAGAACTGATTTCCATCCTTTGACTTTTATTCTATGAACTTTTTTTTTTTTGTTTTGTTTTGTTTTTGTTTTTCTCTGGTACTGGGAACCGAACTCACGACCTTGCGCTGGCCAGGCAGGTGCTTTTTGCCGCTGAGCTAAATCCCCAGCCCCTATTCTATGAACTTTTTGAAGGGGTTAAATGTGTTTGTTGGATGCAGCACATTGTTGCATCATGCTTCTTGATCCATGCTGCCAGTCTGTTTCAGTTGCTTCATGAATTGAGACCATTTTTTGTTGATGGTTATAACTGATATATATTGGCTTTTCTCTTTCATGTTGTTTCCTTGCTCTTGTTTCTTGTCTTTCTGCTCTGTTTAATTGTTTGCCGTGACTGGTGATTTCTTTCTAGTGGTGTTCCTGTACTTTTGGTCTTTGTTATCTCCTTCTAATATGTCTTTCAGGGCATTCTGTAGTGCTGGCTTGGGAGTCATAAATTTCTTCGGTTGTTCTTTGTCATGGAAGTATCTTATTTCTCCATCAATTTTGAAAGATAATTTAGTGAGGTACGTCAATCTGGATTGAAGATTGTTTTGGTTCAGGGCTGGAAATATTTCACTCCCAGTTCTTCTTGATTTTAGGATTTGTGTTAAGAAATCTGCTCTGATTCTGTTGAGTTGTCCTTTATAGTTGATATATTTCTATTCTGTAGCTTATTTTCGTATTTTGTACTTTGGTTCAATTTCATGAATCTTGATTATGATATGCCTTTGTGTAGATGCTTTTTCATTACGGCTATGTGGAGTTGTATATGTTTCACTTACTGGTATGTCAAATTCTTTATCCATGTTTGAGAAGTTTCCTGCCATTGTTTCTACGAATAGTTTTTTAATGGCGTTATTGCTCTCTCCAGCTTTCTCACTGATTCCAATCAATCTTATGTTGTTATTCTTTGCTTCATCCTGTAGGTGTTGGACTGATTTTTCATGATCCTTTGTGATTTTTAAGATATCTTTCTTTTCCTGGCCCCTAGTCATGTTCTTGTCTTTTAGATCTGATTTTCTTTTCTTGCCATCATTCAGTCTGCTGTGTATATTTTCAATGGAGCTTCTGATCTCCCACATTTCTGTGTGTATCTGTTTCTTTGATTCCTCTTCTGGTCTATGTTTTCCATTCATGGTTTCCATTGTTTTCTTGAGCTCTTCTATTTGTTGATCTGTCTGCCTGAATGTCTTTTATTTTGATAGTTTTTGTTTTGTTTTGTTTTGCACTGTTAGGGATTTATTTTTTCCATGGCTTCTTCCTTTTTTTTCTTTTT
>NW_004955570.1:127643-156438 GCF_000276665.1 Chinchilla lanigera
TTTTTTTTTTTTTTTTTACTTCCGCTGCTATCATTTCAGGGACTTCCATTTATTGGCTTCTGATTTCCCCTATCTTTTTGTGTTCTGGACTTATCTTGGGTGGGCTGGGTGTTTGGTATTGCATTTTGGTTTTCATCTTGTCATTTTCTATTTTATTTTGTTTTCTATATTGATACTTTTAGATGTCTAAAGTTAGATAGCCTTAACCCTGATGTCAAGGCTTTCCTAGGAGGAGTGTGTTCCTCAGGATGTCTCCTCTAGTTGGCACCTCCATCACTTCTCTTGCCAGTACCAATGTATTTCTCTTGCCTGAAAGCCATCCTGGGCCAACGAAGGAAGCCGAGTGCAGACTCACATTCCATTAGGCAGCACTGCCACCTTGGGGACAATGGAGGAAGCACCAAGTATGGACCCACACTCCACTCACTGGCATCACCATCCCAGGGCACTGAAGGAAGCAGATTATGGACTCTGCACTGGTCTTGTCTCCTCTCACTGACACTGCTGTCCTGGGGACAGTGGAGGAAGGGCAGAGTGTAGAATTACATTCCACACATTGGCACTGCTGTCTGAAGTACAGAGCACAGACTCACACTCCACTCATTGGTACCACTGTCCCAGGGACAATGGCAGCAAGGTGGAGTCAATATTTACCCTCATAGGAACAAAATTTAATGTATGCTTCAAAGTTGTAGACATATCAAGTGTATATAAGGGACAAAAGTAGAATTTGAAGGAAGTTTACATGATATCATAGGAATTGAATACTGCCTTAAGAAATTACTTCCAAACTAGGAAATGTTCATTTATTTGGAGAAAAACTTGGGGGTTTACAAATCAGTACATTTTTATTTATAAAACATGAAATTACTTTCTGATGTGGGGAAAGGTTCTTTGAATAACATATTTTTGTTTGAAAAATGGGTAGATTCTATGCATTAATATTTGTTTTACACTTTATAAATTGCTTTCAAAGATGGTTATGATATACCTCAGGGTGGAGTCTGTGGGTACATGCTCCAATACTACACAATAAAAAATTGGTCTCAGGTTGCATCCATATATTTATACATGTCCGAAGTTTATCATTTTTTATGGCAGAGTAGCACTTCATTGTACAAAAAGACCACTTTTCTTTTATCCATTTCTTGGTCTTGAGCATCTGAGTTGTTTCTAAGATTTAGGTATTACCAACTACAGTGCTATAAATGTGGGTTCATATATAGTGCTGTGGTATGATACTTTTAATCCTTTTGGGAAGATTGTCAGTAGGGAGAATAGCTGGCTCAAACAGGACCTGTAATCCTAAATTGTTTACAAATATCCACACTGATTTTCACAGCAGTTGCACCAGTCTACATTCCCAACAACTGTGGAGAAGGGTGCCTTTTTTGCCACAACCCTACTACCATTTGTTATTGGTTGATTTCTTGATGACAGCCATTCTTTCAGGTGTTGGTGACAGTGACAGCATGAGCAGAGGGGAGGAGAGGCAAAGGGACTAAGGAGCAATATTGTGTGGGAACAGCAGAACTCAGGGGGACCAGAACTTGTGAATGCAGGAGGGCACATCTTTAGTCCCTCTGCAAAGAGTAGAAAATTGAAGCTCCTGAAATTCCACCAGCTGCTTTCCCTGGGTTACCTCATCCCAGACCACTCAGGTCTAACTCCTCACCCATGGAACTCCCTGGCCCTCAGGTGCCCCAGTTCCTGTGGATTCTCAGGGCAGGCCTATTCCTTGGACCCTAGTGACCATGGATTCCAGCATGGAGATAAGGGAGAGATGGTTCTTGGGCACTCTTTGGGCTCTGTGTGTCATCAACCCCCTATAGTTCCAGGGGAAGTGGTATATGTGCGCCAGGGAACATAATTTAGATGTGAAACAAAATTCATCTAGACACATTCATCCAAACTAGGACCTGAAAGATGACCACAGCTGCAATGACAACTCCTCCTTGTTGAGGGAAAGATATCATCACCTGCGTGTCTGGACGCAAACTCACATCACAGTCATGGGGTAAACAAAGTAAGAAACATTGTCATTCATCTCACTGCTCTGCCTTCAATCAATCTTCCTTCCTCTTTTCCTCCCCACTTTTCTTCCTCCTGCTCTCTTATTTCCTATCTGTTCTGCTTTCCCCTTCTCCCCCACTTCCTTCCTCATTTCAATCAATGTCATGGGCTGCTCCAAAATAAACAGCCACCTTCAGTAGAAAACAAGACAGAGAGGGTGGTGTCCTCAAAAATCACAATGCACACCACCCAGCATGGGACCCCACCTAAGGCTTCATCTAGGGCTCCTTGTGAAGGGATTTTTAAGTGACCATCCTGTCTGTAAGCCTAGCAGGCTCTGCTTCCTCAGTTGAGGCAATAATCGTCCAAAATTTGAAGGCAGCTTGGGCAACTAATGTGCGACCCTGTCTCAAAGTAAAACTTGAAAACGGACTGGAGATTTAGTGTATTGTGAAGGCCCTAAGTTCAATCACCACTTTGCTTGCACCACAATATAAAAAGGAAGATACATGGGCCGCAGCAGGGGTTGGTGTACTGGGAGTCAGAGAGCCTCACCTTAGGAAGCAGCAAAGCAGGCAGCCATTGGCATGACAATGGAGCAGGACCACCTATTAATGGACCATCAGAAGAGTACTGATTGGAATCTGGCAGCTCTCTTATTTTGTGCCTTAAATACCTGGGGTTCTTCTCTGGGCAAATTATATCTATATCTATATCATCTATATCTATATCTATATCTATCTATATATCTATAGATATAGATACAAAATTATATCTATATCATCTATGTCTATCTCTATCTCTAGATAAAGATAAAGATAGAGACAGATATAGATATACAGATATATAGAGATATAGATATAGATAGATATATGCAATTCTAAGGATCCTGGCAGGAATCTCTAAGCTCAAAAGTCCCTTATTTTGGGAGCTGATGGTATTCCATGTTGAGGACAATGGCAAACTGGACGAAGGCATATGTCCTCATAGAATTTGGAGGTAGGAAACTATGGAGGTCCTTTCCACAGAATACCACTATGCATTAGCCCAGGTGATGGGAAGGAACAAGTAGTTGTGTGGCCACCATGATACTTAAGACATTAGTGCATGAAGTGATGTCTCCCATGTTTCAGTAAGCCAATGTCTCCATGTAGAGAGACATGAAGAATACCTTACATTCCCTGCAGAGAAGGGAGGCTCCTCCTTCAGGTTCATTATGTGCAACAAAGAGGAATAGCAGCAATACTATTCTCCCAAGTCTAATTTCTCCTTCCTGATCAAATCCAATATGCAGTGCATCTCCTCAGGATCAGCATCCCATCTCAAAGAAAGGGAGGCCTCTATTTCTGTGGCCTTGCTATGGTTCAGTCATAGCTGCCACTTTTAATAAGATCCTACACCAAAAATTGGACCCAAGCATTGCATTTATCTCCTTATCTCCTGTCTCATTCTCTAAAGTCCAGTAAAGTCCTTTACTGTTATGATTTTCACCTTGTATAGAATTATTGTTCTGGGATTGAGTGAATTGGCTTGGTAAAACTTTGGTGGAGAAAAGTTAGATCCAACCGTGAAGACCAGACTGCTTAGAGGGTTGACTGTGTTACATTTGCTCTGTACTCATATACTTGAGGTGCCACTTTATCTTGTCCCTGGTCTAGAATGGCTGGGTTATTGATCTTTCTGAATATAAGGTCGTGAATTTAGTGTTGACAGTCAGGTGGAGGTGTGTCCTTCAATACACGTAGTTTATTTTTTGGAGGCATTCCAATTGCAATCCTGCAGCTGTTCCCTACTGATCACTGCTAATGTTGAGTGGTACTCTGGACATCACTGTGGCTGGCACAGGAGGGGTGTGGTCACCTATATAGAATTCTTGGCAAAGGAAGATATTTTACACCTGAGAGAGCTGTCTCTGCAACATTTAAGCTTTCACAAGACAGTACTTGACACGCATCAAGTCTCAAAGTTAGAGAGGATGTGGTTTTAGTTATCTTCATTATCAGCCTAGCAAGGTAGCCCAGAATTCCTTTTCAATCTGCTCATCCCCCACCTCCACCTCTACTTTTTTAATTCCAGGCTAATCAGCTTTGAGAGAGGGGAAGAGTTCCTGTTTTTCTCTTTCTTAGAGTCAGCATTAAACGTTTTCTCAGGTGACCCTGATACCTCTCAATGCGATACTGTGGGTTCCTGTACTTGATTATAGTGAGTCCATCCCATTTCAGTAGTCCTTGTGGCTACATTTCGGTCCAGAACACTTACTGGGGGTCTTCCAGGTCAGCTGGAGTTTGTCCTCTTTTCATCACCAGGTCACCAAATTGGGAAGAATGGACAGTGAACTCTAGAAGTTGGATAGGGGTTAGGAGAACTTACTTTTCATCATAGTCAAAGTAAATATATTACCATGATACCTATACTAATATTTATTTAGGTGTAGTATTATCCCCACTTAGTTATGTGAACAATCCCTGTGGATTACTCATGAGACTCTCATAAAAGATAACATGTCTTTGGCCATAATTCTGTCTATCTATCTATCTATCTATCTATCTATCTATCCATTCTACCATCTATTTTATTTTCAATTATTGTATAATCACTATATACAGTCAAAAGAGACTATTTACAAAGCAATTTGCATATCAATTTGATTGTATATAAATCTGAATGGGAAGATGTCATCAACTTTAAAGTCTTCTTCAATTTTACTATTTTTTATTTTAAAAATAAAATGAAAACATCTTAACAAACACTCATACATTTAGAAAATAACATATAAACAATATAAGCAATACAAAATCTCAGACAAGGTGATAGGAAATTAACAATGGTTGTTGTATTGCATATTGATATCCTCAATTTGGATACTCAGATAAACAAATATAGACATGTAAGATTGATCATACCCTTAAACATTAACCGTTCATTTCAATACAGCAGTCAAAATCAGTAGTACATCTATGGTAGCTATCCTGTGTATACATATATACTTTTCCCCTTCTTTCTTTTCTCTTTTCTCTCATCCCAGTTGTTCTTTACTTTTGAGCAGTTTCCTTCCCATTTACAATGTCTATTGTATCTCCTAGATTTTAGTCACTCTTTCAGGTTCTTACACTAGTGAGATAATGCGGTGTTTACACATGCAGGTCTGATTTATTTCACTTATGAGTATGGTCTCTAGTTGTATCCATTTTCCTATAAAATCCTCGAGTTTGTCTTTCTTTACAAGTGAGAAATATTTGATTATGTAAAAATACCACACCTTTTTTATCCAATCCTCAGTGGATGGGCATTTGGGTTGCTTCCATGACTTAGCTATTATAAATTGCACTGCTACAAACATGAAAGCACATATATCACTGTGATATGATGTTTTCAGTTCTTCTGGGAAAATACCCAGCAGGAGAATAGCTGGGTTGAATGGGACCCCTAGCCCTAGTTTACTAAGGAATCTCCAAACTGAGTTCTACAGTGGTTTCACCAGTCTACAGTCCCACCAGCAGTGGAGAAGGGTTCCTTTTCCTCCACAGCCTCTCCAGCATTTGTTACTGGTTGATTTGTTGATGATAGCCATTCTTTTTTTTATATTGTTTTTATTTTAAGAAATAAAAGAAGGAAAACATATTAACAAATAGACATCCATTTACAAAATAGCATAAGAACAATACAAACAAAACAGAGTTACAGACAAAGTTGTAGGAAATTAACAATGGTTATTGTATTACTTATTGATATCTTCAAAGTGATATCTCAAGAAAACAGACACATATAAAATTGATCAAATAAGTAATCATTAACTGTTCCTTTCTGTAGAGCAACATAAGACAGTACTACAACTATGTTAGCTATCCTCTATATACATACTTATATAATTTCTCCTTCTTTCCCTTCTTTTTTCCCACACCCCAGTTGCCCTTTACTTGAGAGCATTTTCCTTTCATTTCATAATTTCTATCATACCTCCTAGTTTTTATTCAATCTTTCAGAAATAGCCAGCAGAGTAAAAAGAAAACCCACAAATTGGGAAATATTTTAACTGACTGTCCCTCAGACAAAGGTCTTCTATCTAGAACATACAAAGAATTAAAAAACATCAGCCCCCACCCCCAAATTCAAAGACCCAATCCAAAAATGGGCAGCTGAGATGAATACACACTTCTCAGGTAAAGAAATAGAAATGGCAAATAAATACACGAGAAAGTGTTCAACATCATTAGTCATTCAAGAAATGCAAGTTAAAACAACACTGAGATTTCATCTTACTTCAGTAAGAATGGCTATCATTAAGAAATCAACCAGTAACAAACGCTGGAGGAGCTGTGGAGCTCTTTTCCACTGCTGGTGGGAATGCAGACTGGTGAAACCACTGTGGAGATCAGTTTGGAGACTCCTCAGGAAACTGTGTCTAGAGGTCTCATTCAACCCACTCTTCCCCTTCAGGGTATTTTTCCAGAAGATCTGAAAACGTCATATCACAGCGATATATGTGCACCCATGTTCATAGCAGTGCAATTTGTAATTGCTAAACAGTGAAAGCAACCCAAATGTCCATCCACTGGGGATTGGATAAAAGAGTTGTGATATTTTTATATAATGGAATATTACTCAGCTATAAAGAAAGATAAACTCGAGGCTTTTATAGGTAAATGGTCACAACTAGAGACCATACTCATAAGTGAAATAAATCAGACCTGTGTGTGTAAGAATTGTATTGTCTCACTAATGATAGCCATTCTTACTGGTGTGAGATAGAATCTTAGTGTTGTTTTAATTTGCATTCCACGAATGAATAATGATGTTCAACATTTTCTCATGTATTTATTTGGCATTTGTATTTCTTTATCTGAGAAATGTGTGTTCATCTCAGATGCCCATTTTTGTGCTGGGTCTTTGAATTTGCGGGGTGCAGATGTTTTTTAATTCTTTATATGTTCTAGATAGAAGCTCTTTGTTTGAAGGACTGACAACTAGTATTTTTTCTCATTTGTGGCATTTCCTTTTACTCTGCTGGTGGTTTCTTTAGATGTGCAAAAACTTTTCAGTAAGATGACATCCCAGTTGTTGATCCTTTGAAGTACTTCCCATGCAGTCTGGCTTTTGTTCAAGAACTCTGTGCCTACTCCTATGTCTTCAAGATTTTTACCTGCTTTCTCTTCCAGTACATTTAGTATTTCTGCTTTAATATTTAGATCTTTGATCCATTTTGACTAGATTAGTGCATGTGATAGACATGGGTCTAGTTTCACTCTTTGGCATGTGGTCAGCCAGTTTTTCAAGCACCATTTATTAAAGAGGCTATCTTTCTTCCAGTGAATTTGTTTGGCCCCTTTGTCAAAGATAAGGTGGTTGAGTGTTTTTGTGGTTGTGGCTGCATCTTCCAGTCTGTTCCATTGATCCTACTATCTGTTTTTTTGCCAGAACCATATCGATTTTATCACAGTAGCTTTGTAGTATAATTTCAAGTGAGGGATTGTGATGCTACCTGAATTGTCTTTGTTGCCTAGGATTGCTTTTGCTATTCTGGGTCTCTTCTGGTTGCAGATGAATTTTAGGAATGGTTTCTTGAGATCTGTGAGGTATCTTAATGGTATTTAATAGAACTGCGTTGAATCTGCACAGCAATTTAGGACATATGACCATTTTCATAATGTCGGTTCTTCCTATCCGTGAGCACAGAATATCTTTAAATTTTCGAAAATCCTCTTCAATCTTTTTTGTCAGAGTACTGTAGTTTTTGCTGTATAGATCTTTAACTTCTTTTGTTAGATTGATTCCTAAATATTTTAAATTTTTGAATGATATTGTAAAATGTATGGTTACCCTAGTTTCTTTCTCAGTGTGTTTGTTGTTTGTGTATAGGAATGCTATTGATTTTTGAGTGTTGACTTTGTATCCAGCTATGTTACTGAATGTGTTGATTAATTCTAGGAGTCTTCTGGTGGAGTTTTTGGGATCTTCCATGTAGACTACAGTGTCATCTGTGAATAATGATAATTTCCACATCTTCCTTTCCTATTCTTATTCCTTTCATATCTCTCTTGTGTAATTGCTCTGGCTAATGTTGCCAGAACTATATTGAATAAGAGTGGTGACAGCGGACATCCATGTCTTGTTCCTGATTTTAAAGTGAAAGCTTTCTGGTTTTGTCCACTCAGTATGATGTTGACTGTTGGTTTGTCATATATGGCTTTCATCAGTTTTAGGTAAAGACCATCCATTCCTATTTTCTGTTGGGTATTTTGTCTCAGCAACGAGAGGAAAGTAACCAAGACACTGTCTTTATCTCTTTTGACCATTGCGTTTAGTTAAGCTTTTATCATGAATGAATGTTGGACCTCGTCAAAAGCTTTTTCAGCATTGACTGATATGATTATATGAGTTTTCTCTTTGGCTCTGTTGAGATGGTGTCTTACATTGATTGATTTGCATATATTAAACCATCCCTGCATCCCTGGGATAAATTCTACTTGGTCATGGTGTTTTATCTGCTTGATGATTTGCTGAATTCTGCTTGCTAGTATTTTATTGAGTATCTTTGCATCTATGTTCATTAGGGAGATTGGTCTATAGTTCTCTTTTTTGATTGGGTCTTTATCTGGTTTTGGTATCAATATAGTACTTGCCTCCAGAAATGAGTTGGGGAGAATTGCTTCCTTTGCAATTTCATTAAAGAGTTTGAAGAGTGTTGGCATTAAATCTTCTCTGAATGTCTTGTAGAATTCAGCTGTGGATCCATCAGGACCTGGGCTTTTCTTTGTTGGTAGGTTTTAACCATGTTTTCAATTTCCATAATTGATATTGGGTTATTCAAGATTTTTATATCTTCTTCATTTAATTTTGGTAATTCATACTTATCTAAGAATCTGCCTATTTCTTCTGTGTTTTCCATCCTATGGGAGTAAAGCTTTTCAAAGTAGGTGTTGATGATCTTCTTAATTTCTATAAGATCTGTATTGATTTTACCGTTTTCATTCCTTATTGCATGAATTTGTGTCTTTTCCTTCCTTTTTTTGATAAGTTTGCCTAGGGTTTAATCAATTTTACTTATTCTTGCAAAAACCAACTCTTTGATTCATTAATTCTTTGGAGTATTTTCTTCATCTCAATTGCATTTATTGTTGCCCTGATCTTTATAATTTCCTCTCTTCTTTGGGCTTTTGTTAACTTGCTCTTCCTTTTCCAAAAATTTGAGGTGCAGCATTAATCTATTTATTTGTTCTCTTTCTGTTATCCTGATATGTGAATTCACAGTTATAAACTTTCCTCTCAGGACTGCTTTCAGTACATACCACAGACTCTGGTAAGTTGTATTACCATTTTCATTTGCTTGCAGATATTGTTTAATTTCTCCTTTAATTTCTTCGGTGACCCATTGGTTGCTCAGGAGGCTATTATTTAATTTCCATGTGTTTATGTGGTTCTTTGGGTACATTTTGTTGTTGATTTCCAATTTTATTGCACTATGGTCAGCCAGTATACAGGGGTAATTTGAATTCCTTTGCACTTAGTTAAGTTTGTTTTATATGCTGGCATGTTGTCTATTTTAGAGAAAGTCCCACGTGCAGCTGAGAAGAGTGTGTGCTCTGATGCTCTGGGGTGGAACACTCTGTAAGCATCTAAGTCCATTTGTTCACAAGTTTTGTTCAATTCTTCTATTTCTTTGCTGATTTTTTGTCCCATTGAACTATGTCTTTCTGTCAATGGAGTGTTAAGGTACCCCATTTCAATAGCATTGTGAGTTATTTGGTTTTTCATGTCTATTAAGATTTGTCTTATATAGTTGGGTGCTCACATGTTTAGTGCATACATTTTTATGATTGTTAGCTCTTCCTCTTGAAGTTTTCCCCTGACAAGTATGTAGTGACTGTCTTTATCTCTTTTGACCATTCTTGGTTTGAAGTTTGCATTGTCTGCAAATACAACAGCTTTTTTCTGCATTCCTGTCACATGGAGGATTGTTTTCCATCCTTTGACTTCCAGTCTATGAATTTCCTTTTGAGTTAAGTATGTTTCCTGTATACAGTGTATTGTTGGATTTTGTTTCTTGATCCACTCTGCCAGTCTGCTTCTTTTGATTGGTGAATTGAGGCCATTTACATTAATGGTAATAACTGAAATGTGTTTGCTTATCTTTGTTTTGTTATTTACCTGTTCTTGGTTTCCTACTTTTACTCTCTGTTTAATTGCTTGCTCTATGAGGTCCTTCCTTACTACTGTTGTTCTTGGAATTGTAGGCATTTCTATATTTTTTAGACTATCTTTCAGTACTCTTTTCAGGGTTGGTTTGGTACTTGTGAAGCTCTTTATTTATTCTTTGTCATGGAAATATTTTATTTTTCCATTAAATTTGAAGGATAGTTTTGCAGGATACATCAATCTGGGTTGGAGATTATTTTGTTTTAGAACCTGGAATACTTCACTCCAAGATTTTCTTAACTTTGTGGTTTGTGGTGAGAAATCTGCCATGATTCTGATGGGCTTTCCTTTATGGATGATCTGTTTCTTTTCTCTAATGGCTTTTAATATTCTATTCTTTTGCTGGATATCTGGAATCTTGATTTTTATATGTCTGGGTGTCATTTTATTTTGGTTATGGCTGGTTGGGGTTCTATATGCCTCACTTACCTATATGTCAGAATCTTTTTCCATGCTTGGTAAATTTTCTGCTATGACTTGTGCAAATATTCTTTTTATGTCATTTTTATTGACTCCTGCTGTTGCATTGATGCCTGTTAATCTTACATTGCTTTTCTTTGCATCATCTTGCAGTTGTTGAATTGATGTTTCAAAGTTCTTTGTTAATTTTAGAAGACACCTCCTTTCACAATTGTTGGCTGCAATGCTGTCCTTAAGATTGGAAAGTCTATCTTTGGCTTCATTCAAGCAGTTTGCCTGCTTTCAATGGAAGCTTTGATTTTCTTGATATCTCTTTGAATCTGTTTCATGCATCCTAATTCTTCCCTGTATTGTTCATTTAATATTTCCATTGTTTTCCTGTGCTCATCTATTTTTTTTAATTTTTTTTGTTTTATTTTAAAAATAAAAGGAGGAAAACATTAACAGACAGGCAATCTTTTACAAAATAGCAGAAGATATATATATATGTCTTCTTTAGATATGCTGAGCAGTTCTTTCATTATTGATGTCATTTCTTTTTTACCTGGGAGATTATTTCTGATCTGATTTCTTCTATGGCCTGATGAAGTTGGTTCTTTACTTCAGTTGAGATCATTTCAGAGATTTCAGGTATGTGACTTCAAAGTTCTCCTATGTCAGTGTCTCCTGAACTTCTTCTGGGTGGAGTTGAGTTCTGAGATTTCATTTTGCTCCTACATCTTGTCTTTTTGGATGTCAGAAGGAAAGTGCTGAGCCACATGCTTCCCAGGCAGCTCACCAAAGGTCTCTAGGGATCCTTGTTTACCTGAATATCAGACGTATCCCAAGGTGGTAGAGGGTAGTGGACCACTGGGACAGGGATCCCCAAGCAGTTGATGGGGCACATAGCTCAGACCATAACTGCGGTGGTGGGGGAATGCTGGCCTTCTATACCAGGGTTTCCAGGCCATTGATGGAAAGTGTGTGGGCCTCAGCTGTGAACCCAATGGTGGCCAGACAGGGGTCACTGCTCCAGGGTCCTCAGGCAGCTGTTCCAGGGAAGGTGGGCCTCACCTGCCAACCAAGAGGTCAACAGAGCATGTGGCTGCTACCAGGCCACTTCCCTGTCCACAAGGATCCCGCAGAGCACAGGTGCAGGCCTCCCCCACCAACCAAGAGATCTACAGTGGCCAGGGGCTGCTTTAAAGTCTTCTTTACTTTTACTAACTTATTTAAATTTGCCCACTGCTGCCAGGTGTGGTGGCTCAAGCCTGTAATCCCAGCACTTGGGAGGCTGAGGCAGGATGATCGTCATGCGTTCTAGGCCAGCCTGAGTTACAAAATGAGCTCAAGGCCAGCCTGAACTGCATATTAAAACACTGCCTGAAAAAGACAAAAAAATAAAATAAAGAAACAAAGATAAATAAATTAGCCCACTGATAAACTGTGTAAACCAAGAAGCATTTGGGAGATTATCAAGAGTCTCTATATAAATCAACCTAGGTAGGACTTTTTCAAGGATAATATGCATCTAAATGTTAACACAGAAATTTAAATATAGGCATAAATCACATATAAACTTTGTATGACCAAGTGTTAAGCCACTAAGCCTATAGCCTTCATTCTCATTGGCACCATAGTAGTTTACATGATCAAAGATAAAAATAAATATAAATTTTATATTAGATAAAAATCATTAAAAACAGCTTTCAGTATCTACACCACTTTTTAAAAATATTAATAAAAGATGAACAGAAAACATAATATACAGAACATGTAAAAATATTTATATTCAATCAAAGTACAATGTTAGATATATTTGACATGTTAAATTATAATATTTGTTTTGGAATTACTGGTTTAAAACTAAAAATATACTAGCGAGTTAGAATCTCCACGCTGAGGTTATAAACTAGTGCTCCCATGTTTTTGGTAAGTCACAACAGTATTTCCTTTAATATTTTAAACTACTCTGCCTTTTTTGCTAGTTAACATTATAGACTTATAAGAATCAGAAGAGTGAGAGAAGAGCTTTGAGGATTTGAATATAAAGGTGATATTGGGGAACAGAGAGTGTCTTGGTTACTTTTCTCTTATTGCTGAGACAAAATGCCTGACTTCTGGAATTAAGGAAGGAAAGGTTATTGAGCTCACAGTTTGTGGAGGTTTTAGTCCCTACTTGGCTGACTCCAAGGCAGAGTGGCACCTGGCAGAGGGCAACTGTTCATGGCAGCGGAAAACAGCAAAACAATAAGAGTCAAAAGGGAGAAACAGAAAGATCAAGCCTGTTTCCCTCCCTTACACCATATGCAGGCTTCCCACCCCAGGACGGATGTAGCACTCACACCCATAATCTGATCATTGGACCATGAGTCAATCAAACACTCTAGAAGCCTGCCCATGACTGCTTGAGGACTTGGGGGACATCCAAACACAAACCATAACAGAGAGTGTTACCCATAGTCATATAAGACTTTTTAGGTGTCTTTAAGTTCTCTCTTGTGTACTTTTGGAAAGAGATAAAGAAAGGAAAACTAGGTTAGTCCACATGCTCAACACCCTCAAAACTTATTTGAACTGCCCAAAGAGGCTGGTCTGCCCTGAGTTTTGTCACTGACCAGTCTAGGTATCCCTGCTAGTCATGCAGAAAAAG
This sequence comes from Chinchilla lanigera, assembly GCF_000276665.1. Taxonomy (NCBI): domain Eukaryota; kingdom Metazoa; phylum Chordata; class Mammalia; order Rodentia; family Chinchillidae; genus Chinchilla; species Chinchilla lanigera. The sequence continues at coordinate 140,902 of NW_004955570.1, forward strand.
CTCATATTCAGTATCAATCTCAGTAATGAACGTTATAGCCTTTGTCTAAAAGGACAAGTTAGACCAGAGGACAGTTGGAACCTGGGGAGTAGTGAGTGATGATACGACAGTCAGGCCCACAGTCTCCTTGTCTCCCTTCAGCTGCAAGGAAATTTTAGCAGTATATAAAACATACCTATGAACTGACAGCTCTTCCTATCACTTCTTTAAATCTTACTGATTATACTCTTTGTATAACAAAGCTGGCAGCTGCTGTTTGGAAGTTAAAGCATCCCCCATATTTTCCTTTGGTCTCAGGTATATTTTGCCCTTTCAAGCCACCAGATACACTGTGATCCAGTGTCCCATCCCACATATGTTTCCTCTGCATCTTTGAGACAGTTCCAGGAGAACCTGGAGCATAAGGTGAGGGTGTGCATGGAGTGCCCATCTGTCCTTTCCAAGCCCCGTCTCTGCCCTTCTTCCCCTTTCAGGACAGCATCTTTGCAAAAGCAAAGTTCACCTCAGCAGCCTCCTTGTGTCACCTGCTTCCTTGAAGTTCTCATCCTGGGCCTAGGCTCCCACCTCCACACACAGGATGACCTGCCCAACGTGCCCAGACTTTGGGGCTCATGCACACTATGGGCAGGGCCAAAATAGAACCCAGCTTCATTCATGCCAAAGCCAGTGAGGCTGAAGGTGGAACCAGCAGATGGAAACTGGTCTCGAGAATGAAAGGCAAAGGTAGACCCTAGGCTGCATCACAGGCATGACCATAGGTGGTGGCAGGGAACCACTGATTTCAGACAAGTGTGTTTCAGCTGACCGTCCTTACCTCAAAGTGAGGACCTAGGTGACACAGTGCTTTTTGATGCTGCACTGCATCTTTGAAGGTGGAACAGGGGCTACCAAGGCAAGGAATGAAAGGAAAGAGCCACAGAAGCTTGCAAACTCAGGGAATGGGATTTTTTTCCTAGCCACTGCCAGAGAGCACATACTTCCACACTGTGGTCTCAACCCAGTAAAACGTTCAAACTCTCAGCCTCAGAACATGAAGAGAATGTATGTCTGCTATTTTAAACTGCTGGTGTTGACAAACTGTTATAGTGGCAATGGGACTGTCATACCTCTAGCCACTCAGGTAGGAAACACACAGACCTATTTGCTCCTGGAGAGTTTGATCTTCAGGGCCCAGAAAGAGAAAAGGATGATGGTAAATTGCTTTCTTTCTCTTTCTTTTTTTTTTTGTCTTTCTTTCTTTCTTTCTTTTTTTCTTTCTTTCTTTCTTTCTTTCTTTCTTTCTTTCTTTCTTTCTTTCTTTCTTCCTTTCTTTCTTTCTTTCTGTCCTTCTGGCTGGCTTGCTTGCTTGCTTGCGTTTTTGCTTTCGTTTCTTTCTTTGTTTCTCTCATATTTTAAAAGATTTTATTTTAAAGAGAAGAAACTGTTTAACAGGAAAGAGAAACTGTGATGGGGTGAATGACAAAACAAGGAAAAATTATTTCTGCTTAAGGTCGGAAACAAGTCTGGCTGCCCTTAGGGGATCCAAAGGACCAGGGAGGCAGGGTCATGACTGTCTCCACAGCCAGCTAACAGGGCTCTGCACAGATCCCACATGGCTTTGTCTGCATGGAGTATCTCTGAGTGAGACACAGTTCTCACCCCCAGTTAGACCCCCTAGGGTCACCAAGTCTAGCCAGATTTGTGACACCTGCTTGTGGGCTTGGTCTCTGTTTTGTTCAGTGCGGTGGGGCGGGGTGAATGGAGTCTTTGCTTGATAGTCAGAATGGACATGACAGTTTCGGTGTCTATGTGGTGGGAACCCGGGGTCTTTCAGAATCACCCACACTCAGAGTATTGTACATGTAAGGATGAGTAAGAGGCAAAAAGAATTTCTATGTGTTGAACCCTAGGCAACGTGGGAGCCAGTGTTGCCAGTGTGAGCACTGGGGCCATTCAGATCAGACACAGACCAAGGCAAGCTTGTCTTCTCTCAGGAGGCTGGGTTCCAGGCATCATGTTGCTCTACAACTCTTGGTCCTGCCTTGGCTTCAGAGAACACTCTCAGGTGATCTGGATATGAACCTGGTGGGGGGAACACTAAGACTAGGTTAGCATGGACACAGTTCCCAACTAGTAAGCTCAAATGGTGACAACCAGGTCCACAGGCCATGGATGTTGGGACGAGCCCACACCTACCCACCCTCTGCTGACAATAGCCCACATTCTCTGCCACACTCACCACTCACCCTCCTGTCTTAGTTACCGTGAAACAGCATTCACAGGCATCTGGAGAGCTGGGAGTTGCTGTGCCTTGCACCCCCTCCAGGACCCTTCCACTACCCAGCCCTGATGGGGTTGCTTCTGCAGAACCTGTTGCAGGTGACCAAGTGTGGTCTGAGTTAAGCCCCCAAAAGTGATTCTCTTGGATGGGCACCTTCTCTCAGGCTGCTGAGGTGGCAACATCTGTGTTGGTACTTGGTGTGCCCCGGTAAGCATGGAGTGAGCCCCCCAGAGGTCTGTCCAGGACATCCTCACGGCAGCCAGAGGCAGTGATGGGGGCTGAGGGTCTGGAACTCTGCTTTGCTCCTCCCTGGGCACCCTAACGCCAGGCTGGGCCCTGGGGAGAGCAGTTCTTGAGAGTGAAGCTGCTGGAGCCCATCTTTGCTCTTCCCTGACCTCATGGACCAGTACACAAGGAGCACACCCTTGGAGTCTCAGTGCCAAGCGTTTATTTAGAACAAAAGTTGGACTGCACCAGCAGGGCAGCATTTGGAGAGATGGATGGGCAACAAGCAGTGTCTTCCAGCTCTCTCACTGACATTGTGGACAGTGGTTCAACTCTATGGCACCTGGGCTGAATTGACAAGAGAAGCACAGTAAGTAGAGACAGTAGGCACCTAAGGAAGGACAGCAGAGTGAAAGCGCTGGGGTTTGGAGTTCAGGTATGGGAAAAATGAAGGTGGTCCCAAGACTGCCAGCCCACACCACCCTCCCAGCAGCCCTCCCAGCCATATTTACTGTCTGTTCAGCCAGTGTGGTCAACATTGCATTCACCTGTGGGAGAGAAAGAATATTAGTGGAGGTATGGGTGGGTTTTGGTATTTGTGTAGGCGTATTTCCATGTGTGTGTGTGTGCGTGTGTGTGTGAAGAGAGACAGAGTGAGATGGAGCAAGAGACAGAGACACAGAGAGAGTGAATATACAATGAGATTTCGGTGCTAAGGCCCCTGCACATTTCTTGGCTGCCACAGATCTAGCCAGGACGAGCTAGAGAATCCGAGGGTTTCCTGAATTCAGGATTTCCGGCTGGGAAGTTTGAAAGGCTAAGCCTCACACTCCCCTGGACATAATAAAAGCCCATGTTCTGCTTACATGTTGGCTGTGGTAGTTCCACTGCTAGTGACCCTATGTGCCCTCGGTAAAACCCCCTGCCCAGGTCATGTTACTTGAAAGAAAGAACATCCCCCATGTTAGGAATGTGCAAGCCCCGGGGCAAGGAGTAAATGGTGCAGCAGATCCAGGCCCAAGATATGAAGCAAAGGTGGTGTAGGGAATTAAGAAAGGCGAAATGTAGGTCTGTGTTTAAATTGACATCTGGAGGGTCTTTGGTGAACTTTCAGGAAAAGGACTTGGCACTAGGTTCCCTTGGGGCTGACAGCTAACATTCCATGAGAGACTGGACCAGGAGAAAATTCTCTTCCCCTTTTACTTGATGGGGCAGCACCAGACATGGACAGAAACAACATCCCCTTCCCCTCACCCTAGCTGCTCTTACTTCGGAGTAGAGTGAAGATAATGTGCTCAGTTTTGAAGTCCATAGACATGACGAACTCTGGGAAGTTCCACACCAAGTCACTTTTTATACTCCTGTTCCTCCCTGTGGCCAAGATAGGGGTAAGTGGGCAACAAAGAGAACTCCATCATTTATTTTAATTTCTTTGAAATGGTGTCTTGAAATGTAGTTCAGGCTAGCTTGAAGCTTTCAATCCTTCTGCCTCACCTGACACAGCACTGTAAGAACATGCCAGAGTCACAATCCCAGGCTCATTCCATACATACTGGGGAATGAGTGAAGAAAGCCGCAGTTCCCTTTCCTATGGAGGGTCTGAGGAAAGACCTCCACCCTGAGAGGGAAGCTTGGATTTGAGGAGCCTTTCCTAGAGGCGGGGACCCCCTCCCAGAGGTGTGACTAAGAACCAGGTCCTGAGTGGAAGGAGTGATGACCTACCATAGAGGACATATTCCATGTATCCTTTGTTGTCAACAATCCCCTCGTAGAACACCACTGCGTACTCATGGTAGTTGGTCTCTACCACTTTCATGGTGAAGTTCTGTAATCCCTTGTAACCTGGAGTGTGGAATTCAAGGGGTCATCCTTTCCTGACCAGGAGGAAGGAGCGCTCCCCTTCCTTCTCAAGCAGTCAGGAGGGGCTCCCCTCCAAACCCATCTGTGAGGCACAACAGGGAGGCCTGTGACCATTCCAAAGGAATCCGGTCCCTGAACTTCAACCCCAGGCCTTTCTCATGCAGGACTCACCTGTAACATCCTCCATGATATACTGGCTGGGCAGGCCACTTGGAATGAATGTGTCTCTCCGGATAATACAACCCGGGTCACTGTGAGAATAAGATGGTGGTGTGAACAGAGAAAAGACAAAGGCTTGGTTTCCCTGGACTATGTGAAGCTGGGCAAGTGCTGCAACAGGGTTCTATGGACCTTGCCAACCCAGCCCATGCCTTACCTGGCCCATAGCCATGCCCTTGAGCTTTCCCCTTTGAGTCTTGCGTGGTGTGCTAATCTTCCCTCCAGGATTCATTGTGTCCTCTCTTGCCTCCTCGGGCAGACTGTGCCACACTCAGACAGAGGAAGTGACGCCTTCTTTTAACTTGTGCCTCCTCTTTCCCATCTTGCCTGGCAATTTCCTGTGGGCTTGCACTCTGCTCCATGCCAAGCACTGCCCTAGCCCTGACCTCCCTCCTGAGCCTACTCCATCCCTGCAGCCAGCATACCATGGACACTTTACCACCTATCATTGGTCTCTCAAAATTGAATGCTTCTATCCAAATCCAACCAGTGGCCACAGTCAGAATTCTCTTCAGGTCCATGAGCCAGCACTCCCATCTCTGTCACCCACCCTTGTGAGGACCCCTTCCTACCTTGGGGATTTTCTACAACTCCCTGTCGCATCTGTGTCCAGATTCTGGCCCTTTAGGAGCCACATGGCAGACCTGGCTTTGAGTGAGACATCCACAGGCCTTGCCTGAGAGCGCTGCCCTCCATGCTGCTCATCACATGCTGCTCTGTGGCCACACCGATGGCTGGCTGCTCAGCTGCCTCTTAAGCTGAGGCTCTCTGATTCAGTGCCCAGCAGTCCTAGCAGTGATCCACGTATCTTCATTTTTTGTAGTGCTGATGGCAGTGGTGACAGCGGGACTAGGGATTATACCCAGGGCCATGACACAGAGCTAAATCCCAGAGTTCTGCTTTTACTTTTAATTTTGAGATGAGGTCTCTGAACATTACCAAGGTCGATTTCAAACTTGTGATTCTCCTCACTCAGCCTCTGAAGCTGAGCCTGATAGGATTACAGACGGTGGCTCCTTGAAGGTCACTTCCTTACTAGCCCTAGACGAGAGACTGCGTTGTTCCTTGTGAGTTCTCCGTACTCCTCTAGTCTCTCCGTCTGTTCTACAGACTCTTTGTGCTGCAGCACCCCGTGAGGGCTGATGGGATGGAGGGAAGATGAAAGGAGGCATAAGAAGGGGGAGAAATAAAAGGAGAAAAATAGGGGGAAAGGGAGGATTAGGAGGAAGGAGGGAGAAGGGAAAAAGATTGGCTCAGGGCAGAGCAGTGAGATGAAGGTCAACTGTCCTCATTTCACTAACTCCTTGCTGATGACACTGTTCAGCCACTCTGACCCGCAGGACCTGGCACCTTTACCTTAACCAGATGGAGGTGACATTGTAGCTGTGGTCATCATTCAGCTCAAAGGTGTTGCTCAACACGTTCTTGAGGCTTAAGCTTTCATTCACCATTGTGTTCGCTGCCCACACTAGGATATGCCACTTTCCCTGGAACTGCAAGAGAGGGGTGATAGGCAGAGTGCAGGGATGGCCGAGAGCCACACTTCCAAAGCTGTCCCTATTGGTACCCAGGGACAGTCCTCTGGGAAGCACAGCCTAGAAATGGGCTGTCCTGAGAAAGCAGCAGGAGGTAGAGTCCTTCACAGCCAGGAGAGACCCAGGGCAGTGAGCGAACCCTGAACTGTCTGGGCTAAGATGGCCCTACCCAAGTATCTGGTGAGCCCTCAGAACCTCAGTTTTCTTGTCTGAGTAGAGGGTACATATGTCTTCACCTCACATGCCTAGGACCTGGACTCTCTGAGTCCTCCCACATTGGGTACATTTGCCCACCACCCCCAATGCTCTGTTCTCACTGTCCCTGTCCCCTAAGACCTCCCTACATCTCATTCTAGAGCCCTACCTTGTCATCCTGGAAGTCTGGTTGCAGGGGGGCCTTGCTCAGTGATGGGCTCAGCAGACTTTTATCTGTGGAGTGAGCCTGGGTCTTCAGAACACACAGCAGTGTGAGGCACAGCTGCAGAAGACCCAGAGCCATGGCTGCAGAGCAGTTGCTGGGCTGGCAGGCTCTGCAAGAAGCAGAGGATGACTGAGGAGCCCAAGCAGGGGGACCTATTTATGTCCACCAGTCCACCCCCTGCAGAGAGTGGGCTGATCGGCCCTTTGCAAAATTCAGGAATCGTGACTTTTACCAGCAAGTCATTCAGAAACACGTGACCAGATATCCTCCCCTTTCCCCCTAGGTAAGGATTGTGCAAAGTAGAGAAAGGTCAAGGTTACAGGGGACAGGATAAGCATGCACAGACTTGCACAGTGTCGCCGACAAGGGCGCTCTCTGTTGGCTCACTGTACCTCTTCACTTGATCTGGTTGTCCTGTCTGTGGGTCAGCAGCTTCAATTCAGCTAAGCTGTCCTGTCAGACCCTGTGAATCCGTGTGTGTGTGTGTGTGTGTGTGTGTGTGTGTGTGGGTGTGGGTGTGGGTGTAAATTTCAACTCTTTATACCCACAAAGAGCAAAGAACTGCCAGGTGTGGAGGGTCATCCCTGCAATTGCAGCACTCAGCCCAGATGGGAGGATTGCTGGCATTTGAAGGCAAGTCTGGGCTATACAGTGAGGTCTAGGACAGCCTAAAGTACAGTGGGAGATCTTGTCTTAAGAAATAAGGAAGAAGGAAGGAAAGAAAGAAAGAGAGAGAGAGAAAGAGAGATAGAAAGAGAGACAGAGAAAGAGAGAAAGAGAGAAAGAGAGAAAGAAAGAAAGAAAGAAAGAAAGAAAGAAAGAAAGAAAGAAAGAAAGAAAGAAAGAAAGAAAGAAAAAAGAAAGAAAGAGAAAAAGGAAAAAGAGAAGATAAGGTAACCAAAAGTAATGACACATACTGATCCCCTGCCTCATTTTGGATCTTGTAAACATCAAGTAGGACAGGGCAGCTGACAGGGAAGGACAGGAAAGGACAGGAAAGGACAGGAAAGGACAGGGCGTCTCTTCTGAGCTCACTAATCCCAGATTGTGGCCTTCCCAGGAGTCTGAGTCCAGGCTCTAGAGCAGTGAGATGCCTGAGTGCCTCTTCTCCCCCTTACCTCTACCCCCATTGGCAGGAGCAGTCAGGACAGCAGGGGAACCTCAGGAAGCCTCCCTGTCCTGAGAGCTCTGCAGGCAGACTCAGAGCCATGTACATGGGCCACAGTTCCTCTGGCTTTACTCAGCTGACTGCTGAGGCTGCAGCTGCAGCAGACAGTGGCGCCCTGGTAGGGGGACAATGGAGGCCACCTGCCTACCTGCGACAAAGTGGGCTCCACTCTGCTGCTATGCCCAGCAGCTGTTTTGGGTCACAGTGTGCCAGGAATTGGTTTCACTTGCGAGGTCATTTAGACCAGCACTCTGTCTCTAGAGATGTTTTTGAGTCACAGAGCCCAGTGACTGAAAACAGGGTCTCAGATCAGTTCCTCAGATCAATTATCCTTCACTTGTGGCTAAGTAGACTATCTCTTCACAAGAGACTGACCAGCACCCTTGGGGAAGATCAAAAAACCCCAGGCCCTGTGTAGTGACCCTTACAGATGGCTCACCCGTGAGGGCATTGACTGTCACAAACACTTGACTTCAAGCTGGACTGGGATCCTGGCTAAACAGTTTCTCATCCTCTCTGGGACCTAACCAATTGGCGTTAGCTCAGGATCCTGAGCTGGTGGTGAGGCGCAGCCCAAGCCCCTCACACCAGAGAGCCCACACTGTTCCCTGCCTCACTGACCTGCACTGGTTGATTAAAAGGCAGGAAGAGATTCTGAGCAAAGTTGTGGCCACCAGAGTCTGTCACCTTCCCAGCTCTGTCTTCTCCAATCTCAGTCCTATAAGACTCTTCTCACCCACTCTCTATGATCTCAAAAAGGATCCTTTGCACGACAGGGTGCCATGTATATAATCTCAGCTCTATGGGGGGCTATGGCCTGATTGAAAATTTCACTCCCCCTAGACAACTTACTGACACCCTCTCTCCAATGTATAATAAATAAAATAAAAAGAGCCCTCCACCTCTCCTTCACTGGGCAGGCAGCACTGGGGCACACCATTGAGGCCACAGGGAAGTATATCTAGTCCTTTACTTCACAGTAAATTTAGGAAGCAAATCAGGACCCTTGATGTACCAGAAAATATATTTAATGCTTCTCAACCTGTGATGTTTACCACAGAATGGCCTTTGAAACACAGAACTTTCACAATGAATATCATGAGCTGGAAGAAAACAAGTGCAAAAATGATTCATAACAAAGAATCTTAGTGTGGGCAGGTGTTTTCCCAAATAGGAACTTTGTGTTGAAGGAACTTTGTGTCGAACTTTGTGTGAAGATGTCTGTGGATATATCAAGAATACTGAGTAGTGGACAACAAAAATGAGAGACTAGGTGACAGCAGTGATTTACGTATATTGGAAATGTCCTAAACGAGGAAAGATCAATGAACGTTGTAGCCAGAAAACACAGAGATGAGTTTCTCATCTTTCTTGTTTCTATTAGAATGACACTGACATTGCATCTCCTCTAGAAAAAATGGCTATTATCACACATTCAAATTATCACAAATGGTGGTAAGGCTTGGAGAGGGAGGCAGATTTTACATTATTGGTGGGAATTTAAACTGTTACAACCACTTCAGAATACAGTGTGGAAAACCTAAAACACTAAAAATGCAATGTTTGATCTGACCCAGGTATTCCCCTTCCAGTATCCTTGAAGAAATTATATATGTCACATTGTAATTATACTTGCATACCCATATATATTGCACCACAATTGGTAATCACTAAATTCTAATGTATTGATAAAAAATATTATATATATATATCTGTCATAAAGAACAGGATCTTGATTGATTTGTATAAAAATACATTCATCTTGGGCTCATAATATTAAACGACATAAATCAGATGAGCAAAGTTAAATATGTAGTTTTTCTTTTACATGAAATGTTAGACTATAAAAAACAAAATGAGAAAAGATAATAGGAAAGAGGGAGACAGATCTTTGATGAAGTGGAGTACTACTAACAGAAAAAGTGAGGAGAGAAAGGAAGGCAAAGTGATAAAAAACAGTTAAGACGTGTGGGGCACGGGGATCAATTCCTCATGAGGAAAGCAATAATTAAGTCCTGCAAGCATGTGCTTATAAAAAATGAAAATTGGAAAAAGGTAAAACAAAAAAATTTTCCTAAATAAAAAATACCTCAATTGATGTTACTTTAAAATATTAAAATATACTGGAAAAAATAGATGCCAGCTGGTCTTTGAATGTTTCTCTTTCTATACGGTGGAGCTTCATGGATATCTATTATTTTGGCTTCACTTTCCTAGTGATGGGTATTGTTTGCATATACACTGTAACTCTGGCTCATGTTGTTGGCTTGTTAGTGGAAAAACATATTAAGAGTAAGGTTCTGAGTTGCTGTTGGCATCCTGCTAGTAATTCTTGAGAAAATGGAGTTGTACAATGAATCCCAAAACATCACCAGCACTGAGCTGTCAACCCAAGGTCTACTGATGTTTACAAAGCTGATATCTGTGTCAAGTGGTCATCAGCCCACCTCCTTGTGATCACAGTGAACTTGGATTACCATGGCAATGTGCAACCTCTGCTAGGGACAGTTATAGACAGGGACTGTTTTACTTCATTCTTGTGGGTTTTGAAGGCTGCATGAAAATCATTGGGGTGATTGATTCTGGTCTTGCTTTTCTGGGTCATCTCCCTTTCTCTCTCCTTGACTGTGGTAATGCTGGTGGATTTTTATAATTTTGGCAGAAACTATGAAGACTTTCAGGGTAAGAAAGAACATGGAGAAAGTTTCACTATACAGCCACTTTGCAAATACCCTCATCTGTGCCGTGGTAACTTCCCGAGCGTTTACAGTGTGGACAACTAAGGCAATCAGAAGTGCTACATGTTCTTCAGTGGCTGGAGACACATTCTCACTGGGTAGGTCAGGCTGGCCCAGAGCTCACTATGTAGCCCAAGCAGACCTCCTCAGATTCTCCTCCTTTTAGCCGCCTGGAATGCTGGGAGTACCTGTGTTTATCACCATGCCTGGTTTCAGTATTGTTCGAAAGAAACACTTGTGTCTGCAAGTTTGTGCCAGATACGCCTGAGAGGCCAAAAAATATGCTTCCCCGAGTTGGGTTACTAGGGCATGCAGCCCAAAGTGGGTGGTAGGTAAACTCCATCTAAGACTAAATACTGGCACAAGGCCAAGAGTCAGCAAGTACCATACGGGAACACAGAAGCAGATTTAACTATAATCTCCTGACATCATTGGCCTAAATTATGGCCTACCATGAAAGTGCGTACAGTTTTCTCTGGTGTTGGAACAATGACAGACGTTCACCAAAGTGTTAACATTCTTTGTGTTTCTGGTCTGGAAGGACAAACAGGCACTTTAAAACTGTGTGTCGCTGACATAGCAGTGAATGGCAAAAGGAAGCAATTTTAGAATGGATTTTACTTCCCCACAAGGAACAGAAGCAACTTATTACTTATACAGATAAAATAGGACTAATTGTATTTAAAGGTCAAACTCGTTTACAACAGTTATCAGGAAAAGACCCTGAATCTATTATATTTTCCTTAACAAAGCAGCAGATAGATCAGGCATTACAAATGAGTAAACAGTGGCAGCTTGGACTTACCCATTATATTGGAAAAATAGACAATCATTTTCCTAGTTCTAAAATTTACAGTTCCTTAATTGGCATAACTGGATTTTACCCAAAATTGTGCGCTCTGAACCTATAACTACAGCAGACACATACTATTTTCATAACTCATATTCATTCCCATTCATATCTTCCTGATGATACAGTTAAATATCTATTTCTCCATCAGATTGTTTAGCCACTGAATTTCACACTTTAACTCATGTAAATACCAAAGGTTTATGTAAAAAATTCCCTCAACTTTCCATTCAACAAGCCCATGAAATCGCTTTATCTTGTCCTACCTGTGGAATGCTTAATAACCTTACTTTTCAGCCTGGAACAAATCCTAGAGGCTCGCAAGGTAATACATTGTGGCAGATGGATGTAATGCATATTCCTGCTTTTGGCAAACTCAGATCTGTACATGTCATTATTGACATGCCTTCTGGCTTTATATGGGCCTCTGCACAATCAGGAGAAAAGTCTGCACATGTTAAAAATCATTTGTTAGAATGTTTTGCTATCATAAGAAAACCCAAAGCAGTTAAATCTGACAGTGGACCTGCTTATACATCCCATTCCTTTCGGCAATTCTGTGCCTTGTGGGATATTAGTCATTATACTAGCATTCCATATAATCTTAAAGGACAAGTTATGGTTGAAAAGGCACATGTTATTCTTAAATTTATGTTAGCTAAACAAAAAGGGTGAGAAAAGAATAGGAGTTCACTACATCAAATATTACATAAAGCTTTATTCATTTTAAATTTTTTGGAGATTAGTAAGGATTCATCTACTACAGCAGCAGAGAAATTTTGGGCCACCATTATTAAGGGACCACCAAAACCAATAGGGTTAACCTATTTTTTGGAAAGATATTCATACTGGAAAATAGGAAAGAGATATTGCTCTAATTTGAGGGAGAGGATTTGCTTGTGTCATTACAGATTTGGGAGATAAAGTGTGGCTACCTGCTAGCCACAGGTAGCGGGATTGAGATTCTTGGATTTTTTGAATTGAGATTCTTGTCTTTAATAAAAGCATGTGAGGTATATCCCACTGAAGGATAATAAATTGGATGTATTGAATAAACCTCGACTGAGAGTGATGTCACTACAGCACCATCCTTAGATGATAATCAAGAACATTCAAAAAGCATGGGGCTGGGGATTTAGCTCAGCGGCACAGCACCTGCCTGGCAAGCGCAAGGTCATGAGTTCGGTTCCCGGTACCGGAAAAAAAACAAAAAAAAGCATAACCCCCAACTGAGCGACAACTTAAGAAAGTAACCCACCATGTCCAGAGCCTGCTGTGTTCCATTGGAAAATATCTATGGCAGGTAATATATTTTTAGCCATGTTGGCTGTTATAGCCACTATGGTAGGTATTGACTTTATATTATTGAATTTAGAGAGCTTCCTGGTCCATATGATACACAGGGACAATTTATAATGACAGATAGTTAAATTATAAATTCTTAAAATTGTGATAGAATCACTACAACATAATTTGGTTAAGGGTATGTTTAAGTGCACTCTAATTTTGTGTAAATGTCTGTTTTGTATATTTGTTTGTGAGTTTGGTTATTTTGTGAATAGCTGTTCTCCTTTGTTTTTGAGCTCAACAAAAATATTTTTTATGATATGATTGGGCTATAAATTTAAAGGCATGCTTTCACATAAATTACCAGCTGGCTTGAATCAACATATTCAGATAAAGATATTTAATTATAAACCCTGAGTAAAAATTTGTTGGGTAGGACTCTGATTGGTGAATAAAGGAGTGGCCAACCTTTGTTCACTAATAAGGAGCCCCAAGTGCTCTCCATGATTTCTTGGGCAACACCCCTATAACTGAATTTTTTCCTCAAAGAAAAAATTTTTTCAATAGAAATTATAATATAGTTTTCTTATGGAGGAACCTCTTGTTATAAAGTAGAATTTTGATAAAAGCTTTTTGTTTTCTTTTCCTTTTCTTTCACATGTGTGTGGTAATCGTTGTTGTTGGTTTTAGGCTGTATTGAATATATCCACAATTACAGATTTTTTAAAATATGGAGCAAAGACTGTATTTTCTGAGAGGACTTTTTTTTGGATTGAGATTCTTGTCTTTAATAAAAACATGTGAGGTATATCCCATTGAGGGATAATAAATTGGATATATTGAATAAAGAAGATTGGTAAAAAGGGATATTTACTATCAGAGCAAAAATTTAAGTATGTTATAAAGTGTCATCATGATTGTCGTATAGCAGTGTCATATGTGGTTTTGATCTTTAAATTTCTGGGTAGATATATGTGATTATTGTTTGTTAATATTCTACCACAATTTGAATGCTGGAATATCCATAACTGTTAAAAAATTACGATTCCATTTGCATATCCTAAGATGTTTGCTATTTGAATTGGATTATGATGTTAAGTTTGTTGCCTCCATTACAATATTAAATAATTAATCTTCTCTGCTGGATATTTAATAACTGTGATCTGGAGACTAAATGTCATAAAGATAATTTGTATTAAAACCACAGGCAATATTTTGGCTATGCCCACTGAGGTCAGTAAAGACTCAGGACATAAGATAAGCTCTGCTGTGATATTCTATAACTCAATTGAGTCCCTAATTTTCTGATCAAGGAAATTATGGACCACAGAGGAAAGTGATTCTATGACATATAGTGTGCCTATGGAGAGTCACTAAGAGAGAAAAAAGTCTCTCAGGCTTTCACAGAAAGCACCTTGGTCAAGCAATGGCCGCGGCTCATCCAGATGGCTGACACTGACAGAAGATCAAGAGATGCTACATTTGGTTCCAAGAAGATTTCTGAGAAGACCTAACTGACCCTGATATATAGTGGAAGCTTAAAATTTTTATTTATATAAGTCTCACTCTAACTTGGTCTTGGATATCCAGCAAAAAAAGTGTGATCATAAGGTATAAATTGTAGGCTAATCATTGTTACGAAGTTTGAACTACATTCTTATTTCTGCAAACATCTATTGTCATTTCATGCAGTGTTATCATCGTACTTTGTCTCGTCCTCATGGTCTAGCGAAGTTCATCCAGGAAATGCTGAGAAATGGAAGAAGATTGGCAACCTTCTTGTTGATGCTTCAAGCAACTGCATTAAAACAAAAAGGAAGATATGTGGGGAAAGGACTGTGATGGCTAATGGATTGATTCACTGATGCTCGGCTTATGATCCCCAGCTGAACTGAGTGAACGTGGTGCTGGGTGTGCGAGGCTTGCCTGAGAATTGTTACCATCAGCTGAGAGGAAGAATTGGAAAGGGATAATGAATCTCTCCTGTTGGTTTTAGTCACATTCTTTGTTCTAATAAAAGGTGACTGGATCAGTGATCGAGGCCGCCACATTCCGAGAGACTGTAAGCCCCCTGATCCCAGATTTTTGGCTCTCTTGTTTTTCTTATCTCTCCTACCTTTTCTTATTCATCCTCAGGCACCTCGTTCTCGGGACCTGTCACTATAGTTAGTTAATACCAACAGAATGGGACCTCTAATCCTCGTTTACTGAGGAACCTCCAGACTGATCTCCAAAGTGGTTGTACCAATCTACACTTCCACCAACAGTGCAGGTTTCCTTTTTCCCCAAAGCCCCTCCAGCATTTGTTATTGGTTGATTTCTTGATGATAACCATTCTTTCTGGGCTGAGATGGAATCATAGTGTTGTTTTTCATTTCACTGAGAAATTTACATTTCTCGAATGACCCATGATGTTGAACATTTTTTCATATATTTATTTGCCATTAGTATTTCTTCATCTGAGAAGTGTATATTCATCTCACATGCCCATTTTTAGATTGGGTCTTTGAACTTTGGGGGCTTGATTTTTAACATTCTTTATGTATTCTAGATAGAAGTGCTCTGTCTGATAGACAGTTGACTAAAATATTTTTCCCATTCATAGGTTTTCTCTTTACTCTGATGGTGATTTCTTTAGATGTGCAAAAACTTTTCAATAAGATGAAATACCAGTTGTTGATTTTCTTTAGTTTTAAACATTTTATTATTTTTTATTTTAAAGAGAAAAAAACTAACACAACAACAACGAAGATAAAAACAAGGAAACTCATAAACAATAAAAATAATACATGACCTCAAATAAAATGATAAGAATGAACTATGGTTGCTATATTACATACTGTTATCTTCAGTGAACTTGCTCAGTACCCCAGCTGTAGGAATGTAAGATTGATCAAACAATCAAAGACAGTAACAATAATTTTTAAAAAGCATTGGAAATGATGCAGAGGTTCTTTGAAGTATTTCCTGTGCA
>NW_004955570.1:162050-164290 GCF_000276665.1 Chinchilla lanigera
CCCTGAGCTGGTCCTGAAAAATTACCCCACCACCTCTCACATGGTTTCCAAGGAACTCCATACTCCCCAGAAGGCCCTCAAATGGACAAGAAGCTTGAGAAAGATGTCCCTGCTTGAAAAATCAGCAGTCAAGTGTGAATCAGAATTTCAACTCCATTTCCTTTACCAGAAAGCAGGAGAGGTCTGATTGCTCCTGGCTCAGCATTCACTGGGCCCCTGAACAGAGACACTCATACCCTGTCTCTTCCCAGGGATAGGGGAGGAAACCAGCCAGATCTAATTAGCTCAAGGGGAGGGAGATTTCTGCTTATACAGTTTTGCATCTTAGGTTCCAGTCTGACCCCTGGTCTGATTTTCAGGAGCTCAGAAAATAGGCAGAAAATACCTCTCAGTGTCCATGCGTGCCATAAGGGACACAAGGAACAGAGCAGAGCAGGCTGACCCAGGGTGGGTGAGGGGCAGGGAGGGGTAAGGAGCAGAGAACACTACTAAGAACAATCGCAGATACCTTGGCCTTGGCCTTGGCCTGGGTGCAACATCTCTGGAGCCCCATTCTCAGGAGGCCATATCAGGGAGCTGGAAGAGAATGTGGGCTCCTGGGGACTATGCTGATTACATCAGCACATCCCTTAAGTTCAAGGGATGATAAATCCCTGGTTCTTTCTCATGACTCATAGAGTCAGAATAACCTCTCATGGGTGCATGGTCTGCACTAATGTGATGAGAAGTTAGAGCAGAGTTCAGAGGCATTCCTTCTGGGGGCCTTCCACTGGAATTAGAGACCCTCACATGTGTTCTAGCCTACCAAGGTTGCTGCAGCACCAGGTGTCCCTCCCTACAGACTCAGCCTGGGTCTTCTTGGATTGGAGTTTCCCTGGCCCCCAGTCTCTACCTATATCCCTTGGTGCCTCTACTGTTCTGGGCAACCTCCTCCTGACAGTGCTGGGTCCTTGTACTCCATGCTAACTCCTAACACACAATTGCATTCTCTGGGCTCACAACACCATCTCCACCCTTCCTTTGTTCATGCTTTTAGGGCCATCTTCTCCTCACGTTAACGGTGATCTGGCCACCACACCTATCAACTCTCATGGACAGATTTCCTAACAGTCACCTGTCAACATCCTCAGCAATCTGGATTGCCTCAAATTATCCAATTTTTCAATGTACAACTAGGAATTACTGCACACTGGTGTCTGAAAAATCACAACTTCAAGGGTCAAAAGTCCAAAACCTGAAAATCACTGTTTGAGGAATCAAGGTGTTCACAGGGTCTTGATCCATCCACACGCTGCATGAGTTAATCTTCCTTCCACTTGCTTTCTGGGACTGTCGTCTCATTAACATGTCTTTCTCTGTTTTCATGTGGCTTTCCATTTTTAGACTAAATCTTCCTCCATTTGACTCCCAAAAGGACACGAGATGACATTTAAGTGCTAGCTGGATAATCCAAAATTACCTCACCATATTTATTCCTTAATTCTTTTAAAATATAGAATAAGTAAGAAGAAAATATAGAATAAGTAAGAAGAAAATATAGAATAAGTAAGAAGAAAATATAGAATAAGTAAGAAGAAAAGAAGTGAGGAAAGATACATGAGAGCAAGAAAAAACATGGAGTGAGGTCCATCATTAGTTTAGAACATTTGTTTTCAAGCTGAGCATAGAGATTTCCAGGCCACCCTGCTGAAACAAATGCCACACAGTCAAGGTCATCAAAACAAAGTGAAATCTAAGGAACTCTCAGTGTCAAGAGGAGCCTAAGAAGACTTGATGACTTTTTTGCTTTGCATGTGATCTGAGGGTTTCCCAGGCTTCTTCTGTGGAAATTATTACTCACTGTGAGATTTTAAGAGGATGGATCTGGGTACGATTGACACTCCCAGAGAGGTGTGACAGAGGAGGAGCCCAGAATGGGTCCTGATTGCCAGAATCTGTGTTTATCTTGCATGGTGTCTCCTTTGTTTCCCATGTGTGACATGTACTGTCCTAGCTCCCTGTTCACAGTGGTCTACACATCAAGAGGCAGCTACACAGATGTCTAGTTTGTTTCTGCTATTCTAACAAACAGCACGATCTACACCATTTCTAAGTGAAAGAGATTTAAATTGGATCTGTATGAATACTCGGAAATCCACAAGAAACCAGCAAGTTTTGGGGGGTTTTTGTTTGTTTGTTTGTTTATTTATCTTTCTTTCTTTTGAGAGAGGGTCTTGTGATACAGTTCTGGATGGCCTTGA
>NW_004955570.1:164510-165470 GCF_000276665.1 Chinchilla lanigera
CCTTCAAATTTAATGGAAAAATAAAGTATTTCCATGACAAAGAACAATTGAAGAACTTCCTGAGTGCCAAACTAACCTTACAAAGAGTTCTAAAAGATATTCCAGACAGAGGAAAAAGTGAGCACAATTTCAAGAACAAAAATAGAAAAGAACCCTCAAGCAGAGCAAGCAATTAAACAGGTAGAAAAAGTAGGAAACCAAGATAAACCAACACATATCAATTATAACCATTAATGTAAAAGGCCTTAATTCACCAGTCAAAAGAAACAGACTGGCAGAGCAGATTAAGAAACAAAATCCCACAATATGCTGTATGCAGGAAACATATTTTACTCAAAAGGAAATCCATAGACTGAAAATCAAAGGATGGAAAACAATTCTCCATGCAACAGGATTCCAGAGAAAGGCAGGGGTAGCTATTATGTTTGTAGACAATGTTAACTTCAAACCAAAGACAATCAAAAGAGATAAAAAAGGTCATTACATACTTTTTAAGGGAAAACTACAAGAGGAAGAGATAACAAACATAAATATGTGTGCAACAAATATGGGAGCACCAAACTATATAAGACAAATCTTAACAGTCATGAAAAACCAAATGAATAACAACACCATTGTAAAAGGGGGACTAAACACCACTTTGACACAAAGAGATAGGTCAGTGAGACAAAAAAATCAGCAAAGAAATAACAGACCTGAACCAAACCTGTGAACAAATGCACTTAGTAGATGTACACAGAGTGTTCCACCCCACAACATCTGAATGCACATTTTTCTCAGCTGCACTTCGGACTTTCTCTAAAATAGACCACATGTAGCCCATAGAATATACCTAACTAAATGCAAAAGAATTGAAATTATCCCATGCATAGTATCTGACCACAGTGCAATAAAACTGGAAATTAATGATAAACAAAACTCCAAAAACTCCATAAACACTTGGAAATTAAATGACAACCT
>NW_004955570.1:167120-181553 GCF_000276665.1 Chinchilla lanigera
TTGAGATGATCTTGTGATTCTTGTCTTTAGATCTGTTGATATGGTGTATTATATTGATTGATTTGCATATATTAAACCATCCCTGCATTCCTGTGATGAAGCCCACCTGGTCATGGTGTACTATCTTCTTCATGATTTGCTGCATTCTATTAGCCAGTATTGAGAATTTTTGCATCTATATTCATTATGGAGATTGGCCTATTGTCCTCTTTTTTGGGGTAGTTCTTTTTTCAGTTTTTGTATCAGGATAGTACTTGCCTAGAGGAATGAGTTTGGGGAAATTGCTTCCATTTCTATTTCTTTAAAGAGTTTGAAAGAATTGTTATTAAATCTTCTCTAAATTTCTTGTAGAATTCAGCTGTGCATCCATCAGGACCTGGGCTTTTTTTTCTTTGCAACTTTTTTATTATATTTTCAATTTCATTGGCTGATACTGGGTTATTCAAGATTTTTATATCTTCTTCATTCAGCTTTAGTAACGCATACACATCAAGGGATCTATCCAATTCTTCTGTGTTTTCCGTCCAATGAGAGTAAAGATTTTCAAAGTTGGTATTGATGATCTTCTGAATTTCTACAGGATCTGTAGTGATATCACCCCTTTCATTCATTATTGCATGGGTTTGAGTTTTTGTTTCCTTTTTTAATAAGGTTGGCTAAGAGTTTATCAATTTTATTTATTTATTAAGGAACCAATTCTTTGATTCATTAATTCTTTGTATTGTTTTCTTAGTTTCAATTGCAGTAATTTCTGCTCAATCTTCATAATATCCTCCCTTCTTCGGGCTTTGAGATCAACTTCTTCTTCTTCTTCTAGAAGTTTGAGGTGTGTATTTGTACTCATTCAGTTTTCCTTTTGTGTGAGTTCACCTCTATAAATTTCCCTCTGAGGACTGCTTTCATTGCATCCCATAGGTTCCAGTAGTTTCTATCTGCATTTTCATTTGATTGTAGATAGCGTTTAATTTCTACTTTAACTTGTGCTGTGACCCACTGGCTGTTCAGGAGGGTGTTATTTAATTTCCATGTGTTTATGGAGCTTTTGCAACTTCTTTTATCATTTATTTCCAGTTTCTTTGCACTATGGTCTGACAATATGCATGGGATAATTTCAATTCCTTTGCATTTACTTAAGCATGTTCTATATGCTAGCATGTGGTATATTTTAGAGAATATCCCAGGTGCAGCTGACAAGGATGTGTATTCTAATGTTATTGGGTGGAACACTCTGTAAAGGTCTAGTAAGTCCATTTGTTCACATGTTTGGTTTAGTTCTGTTATTTTTTGCTGATTTTTTTTTTCCAGTTGACCTATCTCTTTGTGACAATGGGGTGTTAAAGTCCCCTGTTACATTTGTGTTATTACTTGTTTGATTTATCATGTCTGTTAAAATTTGCCTGATATAATTGGCTCATGATATTTTTTTTCCTGGTACCGGAAATAGAACTCATGACCTTGCACTTGCCAGGCAGTGCCTAATATAATCGGGTTCTACTACATTCAGTGCATATATATTTCTGATTGTTACCTCTTCCTCTTGCAGTTTTCCCTTAACAAGAATGTAGTGACCTTTTTCATCACTTTTGATCATTGTTGATTTTAAGTTCACCTTTTCTGCAAACAGAATAACTACTTCCGCTTTTTCTGGGTTCTTATCACATGGAGTATTGTTTTCCATCATTTGACTTTCAGTCTATGCATTTCCTTTTGAGTTAAATGCATTTCTTGTATGCAGCATATTGTTAGACTTTTTTTCTTGGTCCACTCTGCCAGTCTGTTTCTTTGATTGGTGAATTGAGGCCCTTTACATGAATGGTTATTAATAATATGCATTGATTACTCCTTGTCATGTTATTTTCCCACTGTTGGTTCTGTACTTTCCCCCTCTGTTTAACTGCTTACCTTGCTTGGTAGTTCTTTTCTATTGCTGGCCTTGAGATTGTGGTCATTTTTATCTCTTTGTAGAATACCTTTCAGTACTCTTTGTAGGATTGGCTTGGTACTCATGAATTTCTTCAGTTGATCTTTGTCATGGAAGTATCTTATTCCTCCATCAATTTTGAAAGATAGCTTTGCAGAGTACAGCAATCTGGGTTGGAAGTTGTTTTCTTTCAGGACCTGAAATACTTCACTCCAGGCTCTTCTTGACTTGATGGGTTGTGTTGAGAAGTCTGCCATGGTTCTGGTGGGCTTTCCTGCATAGGTGATCTGTTCCTTTTCTCTAACAGCTTTTCATACCCTGTTCTTTTGCTCAATTTCTGGGATCTTGATTGTTATGTGTCTGGGTGTACATTTGTTTTGGTTATGGCTAATTTGGTTTCTATATGCCTCACTTAAGTTTCTTGTCCCATGCTTAGGAAATTTTCTGTTATGTTTGCTGCAAATAATCTTTTTATGTCATTCATGTTTTCTCCTGCTCTTTCACTGACACCTATCAGCCTTATGTTGTTTTTCTTTCCCTCATCTTGCAGCTGTTGAATTGTTAATTGCTGTTCCTTCGTTATTATTAAGAGATCTTTCCTCACATGATCACTCACAGCAATGCTGTCTTCAAGGTCTGAGAGTCTGTCTTCTGTTTCATTCAAGTGGTCATTCCAGCTTTCAATGGAATTTTAAATTTTCTGAATGTCTTTGAATCTGCTTCATGCATTATAATTCTTTCCTATACTGCTCATTCAAGATTTCCATCATTCTTCTGTGCTCCTCTATTTTTTTATCTATGTCTTCTTTTGATATGCAGAGCAATTCTTTCATTATGATTGTCATTTATTTTTTTACCTGAGCAATCATTTCTGATCTGATTTCCTCTATACCCTGATGTAGTTGGTTCTTTACTTCAGTTGCTATCATTTGAGAAATTTCAGGTGTGTGACTTCCATGTTCTTCCATTTTGATGTTTCTTTGACTTGTTTGGGGTGGGGTGTTTGGCTGAGATTGTATTTTGCTGCTTCTTTTTGTCATTTGCATATCTCCCTAGGTTTCATGGAATTAGGTTCATTCCTGAGATGGCAGTGGGGTTGGAGCCAGAGGACCTGGGCACCCAGACAGCTCACCCAGGATTCCCAAGTCCAAGGCCCATGGTGGCAGGGTTCAGGGCCAGAAGATCTAGGTTCCCAGGCAGCTCACCAAGTGTTCCCGTGTCCAAGGTCCCTTCCACGGTGTCAATGGGGGGTGGGGTTGTAGGACCCGAGAACGTAGGCAGCTCACCAAGGCTTCCCATATCCAAGGGCCCTCAGGAAACCATCTGATATTCTAGGCTGATCAGCCTTTAGAGAGGGAAAGAACTCCTGTTTCTTTCTTTCTGAGAGTCACCTTTTAACTGTTTCTCAGGTGACACTGATACCTCCCAATATAATAGTGTGGGTTCCTGAACTTGTGTATAGTGAGTCCATCCAATTGCAGCAGTCCTTGGCTATTTTTTGGTCTGGAACACTTGTTAAGGGTCTTATCTGGTCAGGTGGAGTTTGTCCTCTTTTCAGCACCAGGTCACCAAGTTAGGAAGATGGGACAGTGAACTCTAGAAGTTGGATAGGGATTAGGAGAATTTAAACTTTTCATCATACTCAAAGTAAATATATTACCATGATACATATACTAATATTTATTTAGGTGTATAATCATCCCCACTTAGTTATGTCAGCAATCTCTGTGGATAACTCTTGAGAATTACTCATAACAGTTAACATATTTTGGACTATAATTCTATCTATCTATCTATCATTTATCTACTTTATTTTCAATTATAGTATACAGTCAAAAATAGACATTGCATTTATAAAGCAATTTGTATATCATTTTGATTGTCTACAAATCTGATAGGGAAGATGTCATCAACTGTAAAGTTTTCTTTACTTTTACCAATTTTTTATTTTTTAGCCCACTGTTAAACTGTGTAAACCAAGAAGCTTTTGGGCTAGTATCAAGAGTCTCTCTATATAAATCAACTCAGATAGGACTTTTTAAAGGATAATATGCATCAGAATATTATCTCAGAAATGTATATATTGGCTAAATCACATATAAACTTTGTATGACCAACTGTTAAGGCTTTTTTTGTAAGTGCCCTCTAAGCCTATAGCTTTCATTCTCATAACAGACATAGTAGTTTACAGGGTCAAAGATAAAAATAAGTATAAAATTACATTAGGAAAAACCATTTAAAAAGCAGCTTTTCAGTATCTTCAGCACTTATTTAAAAAGCTTAATAGGAAGATGAACAAAAAATATAACGTATGGAACATGTAAAAATACTTATATTCAATCAAAGTGCAATGTGCTTGGCTCCCTGAAGCAGCAAGGAAATTTTAGAAGTATATAAAATATACCTTTGAATTTATAGCTTTTCATAGTCTCTGTTTTTACTCTTAACTGATTGTAATCTTTGTATAATAAAGCTGTCAGCTGCTGTTCAGACATTAAATTGTCCCCCTGTATTTTCCTTTGGTCTCAGGTACACTTTGCTCTTTAAAGCCACCAGATATGCTGTGGTCCAGTGTCCCATCCCACATATGTTCCCTCTGCATCTCCAAAACAACTCCAGGAAGGCCAGGAGCCCATGTTGAGGGTGTGCATGGAGTGTTCATCTGTTCTTTCCAAACCCTGCCCCTGCCCTTCTTCTGCTTTCCAGCATGGCATCTTTACACAAGCTCATCTCAGCAGCTTCCTTGTGTCACCTGCTTCCTTGAAATTCTCATCCTGGGCCTTGGTTCCCACCTCAACTCACATAATGAGCTAACCAATATGCTCAGACTTTGGGGCTGCTGCATACTATGGGCAGTGACAAAATAGCACCCAGTTACATGCAAGCCAAAACTAGTGGGGGTGAAGCTGGAAGCAGCACATAGAAACTGGACCCTTGCATGAAAGGCAAAAATAGATCTTAGGCTACATCATAGGCATGACCATAGGTGGAAGCAGGGAACCATGGATTTCAGATCCATAGGGGATCCAAAGGGCCAAGGAGGCAGGGTGATGACTATCTCCACAGCCAGGTAATGGGGTTCTGCACACAGACCCCACATGGCCCTGTCTGCCTGAAATCGCTCTGACTCAGACAAAGTTCTCATCCCAAGTTAGAAGACCAAGTGGCACCAAACTAGCTTTTACCTCAAGTCTGGCCCAATTTGTGACACCTGCTGGTGGCCTTGGGTCTCTATTTTGTTCAGTAAGAGGCCAGCATGAATGGAGTCATTGCTTGAAAGTCAGAGTGGACATGACAATTTGTGTGTCTGTAAGAAGGGAGGCTAGGATCTTTCAGAGTCACCCCCACTCAGATCATTGGATGTATAAGGATGAGGCAGAGGCAAAAGTAATTCTTCTGTATTAAACCCATTGGGAGTGGGGAGATAGTGTTGCCAGTGTGGGCACAGGTCCATTAAGATCAGACACAGACCCAGGCATGTTTGTCTTCTCCCAGGAGGCTGGGTTCCAGGCATCATATTGCCCTACCACTCCTACCCCTGCCTTGGCTTCAGAATGCACTCCCAGGTGATCTGAGAGTGGAGGAGCACAATGACCAGGTTGGCATGGACACAGTCCCTAACTGATAAGGTCAAATGGTAAGGACCAGGTCCACAGGTCTTGGTTGTTGGGACAAACCAACACCTACTAACCCTCTGCTGATGATAGCCCACAGATTTCACCACACTTCTCATTCACCCTCCTCTCTTAGTTACCGTGAAACAGCATCCACAGGAGTCTGGAGACCTGTGGGTCACTGTAACTTACACCCCCTCCAGGACCCTTCTACAACCCAGCCCTGATGGGGCTGCTCCTGCAGAACCTGTTGCAGGTGAACAAGTGTGGGCCTGAGGTAAGCCCCCAAGGGTGCTTCTCTTGGATGGGTAACTGCTCTAAGGGCGCTGTGGAGGCAAGCTCAGAATTGGTACTAGTTGTGCCCTAGTTAATAAGGGAGTGAGTATGGCATAGGTCTGTCCAGGACATCCTCATGGCAGCCAGTGGCAATGATGGTGGTTGAGAGCCTGGAACTCTTTGCTCTGTTCCCTCTCTGAGAACCCGAATGCCAGGCCAGGCTCTGGGGAGAGCAGCTCCTGAGAGTGAAGCTGCTGGAGCCCATCTTTACTCTTCCCTGACTTCATGGACCAGTACACAAGGAGCACACCCTTGGAGTCTCAGTGCCAAGTGTTTATTTAGAACAAAAGTTGGGCTGCATCAACAGGGTGGTATTTAGAGACATGGATGGGCAGCAAGAAGTGTCTTCCAGCTCTCTCACTGACATTGCAGACTGTGGTTCAACCAGATGGCATCTTGGGCTGAATTGATAAGGGAGCACTCTATGTAGAGATAGTAGACACCTAAGAAGAGACAGCAGAGTAAAATGGCTGGGGTTTGCAGGTGGGGCATGGGAAGAACCAAGGTGGCCCCAAGACCTCCATCCTAACCCACCCCCTGGCCTCCCCTCTGCCCCTGTCCAGCCATATTTACTTCAGTTCAGTCAGTGAAGTCAGCCATGCATCCAGCTGTGGAAGAGAAAGAATATTAGTGCAGGTATGGGTGGGTTTTGGTGCTTGTGTGTGCATATTTCTCTCTCTCTCTCTCTCTCTCTCTCTCTGTGTGTGTGTGTGTGTGTGTGTGTGACAGAGAGAGTGAGTAGAAAGAAAGACAGAGACAGAGACAGAGAGAGAGTATATGATAAGATTTCAGTGCCAAGGCCCTTGCACTTTTCTTGGCAGACATAGGCTGAGGCAGGACAAGATTAAGAGGATCTGAGGATTTCCTGAGTTCAGGATGTGGGGTTGGGAAATTTGAAAGACTAAGCCTTGCTCTACCATGGACATAATGAAAGCTTCTGTTCTGCTTACATGTTGGCTGTGGTAGGTCCACTGCCAGTGATCCTGTGTGTCCTGGGTAATGCTCAGTACCCAGGCCATATTACTTGAAAGACAGAACGTCTCCCATGTTAGGAATG
The DNA here is from genome assembly GCF_000276665.1 of Chinchilla lanigera. Lineage (NCBI taxonomy): Eukaryota > Metazoa > Chordata > Mammalia > Rodentia > Chinchillidae > Chinchilla > Chinchilla lanigera. The sequence goes on from NW_004955570.1 coordinate 174,049, forward strand.
TGTAAGCCCCAGGGTGAGGAATAGATGATATAGGGCAGCCCAAACCAAGACATGAAGAGGAGGTGGCCTAGGGAATTGAGACAGGGGAAATGGGGAGCTGTGTTTAAATTGTCATCTGGAGGGTCTTTGATAAACTGTCAGGGAAAGGACTTGGAACTGGGTTCGCTGGGGGCTGAGAGCCACCATTACATGATAGACTGGACCGGGAGAAAATGTCTCTTCCCCCTTTTACTTGATGGGGCAGCACCAGACATGGACAGAACCAACATCCCCTTCCCCTCACCCCAGCTGGTCTTACTTCTGAATACAGTGAAGGTGATGTGCTCAGGATTGAAGTCCATAGACAAGATCAATTTAGGGAAGTTCCAAAACAGGTCACGGTTTATCTTCCTCTTCTTCGCTATGACCAAGATAGGGGCAAGTGGGCAACAAAGAGAGCTCTGTAATTTATTTTAATTTCTTTGAGATGGTGTCTTGATATGTAGTTCAGGCTGACTTGAAACTTTCAATCCTTCTGCCTCATCCAACCCAGTAACTGTACGAACGTGCCGGGGTCACAATGCCAGGTTCATTCTGTACATAATGTTGAATTATGTAGAAAGTCCCAGTTCCCTTTCCTATGGAGGGTGTGAAGAAAGACCTCCACCCTGAGAAGGGACCTTGAATTTGAGAATCCTTTCCTGGGGTTTGGGGGCCCTCTCCTACAAGTGTGACTAAGAACCAGGTCCCTGAGTGGAAGGAGTGATGACCTACCATAGAGGACGCACTCCATGTACTCTTTGTTGTCTACAATCGCCTTGTAGAACACCACAGCAGACTCATTGTAGTCAGTTTCCACCACTTTCATGGTGAAGTTCTGTAATCCATTGTAACCTGGAGTGTGGAATCCAAGATGTCATCCTTTCCTGACCAGAAGGAAGGGACTGTCCCCTTCTTCCTCAACCAGTCAGGCGGGGCTCCCCTCCAAACCCATCTGTAAGGTGCAACAAAGAGGCCTGTGACCATTCCAAAGGAATCCCGTCCCTGACCTTCAAACCCAGCCCTTCCTCATGCAGGACTCACCTGTAGCATCCTCCATGATATACTGACCAGGTAAGTCGCTTGGAATGAATTTGTCTCTCCGGGTAATACACCCCTGGTCACTGTGAGAAAAAGATGGTGGTGTGAACAGAGAAAAGACAAAGGCTTGGTTTCCCTGGACTACGTGAATTGGGGCAAGTGCTGCAGCATGGTTCTGTGGACATTGCCAGCCAGCCCATGCATTACCTGGCCCATAGCCATGCCCCTGAACTTTCCCCTCTGAGTCTTGGCTGGTGTGTGAATCTTCCCTCCAGGATACACTGTGTCCTCTCCTGCCTCTTAGGGCAGCCTGTGCCACACTCAGACCCAAGGAAGTGACTTCTTCTTTTATCCTGCTGCTCCTCTTTCCTGTCTCTCCTGGCAACTTCCTGTGAGCTTCTACTCTGCTCCATGCTAAGCACTGCCCTAGCCCTTGATATGAAACTGACCTCTCTCCTGAGCCTACTCCATCCCTACGGCCAGAATACCATGGACACTTTACACCTATCATTTGCCTCTCAACAATCAAATGCTCCAATTTGAATCCACCCAGTGGCCAGAGCCAGAATTCACTGCAGCTCCATGAGCCAGCACTCCCACCTCTGTCTCCTCATCTATCCCCATCTCTGTCACCCCCCACTTGTGAGGGCCTATTCTTACCTTGGGGATTTTCTACAATTCTCTATAGCAACTGTGTCCAGATTCTGGCCCTTTAAGAGCCACATGCCACACCCTGGCTTTGAGTGAGATACCCACAAGCCTGGCCTGAGAGTATTGCCTTCCATGCTGCTCATCAGATGCTGCTCTGTGGCCACACTGATGGCTGGTTACTCTGTTGCCTCTTAAGTTGAGGCCCTCTGACTCAGTGTCCAGCAGCCCTAACAGTGCTCCATGTATTTTCAGTTTGTATAGTGCATTGGTAGTGGTGAGAGCGAGACTCCTCCTACTCTAATCTCTCCATCCGTTCTACAGACACTTTGTGCTGCAACAACTCATGAGGGTTAACGGAAGGGAGAGAAGAAGAATGGGGGCATGAGAAGGGAGAGAAATAAAAGGAGATAAATAGGGAAACAGGAAGGATTGGAAGGAAGGAGGGAGGAAGGGACAATGATTGGCTTGGGGCAGATCAGTGAGATGAAGGTCAACTGCCCTCATTTCACTAACTCCTTGCTGATGACACTGTTCAGCCACTCTGACCCGCAGGACCTGGCACCTTTACCTTAACCAGATGGAGGTGACATTGTAGCTGTGGTCATCATTCAGCTCAAAGGTGTTGCTCAACACATTCCTGTTGCTCAAGCTTTCATTCACCAATGTGTTCATTGCCCACGCTAGGATATGCCACTTGCCCTGGAACTGCAACAGAGGGGTGACAGGCAGAGCGCAGGGATGGCCGAGAGCCACACCTCCAAAGCTGTTCATGTTGGTACCCAAGGACAGTCCTCTGGGAAGCACAGCCTAGAAATGGGCTGTCCTGAGAAAGCAGCAGGAGGTAGAGTCCTTCACAGCCGGGAGAGACCCAGGACAGCAAGTTAACCCTGAACTGTCAGCAGTGGGATGGCTCTGCCCAAGAGGCTGGTGAACCTTTCAGAATCTCAATTTTCTTGTCTGAGCAGAAGGACTCCATATGTCTTCACCTCACATGCCTAGGACCTGGACTTCCTGAGTCCTCCCACATTGAACATATTTTCCTACCACCCCCAATGCTCTGTTCTCATTATCTCTGTCCCCTAAGCCTGCCCTACATCTCTCTTTCTAGAGCCCTACCTTGTCATCCTGGAAGTCTGGTTGCAGGGGGGCCTTGCTCAGTGATGGTCTCCACAAAATTTCATCTGTGGGGTTCTGAGCCTGGGTCTTCAGAACACACAGCAGTGTGAGGCACAGTTGCAGAAGACCCAGGGCCATGGCTGCAGAGCTGTTGCTGGGCTGGCAGGCGCTGCAGGAAAAAGAGGATGACTGAGGAACCCAAGCAGGGGGACCTATTTATGTCCACCAGTCTGGCCCCCACTGAGAGTGGGCTCATCCACTCTGCAAAATCCAGGAATGGTGGCTCCTACCAGCAAGTCGTTCAGAAATATGTGACCAGAAATCTTCCCCTTTCCCCCCAGGTCAGGATTGTGCAAAATAGAGAAAGGTCAAGGTTACAGGGGACAGGATAAGCATGCACAGACTTGCACAGTGTCACTGACAAGGGCACCTTCTGTTGGCTCTTCACTTCATCTGGTTGTACTGTCTGTGGGTCAGCAGCTTCAATTCAGCTAAGCCGTCCTGACTGACATTGTGAATCCATTTGTGTATGTGTGTGTGTGTGTGTGTGTGTGTGTGTTCCTGTGTGTATGTGTAAATTTCACCTGTCTATACCCACAAAGAGCAAAGAACTGCCAGGTGTGGAGGGTCATCCCTGCAATTGCAACACTCAGCCCAGATGGGAGGATTGCTGGCATTTGAAGGCAAGTCTGGGCTATACAGTGTGGTCTAGAACAGCCTAAAGTACAGTGGGAGATCTTGTCATAAGGAAGGAGGAAAGAAAGAAAGAAGAAAGAAAGAAAGAGAGAGAAAAAGAGAGAGAAAGAGAGAAAGAGAGAAAGAAAATAACCAAGAGTATTCACTTGTATCTGTCCCCTGCCTCATTTTGGATCTTGTAAAGGTCAGGTAGGGAATCTGACAGAGAAAGACCAGGAAGGACAAGGAAGGTGACAGGAAAGGTCAGGGTGTCTCTTCTGAGCTCACTAATCCCAGATCGTGGCCTTCCCAGGAGCCTTATTCCAGCCTGAAGAGCAGTGAGATGCCTGGAGTGCCTCTTCTCCCCCGTACCTCTACCCCCACTGGCAGGAGCAGTCAGGACAGCAGGGGAACCTCAGGAAACCTCCCTGCCCTGAGAGCTCTGCAGGCAGAGACCCAGAGCCAGGATCATGGGCCACAGTTTTACCTGTTTTACTGAGCTGACTGCTGAGGCTACAGATGATGCAGATAGTGGAGCCCTAGAACGGAAATAATTGAAGATGTTTGTGATTATATCAAGAATACAGTGAACTGAACAATGAAAATGAAAGGTCAGATGGAAGCAGTGCTTTACATGTAGTTGAAATGTACTAAACGAGGAAGTATCAATGGATGTTTTATCCAGAATGCAGAGACGAGTTTCTACTCTATATTGTTTCTATTACAATGGCACTGACATTGCATCTTCTCTAGAAAGAATGGCTATTATCACACATACAAATGATCACAAATTCCAGCAAGGGGAGGCAGATTTTACATTATTTGTGGGAATTTAAACAATTACAACCACTGCAGAGAACAGTATGGAAAACTGAAAATACTAAAACTGTGATATTCCATCTGACCCAGCTACTCCTCTTCTGGGTATCCTTGAAGAAATTCATTTTTGTTATTGTTCTTGTTTTTTTCCAGTACTGGGGATTGAACTCATGACCTTGAGCTTGCTGGGCAGGTACTGTGCCACTGAGCTAAATCCTGAGCCCCAAAGATATTACATATGTCACATTCTAGTTATACTTGCATACTCATATATATTGTACCAAATTTGGTAATCATTAAATTCTGATGTATTGATAAAAACTATGAGATATAGATAGATATAGATACATAGATATCTGTCATAAAGAATAGAATCTTGATTGATTTGCATAAAAATGCATTCATCTTGGGCTCATAATGTTGTTTTTTGTTTCTTTGTTTTTGTGGGTTTTTTTGCTGTACCAGGGGATCAAACTCACAACCTTATGCTTGTCAGGCAGGCGCTTCTGCCACTGAGCTATATCCCCAGCCCTTGGGCTCATAATGTTAAATGACATAAATCAGATCAGCAAGGTTAAGTGTCATACAGTATTTCTTTTATATGAAATGGTAAGATAGGGCTGGGGATTTAGCTCAGCGGCAAAAGCGCCTGCCTGGCAAGCGCAAGGTCGTGAGTTCGGTTCCTGGTACCGGAGAAAAACCAAAAAAAATTAAAAATAAAAAAAAAAAGAAATGATAAGATATAAATAAAGAACAAAATGTAAAAAAGATAATAGGACAGAGAGAGATAGATCTTTGGCAAAGTGGAATAGCATTAAGAGAAAAACCAAGGCAAAATGATTTTAAAAAGTTAAGATATATTGGGCACGAGGACCAACTCCTCAAGAGGAATGCAATCATAATGTCCTGCAAGCATGTGCTTATAAAAAATGAAAATTGGAAAAAGATAAAACCAAAAAATTTTCCTAAATAAAAAGTAACTCAAATGATGTCACTTTAAAATATTAAAAAATGTACTGGAAAAAAAAGATGCCAACTGGACTTTGAATGTTTCTCTCTCTGTAAAGGTGCTTCATGGATATCTATTGTTATGGCTGCTAAGATCTTGGTTCACTTCCTACATTTTTCCTAGTGATGTGTATTGTTTTTGTATTGTACAATGTCCTCTGGCTCATGTGGTTGGCTTGTTAGTGGAAAAACATATTAAGAGTAAGGTTCTGAGTTGCTGTTGGCATCCTGCTAGTAATTCTTGAGAAAACAGTGTTGTACAATGAATCCCAAAATATCACCACCACTGGGCTGTCAACCGAAGGTCTACTGATGCTTACAGAGCTGCTATCTATGTTAAGTGGTCATTAGCCCACCTCCTTGTGAGCACAGTGGGCTTAGATTACCATGGTATTGTGAAGCCTCCTTTAGGGACTGTTATGGACAGGTGATTGGGCAGGGACTGTTTTACTTTATCTTTGTGGGTTTTGAAGGTTGCATGAGAATGATTGGGGTGATTGATTCTGGTCTTATTTTTCTGGGTAATCTCCCTTTCTCTCTCCTTGACTGTGGTAATGCTGGTGGATTTTTAAGTTTGGCAGAAATTATGAAGACTTCAAGGGTAAGAATAACATGGAGAAAATTTCACCATACAACCATACAACCACTTGGCAAACATCCTCATCTGTGACATGGTAACTTCTCTAGTGTTTACAGTGTGGACAGCTAAGGCAATCAGAAGTGCTACATGCTCTTCAGTGTCTGGAGACACATTCTCACTGGGTAGGTCAGGCTGGCCCAGGCTCACTATGTAGCCCAAGCTGACCCAGAATTCCTAGGATTCTTCTGCTTTCAGCCTCATGGAATGCTGGTAATACATGTATTTGTCACCATGCCTGATTTCATTATTTTTCAGAAGAAACACTTGTGTCTGCCAGTTTGAAGCAAAATCATGCACCTGTGTATCATAGCGAGAATCCATAGCGCCAATATTTCTGTCTTTCTAAAGATAGCCAACTTTTCTCCCAGTCACTTCAGAATATGTCTGGAAGAGCATGTGCTGTGCCTCACACATATGTCATCTGCTTGAGTAGTGACTTCTGCTGTACATTCCTCTGGGCCTCCTTAGCTGGCACATTAGAGTAATGAGCAGTCACCTTACCTCCATTGCTGTGTGATTCTTTGCCTTTGCACATCACCTGAAGGGTAGAGGGAGAGCTTCCAACCTGGGTTCCTGTGCAGCTCCTCCTCACTGCCCCATCTCTGCATGATGTGTCCATACTGGTCACCCTGGCCTTTCAGTGCCTCCCTCAATTTACACTCATGGAGCCACCATGATGAGTCTCCCCATTAACATGTGGTTCTGAGAATACAGGTCCATTTTATGTATTCAGGGCAAAATACTCTAGAATTCTTGTTATGCAGTGTCAGTTATATCTATGTGCAGTGTGAAATCCTCTTATAAAGGAATTTTTGTGGTTCAATTTAAATTAGTGTTAAATATCTTATTTAAAGTTCAGTCATTTTTTTCAAAATAATGAAAAACAGGTGAATATTTGATGCCTCAGAAAAGGTATAATGTTCTCATACTTTTTCAGTAAAGAAAAATTTTTAATGTTTTCCTTATAGTACAGAACAAAATTTTCCTTTCTATATTATAGAACATATGTTCGCACTCCTATATCAAGATGGCAAGTTTTTAAAATGTGCATATAACATAGATCTGGAAAAATATTCAAAAGGGAAATAGCTGGGTTGAATGGGACCTCTAATTCTAGTTTACTGAGAAATCTCCAGACTGATCTCAAAAGTATTTGCACCAGTCTACATTTCCCCCAACAGCGCAGGTTTCCTTTCCCCACAGCCCCTCCAGCATTTGTTATTGGTTGATCTCTTGATGATGGCCATTCTTTCTGGGCTGAGATGGAATCTCAGTGTTGTTTCAATTTGCCTTTCTTGAATGACCGATGGTGTTGAACATTTTTTCATATATTTATTCACCATTTATATTTCTTCCTCTGAGAAGTGTGTATTCATCTCAAATGCCCATTTTTGGATTGGGTCTTTGAATTTGGAGGGCTTGATTTTTTTTTTTTTGATTCTTTGTATGTCCTAGATAGAAGTCCTTTGTCGATGGACAGTTGGCTAAAATTTTTTCCCAATTCATGGGTTTTCTTCTTAATCTGTTGGTGATGTTT
>NW_004955570.1:182473-183818 GCF_000276665.1 Chinchilla lanigera
AGGCAGGTGCGATTCCCAGCCCTGCTATGGATTTTTGAGTGTTAACTTCCTATCCAGCTATGCTGCTTAATGTGGTTATTTAATCTATAAAACTTTCAGTGGAGTTTTTGGGGTCTTCCATGTGGAGTATCACGTCATCTGTGAATAGTCATAATTTCACTTATTCCTTTCCTAGTCTTATTCCATTTATTTCTCTCTCTTATCTAAGTGCTCTGGCTAATGTTTCCAGCACTATATTGAATAGGAGTAGTGACAGTAGATATCCTTCTCTTGTTCGAGATTTCACAATGAAAGCTTTCCATTTTTGCCCATTTAGTGTGATGTTGGCTAGTACTTTGTTATAGATGGATTTGATCAGATTACAGTAAAGACCATCTATCAGGATTTTCTGTAGAGTTTTTATCATAAATGAGTGTTGGTCTTGGTCAAAAGGTTTTTTTTGCATCTATTGACATGATAATGTGATTTTTGTCTTTAGCTCTGTTAATATGGTGTATTACATTTATTAATTTGCACATATTGAACCATCCCTGCTTTCTTAGTATGAATTCCACTTGGTCATGGTGTATAATCTTCTTGATGATTTGCTTCATTCTGTTTGCTAGTATTTCACTGAGTGTCTTTCCATCTATGTTCATAAGGGAGATTGGCCTGTAGCTCTCCTTTTCAGTTGGCTCTTTCAGATTTTGGTATCAGTATAATACTTGGCTCCAGAAATGAGTTAGGAAGAACTGCTTCCTTTTCAGTTTCATTGAAGAGTTGGAGGAGAGCTGACATTAAATCTTCTCTGAATTTACTGTAGAATTCAGCTGTGAATCTCTCAGGACCTACACTTTTCTTTGTTGGTAAGTTTTTAATCACAGTTGCAATTTCATCAATTGATATTGGCTTATTCAATATTTTTATATTTTATTGATTCAGCTTTGGTAAAAACATAACTACCTAGTATTGTATTCATTTCTCCTGTGTTTTGCATTCTATGGAAGCAAGATTTTCAAAGTAGGTATGGATGATTTGAATTTCTATAGGATTTGTATTGATTTCACATGTTTCATCTAGTATTGCATGAATTTGAGTATTTTCTTTCCTTTTTTTGATAAGGTTGTCCACCGGTTTATCAATTTTATTTATTCTTTCAAAGAACAAACACTTTGATTCATTAATTCTTTGTACTGTTTTCTTTGTCTCAATTGCATTAATTTCTGCCCTGATCTTTAGAATTTTCTCCATTCTTTGGACTTTCTGCTTGACTTATTCCTCTTTTTGTAAAAGTTTGAGGTACAGCATTAGACTCTATATTTGTTTTTTTATAGCAGAGCAATTTGTGATAGCCCACTCATGGAAA
>NW_004955570.1:184518-185617 GCF_000276665.1 Chinchilla lanigera
CTGTTAATGTTTCCCTCCTTTTATCTTTAAAATAAAATAAAAAAAAATTAAATACATGACAAAAAAAATTGTATTACTAATTTCTATTGTCTTATTGAAAGGAACAGTTAATGTTTAGTTGCTTGATCAATCTTACATGCCTATGTTTGTTTATATGAGGAACCAAATTGAAGATAACCATATGTAATCCAATAAGAATTGTTAATTTCCTATCACCTGGTCTGAAATTCTGTATTTGCACTTCTATACCAAGATGGAAAGTCTTAAAAATGTATATGTAACGTAGATACTCACATCCTCATTTAAAAGGAGCTGGGGTCTGTCTCAAAGGCTCTACACTAGTAAGACTGAGAGATATTATGCTAGATTTATGAATTTAGTTCTGATTCTTCTGTCTTTGTATGATCAAGAACAGGCAAGAACAAACACAATCTCCAAGATTTAGCCTTAAAAGAAAGAAGTTTATTACACAGTTAGAACTGTGGATATTTAAAAATTACTTAAATAACACAACAAGAATTTTCAAAAAGCATATATTATAGCATATGAACTTAGTACTGCACTAACACAATTTTGTTAAATGTAAGAAAAACGATTTTCATTTGGGGATAAGTTTAAGGGTTTAAAAGTTGTATTTTCATTTCAAACATTAAATAATTTTACACCTTAGAATTAGTTTCTTTGGGGGCTGGGGATTTAGCTCAGCGGCACAGCGCCTGCCTGGCAAGCATGAGGTTGTGAGTTCGATTCCTGGTACTGGAAAAAAAAAAGAAGAAGTAGTTTCTTTGACTATTTGCTTGAAAAACATATGTTTTTATGCCTTAATATTTGTTTTACTATTAATACAATGCTTCTCGGGAAAAGAGTCAGAACAGAGCTCAGTGAGAAAAGTCTGATATTCACCCCAATGCTGAAAGAGAACGGAAAATGAGAGAAAGAACAGGACCTCAGAAACAACCTTCCTTAGAGACAGTGCTGGTTATGGATGCCATCTGTTCATAGCCTCCCAAAGAGGAGAGAAGCTCTCTTTGCAGAGGATAAACTTAAGTTGGGAGTTGGGCAGAGAGGGGACAGGGAGGCAGAGATCTGTCCAGCACTC
>NW_004955570.1:186692-209625 GCF_000276665.1 Chinchilla lanigera
AATGTTAGCTCCGTGTCCTTTATCAGAAGCCAGGAGAGTTATGATTGCTCCTGGTTTAGCATTCAGTTGGGTCCCTGGACAGAGACACTCATACCCGGTCTCTTCCCAGGGATAGGGCAGGAAACCAGCCAGATCTAGTTAGCTCAAGGGAAGACAGAGGCTCTTGTTTATACAATTGTTGCATCTTGGGGATCCAGTCTGACCCCTGGTCTGGTCTTCAGGAGCCCAGAAAATAGTGTCCATGCCTAACAAGAGGAACATAAGGAACAGAGTGGAGCTGGCTGAACAAGGGTATGAGAGGGGCAGGGAGGAGGGTAAGTATCAGAGAACACTACTGAGAACAACCAGAGAGACCTTGCCCTTGGCCTGGGTGCAACATCTCTGGAGCCCCATTCTCAGGAGACCACATCAAGGAGCTGGTAGAGAATGTAGCTCCTGGGGATTGTGCTGGCTACATCAGACCTTAAGTTCAAGGGGTGATCAATCCCTGGTTCTTTCTCATAACTTTCAGAGTCATAATCACCTCTCTTGGGTACATGGTCTGCACTAATGTGATGAGAAATTAGAGCATAGTTCAGAGGCTTTCATTCTGGGTGCCTTCCTTTAGAACCAGAGTCACTCATGTGTGCTCTAGCCTGCCATGGTCACTGCAGCCCCAGGGGTCCCTCCCTATGAACTCATCCTAGGTTGTTCAGGACTGGAGTTTCCCTGGCCTCCAGTCTCTACCTATTTTCCTTGTTGCCTTTCCCATTCTGGACCAACTCCTCCTGAGAGTGCTGGGTCCCTGTTCTGTGCTAACTCCTAGCACACTGCCATGTTCTCTGGGTTCACAACACCTCCTCCACCCTTCCTTAGTCATCTCACTGGGGTCACATTCTCCCAGCATTAACAAGGCTCCTGGTCACCACACCAATATACTCTCTGGGACAGATATCCTAACAGTCAACTGTCAACATCCTCAGCAGTCTTGATTACCTTGAATTGTCCAAATATTCAAATTACAGCTAGGAATTACTGCACACTGATTTCTGGAAAATCACACCTTCAAGGGCTAAAAGTCCAAAACCTGAAAGTCACTGTGTGAGGAATCAAGGTGTGCACAGGGTCTTGATCCATCCACACGCTGCTTGAGTCGATCTTTCTTCCCCCTGCTTTCTGGGACTGTCTCATCAATTTGCCTTTCTCTGTTTTCATGTGGTTTTCCATTTTTAGGCTACATCTTCCTTCACCTGGCTCCCCAAAGGACACTTGAGATGACATTTAGGTGCTGGCTAGATAATCCAAAATTACCTCACCACATTTGTTCCTCAATTCATTTAAAATATAGAATAGGGGGCTGGGGATTTAGCTCAGCGGCAAAGCGCCTGCCTGGCAAGCGCAAGGTCGTGAGTTCGGTTCCCGGTACCGGAGAAAAACCAAGACCAAAAAAAATAAATAAATAAAATATAGAATAGTAAGAAGAAAAGAAATGAGGAAAGATACACGAGAGCAAGAAAAAAACATGGAGGGAGGTCCATCACAAATTTAGAATATTTGTTTTCAAGCTGAGCATAGAGATTTCCAGGCCACCCTGCTGAAACAAATGCCATACAGTCAAGGTCATCAAAACAAAGGGAAATCTAAGGAACTCTCAGTTCCAGGAGGACCCCAAGGAGACTTGATGACTACTTTGCCTCATATGTGCATTGAGTTTTCCCAGGCTTGCTGTGTGGAAATTATTACTCACTGTGAGTTTTTAAGAGGGTGGATCGGGGTATGATTGACTCTTCCAGAGAGGTAGTGACAAAAGAGGAGCCCAGAATGGGTCCTGGACTGCCAGGATCTGGACTTATCTTGGATGGAGGCTCCTTTATTTCCCGGGTGTGAGATGTGCTGTCCTAGCTACCTGTGCACAGTGGTCGGCACATCAACAACCTACACAGAAGTCTGAGTTTCTTTCTGCTACTGTAACAAACAGCATAATCTACATCATTTCTAAGTGAAAGAGATTTAAATCTGATCTGCATGGACACTGGGAAATCCACAAGAAACCAGCAAGTTTTTGTGTGTTTGTTTGTTTGTCTTTCTTTCTTTTGAGACAGGGTCTTGTGTTACAGTTCTGGCTGGCCTTCAACTCACTGTGTAGTTCAGGGAGGCCTCAAACTCAGTCAATCCTACTGCCTCAGTCTCCCCAGTGCTATGCTACAGGCATGCACCACCATATCTGGCTCGACACCAGCAGGTTTACTGACTGTATTGTCAGGATAGGTATCACACTCTGGGGTCCTTACATGATGGAAGAGATGAAGGGCAAGAGGACTTAATTAGACTAATTCATTAGGACTGATTTAACTACCTCTAAAAAGTCCGCCTCTGGATACTATCTATCACCAAGGGTCTTAGGTTCCAACTTACAGGTTCAGTGTGGAACTATACATTCAAACCACAACAACAGCCATATGTGATGGACTATTCCACCCCCTTACCTGTCCCTAGGGAGGGTGACTATGCCCACTCACTCAGCCCTTAAATGAGAGCCCTTAAATAGAACCAGGGAAGGGTCAGGGAGGAGTCTGGGGAGGTGGTAGAGTGAAGGATGGGGTCAATGCAGGGCTGGTGGAGAAGACTGGGTTGGTACCAACAGAGACTGTCTGGGGCTGAGAGATGGGCAAGAATGAGGGTGTAACAGCCCAGGCTGAGAGTCCCTCTCCAATTCTGAGCCCTGAGATGTGCTCATCCTTAGGGCTAGGAATCTAACCACAGCTTGATAGCTGGACTGTGAGGTCCTCTGAAGCCCTGGTCATTAGGCAGGTTACTTCCATTGCTTGTCACAGCTTGACTCTCCTGGCACCAGTGAGACAGACTGAGTGTTGGAGAGTAAGGTGGAGCTAACTTGCCCAGAAAAAGGCAAATCTTCCCATTTACTTAAGCAGAGAGGCTCATCGTGTTGTTTAGTCACTATATTTAACAGAGGAAGAATTCTCTTAAGCTAGGATCTAGTAGCTGCCAGGTGAGCAAAAATTAGGATCTCTAGCCATCACCCTCAGTAGCTTCCCAGGCTCTCCTCATTCATTTTTTAAATGAAATTTTAACATCGGTCCTTGCAGAAGAAAACAAGCATTATTTTTGTATTACAGGTTGGGAGACACATTGGACAGTGGGGAGATGGACAATGATATGAGGCTCCCCCTACTTCTGGCTCTCCTCCAGTACCTCTAGGACTGTGTGTCATGGTCTTAGTACAGAAAGGATTTGAGGACCCCATCTGGTGGATACTGAAGTGAACAGTGGACATGTTTGAGCCAGGCAGCATGCTTCCTGTGGCTGTGAATCAGAGAAGTCTTCAAGGTGAGGGCACCCAGATGGATCACTCCCTATCTCATGTACTGACAAACCAAGGCAGGCCTGCACAAGGTCACGTCTCCAACAAGCTCACTCCTGGATTGCACACAGAGCTGTGATTCTGGGCAGAGGTCCAGCTAACTGTAAGGCCCAGGGGACTGTGGTTCATTTCCTGAGATTCCTGTTGCTATAATAGCCAGGAGGTCTCTCCTAATTTATTTTCTTGTTGCTGAGACAAACTACCCAACACTGAACATAAAAGGAGGAAAGCTTTATTCAGCTCACTTTTGTAGAAGTTTCAGCCAATATTCAGCTGTCTGCAAGACAGAGGTGCTTGGCAGAGGAGCATTGCACAGGAGTAAAGGTCTACGGCAGGCAGCTGCAGCAATTGGTGGGCAGCTGCAGCAATTGGTGAGTTTGCCTTTGCATTCTATCCCATCCAGGTTACAAGGCTTTTGGGTGGTACCACTCACATCCAGGGGACAGCCTCTGTCTTCAGTAAATCCATTCAGCCACACCCAGAGCTATGGTAACTCCAATTAGTGGGCAAACTTAGTACCACACACACTTAATCCCAGTATCACACAGCCTAATCCATATTCCTACAAAAGCCCCATCTTTGAAAGCATGAGGTTTTTTGGGCACATCTAGATACAAACCGTAACAAGTTCCTACATCAGCAGCACTGTCCTAGTCTCCCATTGGATGTTCCTGTGTTAATATATTCAATTGAAGAAATTATAACCAGTTCTCAAATAGCTGAAGAAAGTTCCCTCAGGAAAGTTGTGCTGTCTGAATGAATCAGATAGAGTTAATAGTGTTAATAGTGAAGGCTTGTCTTTCCTTCATCCTGAGAGACCTTTACTTTGAAATAGCATAACAATTCTTCTGATGTATCTTAGAAATCTGGGTATTAAAAATAAGATTTCAGGGCTGGGGATTTAGCTCAGCGGCAAACCGCCTGCCTGGCAAGCGCAAGGTCATGGGTTCGGTTCCCGGTACCGGAGAAAAACCAAAAACCAAAAAAAAAATAAAAATAAGATTTCAGGAAGACTGAGGGTTCTTGTAACTCTTTTCAATCTGAGTTCTAAAAATTAGCTTAAGGTCCACTGAATTGCCTGGACGTCAAAATAATCTTAGAAAATTATTACTGTAAATATCTATCTACAGATGCCTGTCATTTGTCATTGGCAGGCATTAAAATTTGTACACTTGCTCTTTTCTCTGGAGAATATAATAATTATAGGTTTGACACAATTTAAATGAACAGGACTACTATTCTTTCCACACACCTTTGAGGTATGACGATGTGATTCTTCTGAAGTGCTGCATGTGAGTGTCTCCATATTTTGGATTTCCAGATACGGTGCCAGTCACACTGGTCATGTTTTTTCACTTTTATTAACTTTGAAACATAGGCATACTTCTTTGTTTCAGTTGTCTTTCATTTTTGGTCTGTGCAGTGTCTTGCTTGTAATTATCACTATGCACATGCAGTCATGGATTTAGGTCTTCTCTGAGCTCATAGGACACAACTGTGTAAGGAGAGATTGCATGAGTGTCACTTCCAAGGATCTGCCCTGTTTTTCCCTGCCCTCAGACCATGGGTGAATATGGTCTTGACATAGAGCAGTTGTGAATTCCCAGCCACATGGCTCTCTGCTGAGCACTTCAGTCCAGCTAGCTGGGGCACCGTTCCTGGTAAGCCATGTGGAAATCACACCTGTATAATTATTATCATCTTAGTTTTTTGTGTTTCATTACAAAACTATATATTTAACTCAGTATATCACAGTTAATTTGTAATTAATTCCTTAACATTAAACAACAGTCACCACCTTTTTTTGGAAAGTGGGATATATTTTTGGTTTTAAGGGTATTAAAAATATAGACTCGTCTAAAATGGACATGGTGGTGCAAATCTGTAATCCCAGCACTTACGAGCCTGACGAAGCAGGATCACTGTGATGTGTAGGCCACTGTAGACTTCCAGGGTGACACAGTGAGTTCCAAGCCACCTTAACTACAAAGAGTCTCTGTTGGTAAAAATTGTCTGTTCTAAACTTGAAAGACAATTGAATACAGTGCAATGAAAATGTGAATACTTTGCTGCTTTTTGAGTGGAAATTTAGAACATCAAATTTTAAATTTTAAATCCTGCAGGTCTCTTCTCTGAAGGAATTTTAGCTTCATGAATGGAGAATGACTTTAGAGAAATTTGGAAGAAAACATGAACATTATCATCCATAAAACACTTGAACTTAATATTTTCACAATAAAATCACAATACCAATTTTCTTCTTTCTAAAGCCTACTATACAAGTTAATATTTTTGTATATTATGGAGCAGTAATGGAGAAAAGCATGGATGTCAGGATGCCATTGCTTCTGGACATGCTGCCTGGAAGAACATGTTATTTAAACATTGTGAATTCTTCATTTCAGTTCCTGCTTCAGTCATGGGCTACCACTCACTGTCTCCCAGCCATATGTCCTTCCTGATTTGACATTTCTTGCCTTTAGCCCAATGTTTCAGACCCAACAGGATGTCCCCCAAAAGCCTCATGCACTCATAAGTGGAACTTTCAAGAGGTGGCTGAATCATGGATGTGTGATGCTAGATTCAGAGTGTATGATAACTACATTGGTTTGGCTAGCTCTGGACACTAATTAATAGGCTTGTAGCCTGTGTGGAATGCACAGGGACAGGAAGAAAGCAGGCTTCAACTGCTTGCTGTTTGTTTCTGCTGCTTCCTGCATCTCGCCATGGACTGTTTCTATTCTGTCATGCTCCCTTGCCCTGGAGCCAGCTGACTATGGACTGAAACCTCTGTAAACTATCAGTTGAAATAAATATTACCTCTTTTAGTTTGTGGGCATCAAGTAAGGCAAATAAGACACTTGTTGCAGTGTGGAACTGTGGAGCTGCAGAGGATGAAAGATTACTTGTAGTCACAGGTCAGTTTAAACTGCAAGAGGCCCAGAAGGACAACTTCCCTGAGATTCACCGGCATGAGAATGTTTCCAGAAAACAGCACCAATCTGTCAAATCCCCAGCTGTTTATTTGTAACTCAAGGACAGGAGAACAAATGTGTAAAGAAAAGCATTTGTATACGAGTTTAGTTCAGAGGAAAGCAAACTAACCAGATGGTTTGCTGAGCAAGAATACTGGGTCAAGGGGAACACAACGGTCAGAGCAAGCATCTTTAAGAGTAACTGTGTTGCTAAGTTTCTCACCTATTGCCCTGGAGATTTGTTCTAACCTTTAAGCATGCATTTCAGGGGTCCCACGTTTTGCTTCTGTGGTCCCTTCAGCTTTACACTCATTTCGATCATTCCTCAGTCCAGAATTTCCCACACACACTCACTGACCTTTTCATCTAAATATTCCGCATGCCTGTATTTTGAGACACATTGATCTCTGATCATCAATGAGATCTAGTTAAATCCTGCACATGAAATCGTGGGATTGCAGGTTAAGGTGGTATGCAGTTACTGGGGTGAGGGTCAGGAGTTCCTAAGGAAAACTGCATCTGACAAAACCTCAAAGGTGTTCTTGGTTCATTTGTATGTGTTTTTCTTTGTTTCTCTTTGTTTGTTTGATTGCTTTTTAGATGGGGTCTCACTATGTAGTTCTAGGTGGCCATGAACTTAAATGCAGCCCAGGCTGGCTTCCAACTTTATAGCTCAGCCTCGCCTATGCTGGAATTGTTGCTGTGCAACCACACTGCTTAGCCTCAATGGCTTTTACAAAGCACTTTTCTCTGTCAATGGGAAGACAAGTGATGCTGTCTGTGACTTATAACATGTGGGAAATTTGCTTGTGAGGTAATTTTTGTGATTTGAATTGAATCAGTATATTCAAGGTTTTTTTTAGTTTTTCTTATTTTTTGGTATAGGTTCATATCTTCTATAAAGGATACTAAATTTATAATAAGGAAAAATTGGTGAATATTTGAAGGCTGAGAGATGAGAAAATGTTCCCATACTTCTTTTATAAAAATTTTATTTTTCCTTACTTCTTTAGTTGTTGTTTTTGTTTTGTGTTGTGCTGTTTTGTTTTGGAAAGTAATTTTTTCTTCTATATTACATTGCATATGTTCTATATTACATTGCATATGTATGAAAATGTTCCCATACTTCTTTTATAAAAATTTTATTTTTCCTTACCTCTTTAGTTGTTGTTTTTGTTTTGTTTTGTTTTGAAAAGTAATTTTTATCTTTCATATCTTGTAGCTTGGCAGTTTTTCTTCTATATTACATTGCATATGTTCTATATTACATTGCAAATGTATGGACTGAAACCTCTGTAAACTATCAGTTGAAATAAATATTTCAACTTCATATCAAGCCTGGATGGCTAAAAGATGTCCTTTTTTTGGTACCGAGAATCAAACTAAGGAGTTTGCCCTTGCCAGGCAGGTGCTGTGCCACTGAGCCATATCCTGGGCCAAAAAATGTACATATAATGTAGATCTTCCTATCCTCTTTTGGAGAGAGGCTTTGACTCATCTCCTTGGCTTTACACCACTGAAGTTGAGAGACCTTATGGTACATTTATATATCCCATTCTAGCACTGCCTTTCTAAGTTTTGGTTTTATCAGAACACGTTTGCAGTTCATACAGTGTACAATCATCTTGGGGCCACGGTTACATGCGCATAGCACAGCTTGATGTTTTAAGATCCCATTCTCCTCCCTCCCCCTCCTTCTCTCCTCCTGCCATTGTCCTATCCCATTCTTCACTCTTGGTGGTGTTACTAAACATAGCTATGACATGTAATGTTTACCTAAATTGAAAGTATGAGGTTCCTGTATATGGCATATCTTTATTCCACTTACTTCCCTTTCCCCTCCTCCTCACCTTGTGTGCCTTTTCCTTGGAACACTTCCCTATTGCAAGTGATCCCTCTCATTGTCCCCTTCATGTAGACTTTATTATTCTCTTTGTTTGTACTCTGCCTCACTCAAATGAGCGATACTTACAGCATTGAAACTTGTGTGTCTGGTTTATTTCACTCTGCATTGTATTTTCCAGGTGCATCCATTTTCCTACAGAAGTCTCAAATCTGTTATTTTTATGGCAGAATAGTATTCCAATATGTACAGGTACCACATTTTCTTTATTCAATCACCTACTGATGGATATACAGGCTATTTACAGGATTTAGCTATTGGGAGTAGTGCTGCTATGCATATTGGCCTGCATGTATTGCTGTAGTATAATGTCTTAAGCTTTTGGAGAAAGATATCTAGCAGGGAGACTGCTGGATCAAATGGAATTTCTACTGTCAGTGCTTCTACTAGTTTACATTACCACAATGCTTCTACTAGTTTACATTACCACCAATGATGAATTTGGGCTCTTCTTTCACCATAGCCTCATCAGCACTGTTCTTGTGTGATTTCCTAAAGATGACCATTCTTTCAGAGTAAGAGAGAATATTAGTGTTGTTTTAATTTGTATTTCTCTAATGGTCAGAGTTGTTGAGGTTTTTCTTCATATATTTGTTCACCATTTCTATTTCTTCCTCTCTGAACTGTTTGTTTCTTTTTCATGGACATTTCTTGACTGGGTCTTTAATTTTAGGTGGTTTATTTATTTATTTGAGTTTTTTGCATATTGTAGATATCAATCCTCTGTGGTGTAACTGGCAAAAAAGTTTTCTCATTCTCTAGGCTGCCCCTGTGATATACGGCTTGATTCTTTTGATATACAGAAGATGTTTAGTCTGATATAATCCCACTTGTTAATTTTTGCAGTTGTCTCCTGTGCCGTTGAAGTTCTTTTTTAGAAAATCCTTTTCTATACCTATTTCTTCAAGTGTCTTGCATATTTTATCTTCCAAGTTGTTTAATGTTTCTGTCTAAGTTTTATACATTTGATCCACTTTTATTTTAATTTAATGTGTTGTGAAACACAAAAAGTACAGTTTCAGTTTTCTGCACACAGGTAACGAATATGCCCAGCACCTCTTATTGAGTAGATTATCTTTCCTCTAATAATATGCTTTTGGCCTCTTTGTCAAAAATCAAAGAGATTGAATGTATCTCAGGAAGTTTCTACACCCTCAATTCTGTTCCACTCATGCACACCCCTATATTTTTTTCCAATAGCATGGCATTTTTATCATTATTGTTTATAGTAAAGCTTGAAATTAAATATTGTTGTGCCTCCTGCTTTGCTCCTTTTTTTGCCTAAAATTGTTTTTGCTCTTCAGGATCTCTTCTGAGAACGTAAAATTTTAAGATTGTTTTGCTAGTTCTGTAAAGTAAGCTGTCGGTATTTTCATTGTGACTGCAATGGATCTGGATAGCAGTTTTGGAGTTGTGACCATACTGGCAATACTGATTTTGCCTATCCAGGAGCAGGGACGCCCTTCCATTTTCCGATGTGCTCTTCAGTCTCCTTCTTCACCATACTCTAATTTTTTGCAGAACTCTTTCTCTTTCTTAGTTAGACTAATTTCTAGGTATTTCATTTTTCTCGAAGCTACTTTGAATGCTATTGTTTCCATAATCTTCTTCTCTAGTTCATCATCAGTGTACACAAATGATAATGATTTTTGAGAATTGATCTTATATTTTGCTACTCTATTGAAGTTAGTTATTAATTGTAAGAGGTTTTTGGTGGAGTCCTTTGGGTCTTCTATGTACTGTATCATGTCATCTGCAAATAATGATAATTTGAGTTCTTCTTTATCTATGTGTACTCCTTTTATTTCTTTGTCTTGAATAATTTCTGGCTAATTTTTCAGTACTATGTTATTGGACATCCTCAACTTGTTTCTGATTTTAGGGCAAATGCTTTTAGATTTTCCCCATTTCGTAGGATGCTGGCTCTTTGTTTGCCATAAATAGCTCTATCATATCCAGGTATTGTTTTTCTGCATCTTTTTTCTTCAGAGTTTTCACCACCAAATGGTGTTGGATTTCACCCAAAGCCCTTTCTGCATCTATTGATATGATCATGTGGTTTTTGACCTTGCCCCAGTTTATATGATGTATTACCCTTATTGACTTATGTATGTTGAACCATCCTTGCTTCCCTGGGATGAAATGTACCTGGGATGAAACACACCTGGTGGGTTAGGAACATAGCTCAGTGGCATAAGCACTTGCCTGGCAAGCACCAAGTCCTGAGTTTGATCCCTGGTCCCACAAAAAAAAAAAAAAGAGCCATACCTATTGTATAATCTTTTTCTCAATGTGCTGTATTGCATTTGCTAATATCTTGTTAATGGTTTTTGCATCTATGTTCATTGAAGAAATAGGACTATGTTTCTCTTATTTTGTTGGGGCTGAATTCAATTTGGGTATCAGTGTGATACTGTTTTCATAGATGAAATTGGCACACCATTCTTTGCAATTTCTTTGAAAAGCTTAAAGTCATAATTGTTTGGTGTTTCATAAGAGTCGCTTACTTGTATTTTAGACTCTCTTGTTATATTTGGGAATTCTCTTCCATGATATCTGTCAGTTCAGCCGGGGTTTATAAGGTAACCACCAATTATCAGTCCACTACACCAAGCACTGACAGCCTCCAACACAGCTTCTCCGGAGGCAGGACAGAACTAAGACACCGGTCCACGAGATGGTGTCAGAGTCAAGGCTGAGTCAAACTCCAAAAAGAGATTGGGCTTTTGAATGTTGGATACAGACTATGCCTGACTCAGGAGTTTCAGATTAAGAGCAGCACAGAGGGGTTTCTGGGCAGGGCTCCACTACCTGGCCAAGAGGACAGAAACTTCACCCTGCATCCCTGACCCGTGGGGGGTACACTCTAGGTAGCTGGGTGATTTTCTTAACCTGGACCAACCAAGATATCTTCCTTTCAGGACCCAAATCTCAAGGCACAAATGGGGCTCTCTGCTTATTTCCTGGGTATTGCCACAAACCACTAGCTTAAGACAGAATATATGTGCTCTCATCCAGTTCTGGAGTGCAAAGTTTGAATAAGTTTTATTGGACTGAGATCACAGTTCCCAGAGCTCTGCTTCCTGGGGGTTCCTATAAGGAAATCGATTTCCCTTTCTTTTCCAGCTTCTGGATCTGCCTTCCATGGATCCTTGGCTTACAGCCCTTTCCTTTTTCAAATATGCAATGTGGTATCAACAAACCCCTGTCCCTGCTAGGGTCATCACTCTAAGGTTAGGTTAGCTGAACTGAAATAGACCCCTTTCCCTGACATTCTTTGAGCACAAACTCTTTGGTCCCCACTGCAACTCCAACTTGGTCTAGGAGAAGTAGGCTGGGATTCTCAAGTGTAATATGGTGGTGGTCCATTTAACAGGTTGCTAGCTCCACCATGACTCCAACTTCCTGTCAGCACCTGAGTCATATACCAGGGCCTAGACCCAAGGCGGAGTATAGCCTACCTTCTTGAGCATCCAATGGGAGAGCAGAACCAGCATTTTGCAGCTGTAAGGCCTCCTGGCCACTGCAACTACAGGTGTCCCAGTGAGTGAGCCACTGTTGGCTCACTTACTCTTGGATGTGTGCCTGACTCTCAGCTGAACCCCTGGGTGCCATTCGGAAGTGAGCTTGCTGATGAGGTGACTGTGTAGGCCTTCCTTTTCTAGTAGTACATGGGACAGAGCACATTGGTAGCTAAGTGACCTTATCTTGAAGTCTCTCAAAGGGCCAGAAACACAAAGCGTGCTGCCAGGTTTGAGTATCTCCACATCTACTGCAGAACCAAAAAGATAGGGGCAGCAAGTCATGGAGAATATGACTCACAGTCTGGGAGGTTCTTGAGAAGGGCCAAGAACTATCCAGTTACAGGGCTCTGCCTGACATCAAGTGTCTCTACCTCTCTTGTCTAGTGCTCCACTTTGGGCTAAGTCCTACATGTGCACAGGTGTAGCTACTGAAAGCCCTAAGAGATGTGCTAAGGATCAGGGAGGAAAGCTGGGGACCACGTCAGGATGGTGTGGTTTCTGTTGAGGATGGAGGGCATGGAGGAGGTAGATAAGGAGGCCTGGGGATGGGGAAGGGGACTGTGAACAGGAGTAACCTAAACCCACAGGAAGCCTTGGAAATTGCATACCTGATTTCCCTCATGCTGAGCAGCAACAATGGCAGGCAGGGACAGAATAAGATTCCAGAAGTCCCTGCCCCTGTTCCAGGCTTTCCAGGTTAGCAAGCAGGAACCTGTGCTACCTAGCCTGCTAACTGGGCCCAGAGATACCTGAGATACCTGCAGAAGCAGGCAGCATTCCATATTGATGATGGTGATGCCCTGGTTTGGGGGCAATGTTTGACTGCACACCATCCAGGGTGTCCCTATCCTGGGGGGTGAACTTGGAGCTCAACCATCATGACTCTGCACCTGGAGTGGAGATCAAGCTGGCCTCCCCTAGCCCAACTTTGCTGTCCATCAGTCCAGCCTGCCACTCCATCCACTGCTTCCACCTTCTCCCTTCCTGGAGCTCTGGTATATTTGTCCAGTTCCATCTTTGAGCTGCCCACCGGGCATCTGAGGTGGTAACAACTGACCCCCTAACTCCAACCTGTATGCAGGGGGATACAGGTATCGAAGGCAAGGACTACGGCTTCCATGAATCCATTGACCCAAGCAGCCTGCTGACACAAACTGTTTTTCTAAGGAAGCCTTCCTGAGAGGAGAAATCAGGCAGGGATGAGGCTTGGAGGGAAAAAATGAGTTCTTCACAACCAGCCCCATGGGGTCCTGAGTTTTGGGGCCAACTTGGAGGTACAGAGTGAGTCCTGGGGAACAGGTCCCTGGAATGAGTACCACTGAATAGTACATAATCATCCCTGGTTTACAGATGGGGAAACTGAGACAACTTTAGAGATTCACTGGTTGGGACTTGCTCCAGCCACTTCCTTCAGCCCATGAGGCAAGATGACTCTTGCCTTGCTTACAGCCCTCATTTTGTCTCACTGCCCTTGCTGGATTGGGTTGCTCAGCTCAGCAGGCAGGACGGCCCTGGTACCTGGTCCCTTCTGTTCACACCTGCCTGTGCTCCCGTAATGCGTTTACAAAGCACCCTGTAGCTCTGCTACTATAATGAGAGCTGGAGAACTGTCAGCCTTCTGCTTTCTGGTCACTTTCCCCACACGCACATGATGGATGGATTTCCCCACATGATGGATGTCCTCTCCAACTGTGACACATGTGCAAATTCAATGAGAAACGATGGGAAGAGACTAGAAGTGCAATGAGACTGACGTCCAGGAGACCTCAAATTCTACTCAGCTGATAACTATGGATCCTAGCGTATTATGACTCATCTTGTGTTAAATCTAGGGGGGAGACCCCACGACCAGCCTCTCTAGCCAAATACTCGGCAAAGTTCTCCTTCTGTCCTGACCAAGATGACTCTTGCCTTGCTTACAGCCCTCATTTTGTCTCACTGCCCTTGCTCCCTGCAGATACCATCAAGGTGCAGCCAGCACCGGGCACAAACTTGCTTGATTAACAGGGTGCAGGGGACCACAGGTTAAAGCATCAGCTGTGGCTAGAAGAGAGTGATGGGGTCTATGCTGGGGCTGGAAGATTTGTGGAGGAAATATGAGACCCAGCAGAGTATGGAGATACAGATCTGATTATCCTAACCCCATCTTCTCCACCAGCCCTGCCCAGAATGCATCCTTTGTGTCTGCCAGTTCCCCAGGCTCCTCCCTGACCATGCCCTGATCAGAGTCCAGTTCCAATTTAATGGCCAAGCAAACAGGCACAGACTCTGGTGGAGCTGGACGCTGCTATGAGCTGAGCTTCTGGAAGCCAGACTAGGGTTCAGAGTGGATACCTGAGATGCCATAACTAAGTTACCAGGGAGCTTCTCCTTACTCTGGGGCAGATGAGATCTGGGTAGGTCTGAAATTGTCCCTAAAAATCAAGCTGTCCAAGGAGCCTGTTGCAGGCTGGATCCAAGTGAGCCAGACCTCTTCTGGCTTCTGCTCACAGAAAATTCAGCTCTGGAATAGATCCAGCGGTGGCTGCTGGCAAATAGACCCAGTGCAAGAGTTACTGAGCCTGCTCTGGCTGCTCAGCACATGGGTGTCACTCCCAACTTTCTCTACATTATCGAGGGCTCACTCAGGTGCTCTGCAGTTCCTAGTGAGATGGCTAGGGAGATGGTGAGGGGGGGCTCACACTCCAAATCAGAAAAACCATCGATCAGTGCGTTCCAGGAAAGATAGAGGAGTGTCTGGCATCCCAATGCACAGTGAATACATGCCTTGTGAACCTCTTCAGGTGTCAGTTCTAGACAGTGTGGAACATTGAGTCCCTTCCCTGGTTGCGTGGGGCCAGTGTGAAGGTGGAAGCTGGAACCTCAAGTGTCTTTTCAATCTTGGATCCTGAGAGTAATCCCAAATCTCACCAGAAGTTTGCACTGTATTCTTCCCAGCTGGTGTGTGGGGCTGAGCCCCTCCTCACACCTACGCTGGGTTATAAATTGGGTGCTTAGTACATTTCTCTGTGAACCTACCCTGCAGGAGGCCTCTGTCCTAAGGTCAGATACTGACAGCACCACAGTGGGTCCTGTCCTTTCAGCTCCACCTCCAAATTATGGGCTAGAGCTTGTCCAAATCCTCTGATACAGCCCTGAGGCCTCGCTTGCAATACAGAGACCCCGGAGTGCAAATCTCTCACCAAATCTCTTCCTCTCATCTGGATCATCAACCTCCAGGGCTAGTCCCAGATGGAAATCAGCCAGAGGAAAGCGGGTAATGAGACGTCACCAGGTGTCCACAAAACAAAGGCCAGCTCAGACATGAGGATAGAGAACTAAAGATGAGGACAGAGGGTCAGAGATATGCCCGGTATCAGTGCAGAAAGAACGGGCCCCGCACAGATCTCTGCCCTACCCTCACCACCTCATTATGCTTGCCCAACAATCGGGTTCCTGATCTGCAAAGCCAGCTGCTCTGCTGGTCTTGGCAATCTCATACAGATAACAGTTGGGAGCCACGGTGTCCTGACACAAAGTAGATTCCAAGTGTCTTTGCTAATTTATTTTTTTTTCTTCCTTAATTCAATTTTTTTTCATCACTCCAAGGATCACACTATCATAGGGAGCTTAAAATTTGGAAAAACAGCTTTACAGAAAATAAAAACCACAATCAAAACAGTTACAAGTTATTGAAGATGATGGAAGAAAAATATATTCAAATTATTTAAAAAATATATTCAAGTTATTAAACTTGGAGATGGGAATTTGAGAGACTCCCTTCCAATGTTCCAATGTGTTCCAATAAAGAGAAAACTTCACTGTCTAGGAAAAATGGTGCCTAGCTGGACCATAATTCAAAGCAGGTTTCTAAATCTTCCCTTTGGACGTAATTGGGGTCTCAGAGCTCCACGAAGCACTGCAGGTTCTGAGCGTGAATGATCCTGCCAGGATGAGGGCTGGGTAGCAGGCACCTCTTAAGAAACCCTTTGTCAAGGCAAAAGCAGGAACAAACTAGTTCTCTGCACCATCCTTCTCTCAAAGCCTGTGAACTTGTGCCTATTCATTCTATGAGTTGCAAGTCATTTCCTCAATGATTTATAAGCAGAAACTGGACTTGGTGGTTTAAGAAGTGAAAGAGAAATTTATTCCTTTCATATTCCACTGGCTTTTCAAGTTTTGCTAAAGTCACTCCCCATTCCTTGGTCTCTTGACATGAGCTCTCTATGAATTCTCCGCTTTCTTTGCTACTAACTTTCAGAAATTCTTTTTGATTCTATTGCCAAATATCTTTTCTCTGACTCTTTCCACTCTCTTTCTTTCCACATCCTCATGCCTTATTTACTCTCTCAACTCTTTACTGATGTTGCTTTTGTTGAGGTGACTGATGACCTCCAGTCTACTGAGACCCAGATTCACTGCTCTGTTCCAACCTTAACCCCTCTGCCTGCATTATTTAGTGCTGTGTAGAAGGTCACTCTCTCCATCTGGAAGCATCTACTTCCCACAGCGGTTATGGCCCTGTCTTGTCCCGCTTCTCTTTTTCTGTTTATTTTTATGGAAAAAATCAAACAAAATTTCCTAACAAAATAATAGGAGAATAATAATAGTTAATACACTATGTATTGTTATCTTCAAAGTACTTATTCAGGTTATAAGATATGGGCATAAAAATAATTTCCCAAGTGATATTAGCACAAACATTTCTTTTCAATCAACTAAGAGAAACTAGTATAACTAACATATTTTTTCCTTTCCCTTCCTTCCTTTCCTCCTTCCCCTACCCTAGAACATCCTTCCTTTTCAATAATTTCTTTCTGTTTCACAATATCTACTGTACATTTTGGTACTTATTTATTCTTTTAGTTTCTCACACTAGGGCATAATATGATGTTTACACATATAAGTCTGATTTACTCCCCTTATGAGTATGGTCTCAGATTGCTTGAAGACATAACTATAGGTGGACATTTCATAAGCAAAACCCAGATTTCACAGAAAATACTTCCAAAAAATTAAAAACTGAGATTTCATCTTATTAAAAGCTTTTGGAGAGTAAAAGAAATCATCAACAGAGTAAAAAGACAGCCCACAGAGTGCGAAAAAATTTTGGCTAGTTGTCTCTCAGACAAAGGACTTATGTCTAGAACATGTAAAGAGTTGAAAAGAGTCAGAGCCCCCAAATTCAAAGACCCAATCAAAAATGGGCATCTGAGATGAATACACACTTCTCAGATGCACAAATACAAATAGCAAATAAATATGTGAAAAAATGTTCAACATCTTTAGTCATGTAAGGGATAAAAATGAAAACAATACTGAGATTGTATCTCATGCCTGAAAGAATGGCTATCATCCAGAAGTCAACCAACAACAAATGCTGGTGGGGCTGCAGGCAAAAAGAAGTCCTCCTCCACTATTAGTGGGAATATAGATTGGTGCAACCACTGGAAGTCAATGTGGAGATTACTCAACTATTTAGAATTAGAGGTCCCATTTGACCCAGCTATTCCCTCTACTGGGTATCTTCTCAAAAGGATTAAAAGCCTCATACCAGAGTAATATATATGCACCCATGTTTATATCAGCACAATTTGCAATAGCTCAATCTTGGAAATAATCCAAATGCCCAAGAACTGAGGAATGGATAAAAAAAGATGTGGGCTTTTTATACAATGGAGTACTACTTAGCCAGAAAGAAGAATAAGCTTCAGCCATGTATAGGTAAAGGGATGCAACTTGAGATCAACTTTTTATTGCATAATACTGCAGCTTGAACACACAGCCTCCACAATGAGCTATATCATAACCATCTTTGAAAGCAATTTATTAAAAGTAAAACAAATATTAACACATAGAAGACACCAGTTTTTCAAACAAAAATATATTATTCAAGGAAACTTTCCCCACATCATAAAACAATAAAATGTTTCATAAATAAAATGTCCTAATTTGTAAGCCCCCATGTTTTTCTACAAATAAATGAACTTTTCCTAGTTCCAAAGTAATTTCTTAATGCATTGATGAATGCCTATGGTACAATGTACACTTCTCTCAAATTCTACTTTTGTCCCTTATATACATTTGATATATACACAGCTTTGACACATATTAAATCTTGTTCCTGTGAGGGTAAATGTTGACTCCACCCTGTTGCCATTGTCCCTGGGACAGTGATACCAGCGAGTGGAGTGTGAGTCTGTGCTTGGTGCTTCATCCATTTCCCCAGGATGGCTTTCAGGTGGGAGGAATACAGAGGTGCTGGAGAAAGAAGTGACGGAGGTGTCAACTAGAGGAGACATCCTGAGGAACACACGCCTCCTAAGAAAGCCTTGACATCAGGGGTAAGGCTATCTAACTTTAGACACCTAAAAGTATCAATATAGAAAACAAAATAAAATAGAAAATGACAAGATGAAAACCAAAATGCAATCCCAAACACCCAACCCACCCAGAAGTAGTCCACAGCACAAAAAGATAGAAGATATCAGAAGCCAATAAATGAAACTCTCTGAAAGGATAGCAGCAGAAGTTAAAAAAAAAAAAAAAAATGAAAAAAGAGAAAAAAAAAAAGAAGAGGCCATGGAAAAATAAATCTCTAGCAGTGCAAAAGGAAATGACTATCAAAATAAAATACATTAAAGCAGACACAGATAAACAAACACAGGAGTGCAGGAAAACAATGGAAACCATGAATTCCAAACACAGACAAGAAATGGACACAAAGAAACAGATCCACACAGAAATGCAGGAGATTAGAAACTCCACTGAAAATATACACAGCACACTGAATTATGGCAAGAATAGAACACCAGACCTAGAAGACAGGAACATGACTAGCAACCAGGAAAAGAAAGACATCTCAAACAAATGCTCAAAACAACTTCCTCTAAAGTTTAAAATAATTTCATCTTTGAAATAAAAATACAACTTTCATACCCTTACTTCTCCCCAAATGAGTAACTTTCTGCTTCCTTGTAACGAAGTTTTGTTAATGGAGTACTGAGTTCATATGCTGTAATGTACGCTTTTTAAAAATTCCTGTTGTGTTGTTCAAGTAACTTTTAAATGTCCACAATTTTTTAACTGTTTAATAAATTTCTTTCTTTTAAGGATTGGGCCTGGAGTTTGTATTGGCTCTTGCATGTTCTTTTTCTTTTATTCTAAAGATAAGAAAAAAACTAACAAAACAAAAACAATGAAGACAAAATCAGTACAACTCCAAACCAACAAAAATGGTTTGACATCAGGGGTAAGGCTATCTAACTTTAGAAATCTAAAAAGGTCAACACAGAAAACAAAATAAAATAGAAAATGAAAAGCTGGAAATCCAAAATGCAATCCCAAACGCCCAACCCACCCAGAAGTTGCCCACAACACAAAAAGACAGAATATATCAGAAGCCAATAAATGATACATGACCTCAAAACAAAATGATAGAGCTGGGCATGGTGGCACATGCCTGTAATCCCAGCACTGGGGAGGCTGAGGCAGGAGGATCATTGTGAGTTCGAGACCAGCCTGGGCTACAAAGTGGCTCAAGGCCAGCCTGAACTGCATAGTGAGACCCTGTCTCAAAAAAAAAATAATATGAATTAACTATACTTGCTACATTACATACTGTTACTTTCAACGAAGTTGCAAAGTTCATCAGATGTAAGATTGATCAAACAATTAAAGACAGTAACAAGTAATAAAATAAAAAAGAACACTGGAAGTAACACAGGGCTTCACCATACAAGATGGTAGGAATTCAACGGTGGTTCTTATACTACACATTGTCCTGCATATTCTTGATCAGACAAAGACAGAAGAACCAGCACTAGACTCATAAATTTACATTATACCTCTCAGTCTTAGTAGTGCACAGCCAGCAAGACAGACCTAAGCTCCTTTTGAAATTAGGACGTGCAGATCAATGTTAAATGTACAAATTTAAAACTTTCCATTTTGATACAGGAGTGCAAACATATGTACTACAATATAGAAAGAAAAATTGTTCTCTACACTATAAGAAAAACACCAAAAACTTTTTCTTTACAGAAAAAGTATGGGAACATTCTGTCATCTCTGAGGTCTGAAATATTCACCTATTGTTTATTATTTTGAAAAAAGTCCCTGTATTTTAAACAAGATATGTAAATAATAATATAAATCAAATCACTAAAATTCCTTCATAGAATATTTCCCACTCCACATAGATACAACTCAAACTGCACAAGAAGAACTCTTGAATATTTTGACCTGAAATATGTAAAACTGGACCTGTATTCTCAGACCCACTCAATAATGGGGAGGCCCATCATGGTGGCTTCATGAGCGTAAACTGAGGGAAGCTATAGAAGGACACTGTGACCAGTATGGACACCTCATGCAGAGGTGGGACAGTGAGGAAAAGCTACACAGGAACCCAGGTTAGAAGCTGTCCCTCCACCCTTCACGTGACATGCAAAGGCAAATGTGCACACAGCAATGGAGCTAAGGCATCCACTTATTAGCCTAATGTGCAGGCTAAGGAGGCCCAGAGGAACGTACAACACAAGTCACCACTCGAGCAGATGACATACATGTGAGGCACAGCACATGCTCTTCCACAAGTACTCTGAAGTGATTGGGAGAAAAGTTGGCTGTCTTTAGAAAGACAGAAACAGTGGCACTATGGAATCTAGCTATGATACACAGGTACAAAATTTATCGTCAAACTGGCAGACACAAGTGTTTCTTCTTAACGATATTGAAACCAGGCGTGGTGACAAATACAGGTACTCCCAGCATTCCAGGAGGCTGAAAGCGGGAGAATCGGGGGAGTTCTGGGTCTGCTTGGGCTACATAGTGAGTTCTGGGCCAGCCTGACCTACCCAGTGAGAACATGTCTCAAAGCACCTAGAGAAAATTTTGCAATTCTGATTGCCTTAGCTGTCTGCAATGTAAACACTAGAGAAGTTACCATGGTACAGATGAGGGTATTTGCAAAGTGGCTGTATACTGAAACTTTCTCCATGTTGTTTCTTATCCTTGAAGTCTTCAGAGTTTCTGCCAGACATATACAAACCCACCAGTATTACCACAGTCAAGGAGAGAGAAAGGGAGATTACCCAGAAAAACAAGACCAGAAAAATCACCCCAATCATTCTCATGATGCTTTCAAAACCACAAAAATGAAGTAAAACAGCCCCTGTCCAATTACCATGGCCATAACTGTCCCTAAAGGAGGCTTCACAATGTCTTGGCAACCCAAGCTCACTGTGCTCACAAGGAGGTGGGCAAGGACCATTTGACACAGATATCAGCCCTGGAAGCGTCAATAGACTTTTGGTTGACAGCCCAGTGCTTGTGATAGTTTGGGTTTCACTGTACAAAACTGTTTTCTCAAGAATTACTAGGAAGAGGCCAGCAGCAATTCAGAACCTCACTCTTAACATACCTTTCCATTAACAAGCCAGCCACATGAGCCAGCGGACGGTGTAAAATACACAAACAATATACATCATGAAGGAAAATGTAGGAAGTGAACCAAAATCTTTAGAAGCCAAAATAATAGATATCCATGAAGCACCTTTACAGAAAGAGAAACATTCAAGGTGCAGCTGGCATCTTTTTCCCAGTATATTTTTTAATAATTCAAAGTGGCCTCTGTTGAGGAATTTTTTATTTAGTAAAACAAAGTAGAAGGCTCGTGGGTTCAAGTCTGTGCTGGACGCAAACGATTGACCACGATTCCCAGCTGAAACGCCCACAGAGAGCCAGGTACCTCCCATCTAATCCCTGAGGGCAGGACGCAAGAACAAAGACCCTGCGGACGTTACAGACTGAGTTGCTGCAGCACAGGGAGGCCCAGGGCACAGGCGGGGCGAGCAGGCTCTCTGAGCCCACCCAGCAGGCTCCCCAGCCCAGCGCGCCTTGTGCCAAGACAGCGAGTACTCCGGGAGCAGCAGGGCTTGTGGGTTTGAGTCTGTGCCGGATGCACACCACCACAATTCCCAGCTGAAAGGAGCGCAGAGAACCAGGTACCTCCCATCTAATCCCTGAGGGCAGGAGGCGAGAACAAAGACCCAGCGGACATTACAGACTGAGTTGCTGGGGCACAGGGAGGCCAGGGGGATGGGCGGGGTGAGCAGGCTGTCTGAGCCGGCCCAGCAAGCTCCCCCAGCCCTGCGCACCTTGCGCCCGGAGAGCGAGTTCTCCGGGAGCAGCAGGGGTCGTGGGTTTGAGTCTGTGCTGGACCCAAACCACCACGATTCCCAGCTGAAACGCGCGGAGAGAGCTGGGTACCTCCCATCTAATCCCTGAGGGCAGAACGGGCGAAAAAGGACCCCGCCAACATTACAGACTGAGTTGCTGTGGCGGCAGAGAGGAGGTCCAGACTGAGAGGCCCAGGGGACTTCTCCGGCTGAGGACTAGTCGAGCAGGCTCTCTGAGCCAGGTGAGCAGACTCTCTGAGCCCCACGCACCCTGAACAAACATAGCAAGTACTCCGGGAGCTGCAGGGCCCGTGGATTCGAGTCTCTGCTTTGCCTTTCTTCAGACCCTCCAGTGAGTTGAAGGCTCGGGAAGTCTGTGACTGCTACCCATCTGGGCTGCATCTGGTTCCTGTATGAGTCCTGAACTGACTGGAGATATAGATTTAGGTGGTTCACAATCTGTAGACCCTGCAGTTTGTGTCCAAATTATGATCATAACCTAAACTGTCTGGAGACATAGGTCCATTGGAGTGGGATTGTCACACCAGTGCAACCTGAGTCAGGTTGTGCACGTGCACTGAACTGCAAGGCGACACTGGATCAGAAGGTTGGCCATCAAATGACACAAGTGCCCATGTCTGAGAACAGAGATAACTAGATACAAATCAAAAACTGCCAGAAAACCCGAGGCTAAGTAGAGCTACTCAGAGGGCACCCAGAGGCAAACCTGAACAACAGGAAAAATAGGAACACTAGTGGTCTTGGATGTGCAGCTACTGAACAGGGAAACTGAGCTTTCTGCAACTCATAGCAAACATGTCAAAACAAAAGACTAAAACACAATCCCAGAATTCCACCCCAATCAGAACAAGTCCAGGAGACAGCAACATAGGAGAACTTGGTAAACACATGCCTGAACTAGCTGAAATGATTGCAATGGAGATAAAGAAACAACTGCATAAGGCCATAGAAGAGATGAGATCAGAAATAATTTCTCAGGCAAAAAGTGA
>NW_004955570.1:214540-221848 GCF_000276665.1 Chinchilla lanigera
TCAATAAGTCGTTGGTTGATCAGCATTGTATGTCTATATCTGTTTTCATGAGAAACCACTTTGAAGATATCAATATGTAATACAACAAGCATTGTTAATTCCCTACCACTCTGTTTGTAACTCCGTACTGTCTGTACTGTTCCTTTGCTATTTTGTCAAATGTTGTCTGTCTGTTAATATTTTCCTCCTTTTATTTTTAAAATAAAAAGCAAAGTAATTTTTTATTTAGTAAAACAAAAACAATATTTTTGTTTTACTTTTTTCCAGTTTTCCTTTTTTTTATAAGCACATGCTTGCAGGACATAATGATTGCATTCTTCATCAGGAGTTGGGCCACTGGCCTAACACGTCTTAATTTTTTTATCATTTTGTCTTCCTTTCTCTCTTCCCTTTTTCGCTTGCTACTATCCTACTTTGAAAAGATCTATCTCCCTCTGTCCTATTATCTTTCTTTCATTTTGTTGTTCATTTCTATTTTAGGGTTTCATATAAAAGAAAAACTATATGACATTTAACCTTGCTCATCTGATTTATGTCACTTAACATTAGGATTCCGAGATGAGTGCATTTTTATGCAAATCAATCAAGATCTTGGCATTCATGACAGATATGTATGACACATTTTTTATCAATAAAGCTGTTGTTAGACCGAGAGATTACTTTCAGACTTTAGTGTTTACTAATTGTTGTGCTTTATATTTGAGTATGTAAGTATAGCCAGTATGTGACATATATAATTTCCTCAATGATTTTACCCTTAAGTGGAATAGCTGGGTCACATGGAGTATTATATTTTTAGTATTTTGGGTTTTCCACAGTGTTTCCTGAACTGGCTGCACTAGTTTAAATTTCCAACAATAATGTAAAATCTGCCTCCTCCTTCAAGATTTACCACCACTGTGACCCTTTGAATGTGGGATACTAGCCTTTTGTTCTAGAGAAGATGGAATGTCAGTGCCATTTTAACGGAAACAACAAAGATGGGAGATCCATCTCTGCCTTTGCTGGCTACGGCAACCATTGATACCTCCTGCTTTAGGATATCTCTGCTTCTTATCAGCTCTTTATTATTCAATGAATGAAACACATGCAAGTCACTGCTACCACCTAACTTTTCATTTTCTTGGCCAGTACTCAGTGCTCTTGAAATAACCACTAACATCTTCATCAACACAAAGTTCCTATTTGGGAAAACGCCAGCTCAATGTATATGAATCATTTTTACAATTGTTTTTCTTCCAGCTCACAATATTCACTGTGAAAGGTTCTGTGTTTCAAAGGCCACTGTACGGTAAATATCACAGGCCCAGAAGCATTAAATCTGTTTTCCAGTGAATCAAAGGTCCTGATTTGCTTCCTAAATTGACGCTGAAACAAAGGGCTGGACATCCTTCCCGGTGGCCTCAATGGTGTGCTCCAGGGCTTTGTACTCACTGAAGGAGAGGTGGAGTGCTCTTCTTATTTTATTTATTTTATATTTGAGAAAGGGTGTCAGTAAGTTCTCTAGGCAGGACCAAATTTGCAATCAGGCCATAACCTCCCATAGAGCTGAGGTTATATCCTTGGCACCCTGTCCTTCGGAGGACCCTCTTTGAGGTCACAGAGAGTGGATGACGAGAGTCTTGTAGGACTGAGATTGTAGGAGAGAGAGGGCTGGGACGGTGACAAGCTCCGGTGCCCACAACTTTGCTCAGCTTCTCTTCCTGTCTTTCCACCATCCAGCTCAGACAGGTGCACCCAGGAACAGTGAGGGCTGTCTGGTGTGGGAGACTTAGGCTTCACCAACCACCAGCTCAGGATCCTCACTTAAGGCCCCTTTCCGTATGGCCCATGACCTCAGAGACTGGGAAGGGCCATAAAAATCAGGTGAGCTGAGATAATGAGAGACTATTTACCCAAGATCCTACTCCAACCTCAAGTCAAGTTTTGTGACAGTCAGTGCCCTCATGGTTGAGCCATCTGTAAGGGACACTGCACAGGGCCTGAGGTTTTTGGCCTTCCCCCAGGATGTGAACCAGTCCCTGGTGAAGACGTAGTCTACCTTAGGGGCAAGTGAAGCATCATTGATCTCAGGGACCTGCCTGAGACCCTGTTTCCGGTCACTAGGCTCTAGGGCTCTAAAACATCTCTAGAGACAGAGAGTTGATCTAAATTT
The DNA here is from genome assembly GCF_000276665.1 of Chinchilla lanigera. Classification (NCBI taxonomy): domain Eukaryota; kingdom Metazoa; phylum Chordata; class Mammalia; order Rodentia; family Chinchillidae; genus Chinchilla; species Chinchilla lanigera. The sequence continues at coordinate 216,696 of NW_004955570.1, forward strand.
CCTCTCAGGAGAAGCCAATTACAGGCACACTATGACACAAAGAAACTGCTGAACATATCAGCAGAGTGGAGCCGACTTTGTCCCAGGTAGGTAGCTGGCCTCCATTGTCCCCGAACCAGCTGCAGCAGCACCCACAGCAGTCAGCTCAGTAAAGCAGGTGAAACTGTGGCCCGTGTATGTGGCTCTGGATCTCTGCCTGCAGAGCTCTCAGGACAGGGAGGTTTCCTGAGGTTCCCCTGCTGTCCTGACTGCTCCTGCCAATGGGGATAGAGGTACGGGGTAGAAGAGGCACTCAAGGCATCTCACTGCACTAGAGCCTGGACTCAGGATCCTGGGAAGGCCATGATCTGGGATTAGTGAGCTCAGAAGAGACACCCTGTCCTTCCCTGTCCTTCACTGTCAGCTGCCCCATCCTTGCCTGCCCATTACAGGATCCAAAGTGAGTCAGGGGACCTGTACAAGTGAATATTCCTGGTTATCTTATCTTTTCTTTCTCTTTCTTCATTTTTCTTCCTTTCTATCTTCTTTATTTCTTAAGACAAGCTCTTCCAATGTAATTAGGCTGTTCTAGACCTCACTGCATAGCCCAGACTTGCCTTAAATGCGAGCAATCTTCCCATCTGGGGCTGAGTCCTGGAATTGCAGAGATGACCCACCACCTGGCAGTTTTTTGTTCTTTGTCAGTAGAGTGAGTTGACAATTGCACACACACACATACACATACACACATCATGGATTCACACAGTTATTTAGGACAACTTGGGTGAATTCAAGCTGCTGACCCACACGCAGGACAACTGTATGAAAGGAAGAGGCACACTGAGCACACATAGGGGTCCCTTATCCATGACACACTGTGCCAGTCTGTGCATGTTTATGCTGTGCCCCATAGTCTTGATCTTTCCCTACTTTGCACAATCCTGACCAGAGGGTAAGGGGGAAGATATCTGATCAGGAGTTTCTGAAGGACCTGCTGGTAAGAACCACCATTCCTGGATTTTGCAAATGGGAGATCAGCCCACTCTCAGTGGGGGGCAGACTGGTGGACATAAATAAGTCCCCCTGCTTGGGCTCCTCGGCCATCCACTTCCCCCTGCAGCACCTGCCAGCCCAGCAGCTGCTCTACAGCCATGGCCCTGGGTCTTCTGCAGCTGTGCCTCACATTGCTATGGGCTCTGAAGACCCAGGCTACGGACTCCACCACTGAAGAGACCTCAGGAATATCTCCAGACAAATTCAGAAAGAAGATAAACTTTCAGGCAGAAAAGGTAGGGTTCTAGAAAGGTAGATATAGGGAAGGGTTAAAGGTCAGAGACAGTGCTAGTACAGTATTGGGGGTAGTGGGCAAATGTACTCAATGTGGGAGAACTCAGGAAGTTCAGGTCCTGGGCATGTGAGGTGGAGACATGTGCAGTCCCTCTGCTCAGACAATGAAATTAAGTTTCAGAAAGGCCCACCAGCTCCTTGGGCAGGGCCACCCCAGCCCTGATGGCTCAGGGTTAGTTCACTGCCCTGGCTCTCTCCTGGCTATGAAGGACTCTACCTCCTCCTGCTTTCTCAAGACAGCCCATTTCTAGGCCAGAGACTGGCCCCAGGTACCAAGAGTGACAGCCTTGGAGGTGTGGCTCTCAGCCATCCCTGGGCTCTGCCTATCACCAGCCTCTTGCAGTTGCAGGGAGAGTGGAATGCTGTAGCATGGGCAATGAGCACACCTCGGAATGAAAGCATAAGCAACACACACATGTTGAGCACCAACTTTGAGCTGAAGGAGGACCAGAGCTACATTGTAACCTCCATCTGGTACAGGTAAAGGTGCCTGCCAGGGTCTCAGGTCAGAGTGGCTGAACACTGTAATCACCAAGGAGTGAATGAAATGAGGGAAGCTGACCTTCATCTCACAGCTCTTCCCTGAGCCAATATTTTCCCTCCCTCCCTCCTGCCCTCCTACCCTTCCTGTTTCCCTATTTCTTCCACTTCTCATGCTGCCATTTTTCTTCTCTTCCCTCCATCAAAACTCATGGGTTGCTGCAGCACGAAGAGTCTGCAGAACAGGAGAGACTAGCAGAATAGGGGCAGTGGAACTCATGAGGAACCCCACAGTCTCTCCTCTAGGGCTTGTAAGGAAGTGATCTTCAAGGAGCCACCATCTGCAATCTTAGCATGCTCAGCTTCAGAGGTTCAGCTGGAAGAATCAAAAGTTTGAAATGAAAAAAAAAAAAAAAGTTTGAAATGACCCTTGGCAATGTTCAGAGACCTCATGTGAAAGTTAAATGTAAAAGCAGAACTCTGGGATGTAGCTCAGTGTCATGGCCCTGTGTTCAATTCAGAGTATCACCCTCGCCTGAGCCATCAGTATCAGGTTAATAATATCCCTTAGGTATTGCAGACTAATCAGGCTCACAATCTACCAAATGAGTGTGCAACAAAGGTTAAATCAAAGAAGGTAAATGGAATGATTTCAGGGCTCCAAGAGGATCAAAGTCCTCTCCCAGAATTTGAGATTCTCTCAGGGATAACTCCAAGACCTTCTCTGGGAGGCCCATGTTTATTTAGTTATCAGAAGAGGGGAGGGGAATACTCAAGAAGGGCGGACCTATGCAAGGACTTCCCCAAGTACAGTCTTAAATTAATCCACCCAAGAGTGAGATGCCTGAGGCTACAGTCTTTACCTAGTTGAGGCCTGATCTTGGATCATAGCCAAGGTTTCTTGGCTATGATCCTGTCTTATCCTTTGCGGCTTTCCAATTGCAGTTGCCAATAAAGGCCTCAGAAGGAATTAGTGACTCACAGAGGATCACTTACTGTGAGTCTGCCGCTAAGGACTTGGACAGATTCACAAATAAACATGAAAAGCCCATTAGGTTCATTTAACTCCTGCTCAGGGCTGCTTCCTAGTGGTCTCCATCACATCAGCACTATGAAAAATGAAGATACATAGAACACATCTAGGGCTGCTGGACTCTGAGTCACAGTGCCTCAATCTAAGATGTAAGTGAGCCATCAGTGTGGCCACACAGCAGCAACTGGTGAGCAGCATGGAGGACAGCACTCTCACACCAGGCCTGTGGGTATCTCACTCAAAGCCAGGGTCTAACATGTCGCTCCCAAAGGGCCAGAATCTGGACACACATGCCACAGAGAATTATGGAAAATCCCCAGGGTAAGAGTTGGCCTCACAAATGGGGGGTGACAGAGGTGGCACACATGAGACAGAGGAGGGAGTGCTCGCTCATGGACCTGCAGTGAATCCTGGCTCTGGCCACGGGTTGGATTCAAACTGGAGAGTTTGATTGTTGAGAGGCAAATGATAGGTGGTAAAGTGCCTGTGGTATACTGGCTGCAGGAATGGAGTAGACTCAGAAGAGAGGTCAATTTTAGGTCAAGAGCTAATACAGTACTTGGCATGGAGCAGAGTGTAATCCCACAAAAAATTGCCAGGAGAGATGGGAAAGATGAGCAGCAAGATAAAAGCAGGAATCACTTCATTGGGACTGAGTGTGGGACAGGCTACCTGGGGGAAGAAGGAGAAGCCGGGGTAAATCCTGGAGGGAGTGTTAGCATACCAGGCAACACACAGGGGAAAGTTCAGGGGCAAGGTATGGGCCAGGCAAGGGATGGTCTGGGTTAGCAAGGGCTACAGAACCCTGTTGCAACAGGTGCCCATCTTCATGCAGTCCAGGGAAACCAAGCTTTTGTGTTCTATCCATTCACACCATCATCTTATTCTCACAGTGACAAGACGTGTACTCCTAAGACTGACACTTTCGTTAAAAGTACCGTGCCAAGCCGATATATCATGAAAGATCCTCAACGTGAGTCCTGGATAAGAAAGGCCTGGGGTTGAAGTTCAGGGACAGCATTCCTTTGGAAAGGTCACAGACCTCACTGTTACTCCACACAGATGGGTTTGGAGGGGAGACCTTCCTGACTGGTTGAGGAGGAAGGGGACTGTCCCTTCATTCTGGTCAGGGAAGGATCACCCCCTGCATGCCACACTCCAGGTTACCAGGGATTACAGAACTTCACCATGCAAGTCATAGACACCAACTACCACGAGTATGCTGCGGTGCTCTACAACGCGACTGTTGACAACAAAGTGTACATGGAGTGTGTCCTCTATGGTAGGTCATCACACCATCCCCAGGGAGCTGGTTCTTAGTCACACCTGTGGGAGAGGGCCCCAAACCCAAGAAAGGCTTTTCAAATTCAAGCTCCCCTTGCAGCATGGTGGTCTTTCTTCAGATCCTCCCTGGGACAGGGAACTGAGGCCTTGTTCTCTTATTCAACAATATGTATGGAATGAGCCTGAGGTTGTGGCCCACATGTTCTTCTAGTTCTGGGTAGGGTAAGGAACAAGGATGGAAAATTTCAAGACAGCATGAACTACATATCAAGACACCATCTCCAAACAATGGAAATAAATTACAGAGTTCTCTTTGTTTCCCACGTCCCACAATCTTGGCCACAGCGAGGACCAGGGAGAAGAATGTTGATCTGCTGGTGTACTTCATTGTCATGACCAGAGATATGGGCTTCCCTCCTCTGAACCTCTACCTCACTGTGAAAAGATGTAAGACCAGCTGGGGTGAGGGGAAAGGGATGTTGGGTCTGTCCAGTTCTGCTGCTGCCCTACCAAGTAAAAGTAGGAAGAGACACTGTCTCCTGGTCCAGTCTGGGGAGTAACATCAGCCTCCAGGGAAATCAGTGCCAAGTCCATTCCCTGACAGCTCATCAAAGACCCTCCAGATGAAAATTTTAAACACAGATCCGCTTTTCCCCGCCTCAATTCCCTAGCCCACCTCCTCTTCACATATTGAGTCTGGCTGACTTGCCCCATCTACACCTTGCCCTGGGGCTTGCACATTCCTAACGTGGGAGATGTTCTTTCTTTCAAGTAACATGACCTGGGCAGGGGGCTTAACGAAAGGCACACAGGGTCACTGGCAGTGGAGCTACCACAGCCAGCATGTAAGCAGAACTGGACCTTTTATTATGTACACAGTAGTGTAAGGCTTAGTCTTTCAAATTTCCCACCCCCAATCCATGAATTCAGGAAACCTCAGATCCCTTTCATTTTCTCCTGGCTAAACCTGTGGCAGCAGGGACCTTGGCATTAATATCTTATCACATATTCATTCTCTCTCTGTCTTTGT
>NW_004955570.1:223033-224249 GCF_000276665.1 Chinchilla lanigera
GAGTGTTTCCTGAAGCCAAGACAGGACTCAGTTGTGTCTCCCTTTGTGGCCTCAAACAGAGGCTGAGCCATTTCCACAAACTCCAGAATCCAGAGCCTGCAGTACCCCGCAGTTCCTAGGAATTCCCATATTTGTTGCTTGGACTGGAGTGGGGGTATGTTTAAGATGGCCGTAATGGGGCTATCAGAGAGCATTCAGGTGACCCCTGGTGATAACATAGCCCAAATATGTTACTTTGCTTGACACAATTGTGCCTTCTTAGCAGAAATCTGATAGCCCAAGTGAGCTAATTCTCAAAGGAGATCCTCTGTTGCCTCCTGGCTTGTTTCCTGGGTATCTGCAGCTAACAAAACATCATCTACATATTGGAGAACAGTCACCCCTGGGTGGGAGGCACGATAGTCCTGAAGGTCTCTGTTTAGAGCCTCATCGAACAGGGTGGGGGCATTCTTAAATCCTTGGTGGAGCCATGTCCAGGTTAATTGTCCTGACTCCCCAGTTAAGGGGTCAGTCCACTCAAAAGTGAAAATGGGTTGACTCACCAGTGCCAACGGAAGACTAAAGAAGGCATCTTTCAAATCCAAAACAGAATACACAGTCCTATCAGGGGGGAGAAGGCTGAGGAGGGTGTATGTGGTAGGTACAGTGGGGTGAAGAGTTTCCACCCGTCTGCTTACCTCTCGAAGATCCTGGACGGGCTGCTAGTCATTGGTGCCAGGCTTCTGGACCAGGAGCAACAGGGTGTTCCAGGTGACCAGGATCCCAGAGAGCCTCAATCTTGAGATATGCTTAGCTACGCCCTCCGGAGTTTGTTGACTCAGCGGGTACTGTCGGACTCACACAGGCACAGCAGTGGGAGCTAGGGCTACTACAATTGGGGGCTGGTGGGAAGCCAAGCCGGAGGATTGTCCTCTGCCCATACTTTAGGTATTTATAATTTCCACATTTCTAGAAGGTGGCTAGATATTTGTTCTGGGGGCCCCAGGGGTTCTGTGGTAAGTATGTGACCCTCTGTGAGAGGAAAAGTAAACAAAATAGCAGGGGGCTGAATCCTGTTAGAAAAATTTACAGTTGGGCCTTTGTCTGCAAAAGAGATCTGGGCCTATAACTTATGTGAAAGGTCTCTCCCAAGTAGGGGGTAGGGACACTCGGGCATGACCAAAAAGGAGTGGGTCAAAGTTTGTTTTCCCAAGTCCATTATGGCTGCCTGTGACCA
>NW_004955570.1:225314-227764 GCF_000276665.1 Chinchilla lanigera
GGAGGTGGAGGAGGGTTAGAGGAGTCGGGGCATGAGTTGGAAGCAGAGGGAGCCTCCCCAAAGGGTCGGCCACTCCATGTGTGTGGGGGGCTGGTAAGGGCCAAGGGACTGGGACCAGGGGACAGAGAGGAGTCAGGGGAAGGGGAAGGTGGGGGTAGTTGAGGGTAGAGGGTAGGAGGGTCGGGTGAATCAGGAGGTTCTTGGAGGACCAGAGGAGGGAAAGCCAGCTTAGGAACTCAGCAGGGCTGAGAAAGAAGGACTTTGTGGTGGGGAAAGCACTTTTTGACCCATTTGGGGGGTCCATGATGAGATCAATCCACACCTGGATGTAGATAACCCGGTCAGGGTGTCCAGGATTGCCAAATATGACTTGGCAGACCTGTTGGCAGAGAGAAATGTTAAAACTCCCCTCCAGTGGCCAATTAACCTTAAACTTTGACCACTCAAGTTCACAGAACATTCGGAGTTTGCCAGGGAAAACCAGCTCGCCGTAACTGGTGGCCTTTTGTTTGAAATCAGAAAAGTGGTTTAAATCACATTGAAGGGGTGTAGGCAACATGGAAGAAGACTGACCCAATGGGACAAACAACAAAAACAGACAACAGCAGGACAAAACAAAACCGAAACCAAAAGTCTCTCTGGCACTTGAAGGCACATCTGCCGTCCGGGAGATCCAAACAGGGTGCCCCACAAACAAATAAACCAAACTCTTACCAGTAAGAAGACAAAAGGTTCCGAGTCAAATAGAAAGAATTTAGTCTTTACCCTAGGCAGGGAAGCCTGTCCGGGCCAAGGCACATCTTCTCAGGAGACCCCTTGACAGGTGTCTGCTGAGGGAAAAGTGATCCGGCTTGGTAGCACCCCCTGTATGGGAATTCGGTGGGACCTCCAAAATGTTCTGCACTCAGAACCAAACCAAGGCACCAACCCACAAACACTGAAATGCACGGATCACAAATTGAGATTTAAGAATGAGCCTTTATTAGCTGGCCAGTAACTGACTGAGAGCCTCCACACAGGGTAGGATCAGACCAGCAACGAACCAGGGGAGAGAGCAGCTTTTAAGCCAAAAATCTACATAAACCACATCCTGCGTGGCAAGCGAGGTCTTTGTGAAGCAGTCTTCTGAAAAACTATAGAAACTATAGGAAACTTACAAGAAGGAACAATATATTTCAGGGAGTATCAGGGAGTGGCTAGAATGCAGAATGAAACAGGTAGAAAGGAAAGGAGGGCGAGTAATCAGTAATATTTCATCTTCTTTGTGAGGCCATGCATGTCCCTTGGGAGGCCTTTACAATACCTACACTGGTCAGTGATGAAAATCCAGGCAGAGCAGCCTCTGTGGACGGTTCCAATAAGTTTTGAGGGCATTGTGCATGTGGACTATCCTAGTTTTCCTTTCTCTGTTCTTTCCAAAAGTACACAAGAGGGAGCTTAATGACACCCAATAAATCTTAGATAACTATGGGTAACTCACTCGCGTTATAGTTTGTATCTAGATGTCCACCACTGCCCGTGCAGTCATGGGTGGTCTTCTAGAGTTTTTGATTCATTCGTGGTCCAATGCTCAGATTATGGGTGTAAGTGCTACACCCGCCCTGGGGTGGGCAGCCTGCAGGCAATGTAGAAACAGCCTTGCTCTTTGTGTTTCTCCCTTTTTGTTCTTGTTGCTTGTGCTGTTTTCTGCTGTTATGAACAGTTACCCTCTGCCATGCGCCATTCTGACAGGGAGCTAGCGGAGTATGGACCAAAACCTCCAGGAGCTGTGAGATAAATAAACCTTTCCTTTCCTTCCTTAATTCTGGGAGTTGGGTATTTTGTCTCAACAGCAAGAGAAAAGAACAAAGACACTGTCTATTCCCAAATATCACCTTGAGATTCAAATATTTTTTTAAATTGATCTTACAGTATAAAATGAAAAAACCTCAAAGGTCTTCTCTCACCTTTCTGATTCTTATGTGTTATAAGTCTATAATGTTAACTAGCAAAAAAGGCACTTAGAGTAGCTTAAAATATTAAAGGAAATACTGTTGTGGCTTACAACAAAATATGGGAGTACTAATTTATGACCTCAGAGTGGGAATTCTAACTGACTAGTATATTTTCTGTTCTAAACCTGTTACTATATAAAGGGCATTATTCTTCAACATGTCAAATATATCTAACATTGAACTTTGATTATATACAGGTGTTTTTTTTGTCCTGTATGTTATCTTTTCTGTTCATCTTCCTCTTCATCTTTTTAATACATGGCAAAGATACTGAAGTCTGCTTTATTAATGATTTCTGAGCTAATATTCAATTTTATATTTACTTTTTTCTTTGACCTTGTAAACTACTGTTATGGTTGATAGATTGTGTCAACTTAAGGAGTCTAGAGGTTTGGCTACATGACTCAGCAGGGAGCCAGGGTGTTCACTTTGTATACATCCTGAGCCTGTGGAAGA
>NW_004955570.1:228244-240066 GCF_000276665.1 Chinchilla lanigera
AAGACTTTAAAGTTGATGACATCTTCCCTTTGAGATTGGTAGACAATCAGAATCATATACAAATTGCTTTATAAATACAAGGTCTATTTTTGACTGTACATAATAACAAAATACATTAGATAGATATACAGATAGACATACATAGATAGATAGATAGATAGATAGATAGATAGATAGATAGACTCTATTCAGGTTACCACACCCCTTCTTTTGCCAGGTGCAATGATGTCCAGAGAACCACTCAACATTAGCAGGGGACAGTAGGGAACAGCCAAAGAACAGTAATTGGAATACACAAAAGATAAACTACATGTATTCAAGGACACACCTCCACCTGACTGCCAACACCAAATACACAACCTTATATTCATAAAGATCAATAACTCAGCCATTCTAGACCAGGGACAAGATCAAGTGGCACCTCAAGTATACGACTAAAGAGCAAATGTAACACGGTCAACCCTCTATTAGGATGGTCTTTATGGATCTAACTCTTGCATCTAACTCTTCTCCACCAAATACTTTCAGAAAAAACTCCCTAAACCCCAGAACAATGATGCTGCAAAGGTGAAAATAGTAACAGTAAAGGACTTTAGAGATTGAGACAGGACATACGGTGATGAATGCAATGCTTGAGTACAGTTTTCCAGCGCAAGCTGTTACTAAAGTGGCTGCTCTGATTGAACCATGGCAAGGCCATGGGAGTAGGGGCCTCCTTTTCATTGAGGTGAGATGCTGATCCTGAGGAAATGTGTTCAATAGTGAATGTATATCAGGAAGGAGAAATTAGACTTGGGAGAACAGCGTTGCTGCCATTCCTCTTCGTTGCACATAATGAGCCTGAGGGAGGAACCTCCCTTCTCTGGAGGGAAAGTAACTCATCCTTCATGCCTCCCTATGTGGATGAAGCCTTAGGTGGCATCCCATGCTGGGTGGTGTGCACTGTAATTTTTGAGGTCACCATCATCTCTGTCTTGTTTTCTACTGAAGGTGGGTGTTGACTTTGGAGCAGCCCATGACTTTGACTGAAAGTACAAAGGAAGTTGGGGAGAAGGGGAAAGCAGAAAAGTGAGGAAAGAAGAGGGCAGGTGGAAGAGAAGCAAGGAGGAAAAGTGCAAAAAGGACTCATTCAATGCAGAGCAGTGAGGTGAATGACACTGTTTCTCACTTTGTTTACCCCATGACTATGATGTGAGTTTGCCTCCAGACACGCAGGGGGTGGCATCTTTACCTGAGCAAGGAGGAATTGCTCTTGCAACTATGGTCATCTTTCAAGTCCTAGGTGAGGCTGAAGGTGTCTAGATGGCTTTTGTTTCAGATCTAAAATATGTTCCTGGCGCACATATACCACTTCCCCTGGAACCACAAGAGATTGAGAGCATGCAGAACCTGGAGATGGCCCCAGCACCATCCCTCTCTTATCTTATTGGGGCAACCCCTGGACACTAGAGTCTGAGGAATGGGCTTGCCCTGAGAAGCTGGCAGGGGGCGGGGCACCTGAGAGCAAGGGAGTTCCATGAGTGAGGGGTCAGACATGAGTTGTCTGTGATGAGGTAACTCAGGGAAAGCAGCTGGTGGAATTTCAAGAGTTTCAGTTTTCTCTCTGTGGCAGAACTAAAAATGTCCCCTCCTGCCATTCACAGGGCCTGGACCTCTGAGTTCAATATTGCTGCTCCCACACAATATTGCCCCTTAGTCCCTTTGCCTCTTCTCCCCTTTCCTCGCACTGTCACTGTCACCAATACCTGAAAGAATGGCTATCATCAGGAAATCAACCAATAGCAAAAGCATGAGGAGCTGTGGGGAAAAAGGCACCCTTCTCCACTGTTAGTGGGAATGTAGACTGGTGCAGCCACTGTGGAAATCATTGTGGAGATTCCTCAATTTAGGATTAGAAGTCCTCTTTGACCCATCTATTTCCCCGACTGCATACCTTCCAGAGAGGATTAAAAGCATCATACCATAGTGATATATATGAACTCATGTTTATAGCAGCACAATTTATAATAGCAAAATCTTAGAAATAACCCAATTGCCCAAGAAATGAGAGATGGATAAAAAAAAACTATGTGGTCTTTTAATACAATGCAGTGCTACTCAGCCATGAAGACTGATAAACTTCAGACATGTATAGGTGTATGGATGCAACCTGAAAACAGTTTTTTCTTTATTGTGTAGTTTTGGAGCTTGAACCAGCTGCCTCCACCCTTAATATATCATAACTATCTATAAAAGCAATTCATTCAATGTAAGGAAATATTAACACACAGAAGATATCAGTTTTTCCAACAAAAATATGTTATTCAAAGAAAATTTCCCCATATCATAAAGTAATTTAATGTTCTATAAATAAAATGTACTACTTTGTAAACCCCCATGTTTTTCACCAAATAAATGGGCATTTCCTAGTTTCAAAGTCGTTTCTTAATGCAGTGTTGAATTCCTATGGAACAATGTACACTTCTTTCAAATTCTACTTTTGTCCCTTATACACACTTGATAATGTACACAACTTAGACACATTTTAAATTTTGTCCCTATAAGGGTAAATGTTGACTCCACTCTTCCTCCATTGTCCCTGGGACAATGGTGGCAGTGGGTGGAGTGTGAATCCGTGCTCTGCACTTCCTCCATTTTCCCCCGGACAGCAGTGTCAGAGGAGTGGGGAGGACTGGGATCCACACTCTGTGCTTCCTTCATCGCCCTGGGATGGTGGTGCCAGAGAGTGAGGTTTGGGTCTATACTCAGCGCTTCTCCATTGTCCCCGGGGTGGTGGTGCTAGCGAGTGAGGTTTGGGTCTATACTCAGCACTTCTCCATTGTCCCCGGGGTGGTGGTGCTAGCGAGTGAAGTGTGTGTCAGCACTCTGTGCGTCTTCCATTGCCCCAGGATGGCTTTCAGGTGAGAGCAATACAGAGGTGCTGGTGAGAGACATGACAGTGGTGCCAACGAGAGGAGACATCGTGAGGAACACACTCCTAGGAAAGTCTTGACATTAGAAACATTAGAAATCTAAAAGCATCAACACAGAAAACAAAAAATACAAAATGGACAATGACAAGCTGAAAACCAAAATGCAATCCCAAACACCCAGCCCACCCAAGAGAAAGCCAGAACACAAAAAGATAGAGGAAATCAGAAGACAATAAATGCAACTCCTTGAAATTATAGAAACAGAAGCAAATAAAAAAAAAGAGGCAATGGAAAAATATATTGCTAGTAGAACAAAAAGAAATACATATCAAAATAAAAGACATTAAAGCAGACACAGAAAAACAAATAAACGAGCTCAAGAAAACAATTGAAACCATGAATGCCAAAGATAGACAAGAAATGGAACCAAAAAAAAGTAAAGGATCGACGGGAATCAGTGAGAAAGCTGGAGATAGCAATAATGTTATCGAAAACTCTTCACAGAAATAATGGCAGAAAACTTCCCAAACCTGGAAAAAGAATGTGACACACCAAAATGAAACATATACAACTCCACATAGCCAGAACCAAAATGAATTTAGAGTGAGGCATATTGTATTGAAGATTCTAGAATTTCAGTGAAAGAAGAAAATATTAAAAGAAGCTAGAGAAAAGAATCAAATCAACTATAAAAGAAAGCTCATCACAATCACAGCAGATTTCTCAGTACAAATCCTAAAATAGAGAAGAACTTGGCGTGAAATATTTCAAGCCCTAAAGCAAAGCAATCTTCAATCCAGATTGAAGTACCTCACAAAGTCTTCTTTCAAAATTGATGGAGAAATAAGATACTTCCACAACAAAGAACAACTGAAGAAATTTATGAACACCAAACCAGCACTACAGAATGCTCTGAAAGACATATTAGAAAGAGATAACTAAGACCAAAACTGCAGGAACACCATTACAAAGAAGCCACCAGTCAGGGCAAGCAATTAAACAGAACAGAAATACAGGAAACAACATGAAAGAGAAAAGCCAGTACATATCAGTTATAAACATGAACAAAAATGGTCTCAGTTCACTAAGCAACTGAAAGAGACTGGCACAATGGATCAAGAAGCAAGATGCAACAATGTACTGCATTCAAAAACATATTTAGCAAACCAAAAAAATTCATAGAATAAAAGGCAAAGGATGGAAATCAGTTCTCCATGCCACAGGAACCCAGGAAAAAGCAGGGAGAGCTATTCTATTGGCAGACAATGTGAATTTCAAGCCAAAACTTATCAAAAGAGACAAAGAAGGTCACCACTTATTCACGAAGGGAAAACTATATGAAGAGATAACAATCACAATAATTATACACTTAAAAGAGCTTTACACAACTACATATAACAAATACTAACAGACATGTAAAACCAAATACACACTAACACAATTCTAGTGGGGGGACCTTAATACCCCACTGTCACAAATAGCTAGATCAACTAGACAAAAATCAACAAAGAATATCAGAATTAAACCAAGCCTGTGAACATATGCACTTGGTAGATGTCTACAGAGTCTTCCACCCCAAAAAATCAAAATATACCTTCTTCTCAGCTCTACATGGGACATTCCTCAAAGTAGATCATATATTAGCTGAAAAAACATGTTTAATTCAATGTAAAGGAATTGAAATCATCCTGTGCACACTATCTAACCACAGTGAAATGAAACTGGAAGTCAACAAAAAAGGAGACCACAAAAACTACACTAACAAATGGAAATTAAACAACAAGCTTGTGAACAACCAATGGGTCAGAAGAAATCAAAAATGAAATTAGAAGGTACATACATTTAAACAATAATGCCAATAAAATGTACTGAAACTTAGGGGATGCAATGAAAGCAGTTCTGCAAGGAAAATTTATAACAATTAGCTCACATCAGGAAAACTGAATGAGCTCAAAGAACAATCTAAATTTAAAACACACACATCCAGAAAAAGAAGAACAAATCAAACACAAAGTTTGCAAGAGGGAGAAAATTATAAAGATAAGAATAGAAATTAATGCAATACTGACTAAGAAAACAAATCAAAGAATAAATGAATCAAAACTAGATAGGTAAGATAATTGTACTACTAATATCTATTGGTTTATTGAAAGGAACAGTTAAGGTTTAATTCTTTGATCAATCTTACCTGCCTATATCTGGTTCTCTGAGTAACGAATTTGAAGACAGCAATATGTAATGCAATGATTGTTAACTTCCTATCACCTTGTTTGAAATTCTGTATCACTTTTATCATTTTTGTGTTTTTTGGGGGGTGTTTATTAATTTGTTCTTGCTCTTTTCTCTTTAAAATAAAAATTTAAAACTTTGAAAGTTGGTTATTCAAAACAATGAATAAAATTTATAAACCATTCGCCAATCTCATCAAAAAGAGGAGAGAAAAACACAAATTCAAGCAATTAAGAATGATAAAGGAGAAATCACAATAGAACCCACAGAAATTCAGGAGATTATCAATACCTACTATGGGCACCTATATTCTAATAAGATGGTAAACATAGAAGAAATAGACAGATTTCGAGATTCAGTTCAATGGCCAAAACTACATCCAGAAGATATAAAAATTCTACATAAACCAATATCAGCCAATGAAATTAAAATATAATACTTACCAACAAAGAAAAGTCCAGGCCCTGACAGATTCAACAGTAAATTCTATAAGAAATTTAGAGAACAACTAATTCCACTAATTCTGAAACCCTTTAAATATATTGAAAGGCAAGCAGTACTTCCAAAATCACTCATCAAAACCAGTATTACTCTGAATCAGAAACCAGAGAAGAACTCAAACAAAAAAGAAAACTCTAGGTGAATTTCCCTAATGAACACTGATGGAAAAAATCCTTAAAAATTACTGGCAAATAGAATGCAACAAATCATCAAGATTATACACCATGACCAAGTAAGATTCATACCAGGTATGTAGGGAGGGTTCAACATACACACATCAAAAAATGTAATATACCATATCAATAAAGCCAAAGAAAAAAAATCACATGATCACCTCAATAGATGTAGAAAAAAGTATCTGAGAAAGCTCAAAACACATTCATGAAAAAGATCCTAAAGAAAACTGGAATAGATGAACTTTACCCCAATCTAATACAAGCCATCTAGGACAAACCAAAAGTTCACATGAGTACATACTTCTCAGATGAAGAAATAAAAATGGCAAATAAATACATGAAAAAATGTTCAACATCATTGGCCATTCAAGAGATGCAAATTAAAACAACACTGAGATTCCATCTCACCCAAGGAAGAATGGCTATGATCAAGAAATCAACCAATAACAAAGGTTGGTAAGTCTGTGGTGGAAAATGAACATTTCTCCACTACTGGTGAAAGTGTAGACTTGTACAGCCATTGTGGAAATCAGTGTTGAGATTCCTCAAAGATCTAAGATTAAAGGTCCCATTTGACCCAGCTATTCCCTTTCTGTGTGCTTCCCAGAATATTTCAAAACATAATACCACAGAGATATGTGTTCACCCACATTTATAGCAACACAATTTGTAGTAGCTAAACTTTGGAAACAACCCAAAAGCCCAAAAACCGGAAATGTATAAAAAATGTTTTTAATACACTGGAGTACTACTCAGCCATAAAGAAAGATAAAGTTGAGACTTTTACAAGTAAATGGATGCAACTTGAGAACACACTTAAAAGTGGAATAAGGCAGACATATGTGTAAACATCATCTTATCTCAGTAGTGTGAGAAATTGTACAAGTATATAGGATCTCAAATATACAATAGATATTGTGAACTCAGAATAAAATTTTCAAGAGAAAACACAAACTGTGATGGGGGAAGTGGAAAGGAAGAAAGGAATAAAGAATAAAACACATGTACACAAAAGATAGGACAGTTATACAGTTAGATTCTCTTAGTTCCTTCAAAGGAATGTTTTGTGCTAACATTATTTAGACCAGATATCATGCTTACATTTTGTACACCCATTAACTACTATGAAGATGACAATACACAATGTATCAACTATTTTAGGTGTCCTACTAACCTGTTTGCAACTTGGCTGCATTGTTTGTTTAACTTTTTTCTATTTAAAATAAAAGAAATGATAAATGTTGGCATATTTGTTAGGTTGTTGTATTTTTCTTGATATATTTATGTTCTTTTATGTGCTACTGTGTTTATTAGGTTGTCATATCTGTGTATTTATTCTTTTATTGCTTCTCATTTAATAGGTTTCTAGGATCTCTCCCTCATCTCAGCTACCTCTCTAGGTTTTTCAACTCAAACTCGTGCGATAATATTACTCACATATTCCTTTTTTTCCAAAATATATCCTCCTTCGAACTTCTCAAATTCCCCATACATCACTCCCTCACACTCACACCTATCTCCTCAGTTCTCCCCATGCTAAGCCTTTGGCACTTCCATATCTTACTTAAATTATTGTCCTCCCAATCAGCAAATTATGACAACCACACAGCATTCCTCAACCACAAAATCAAGTTCTTTCTCCCATATTTTCCCTTTCCTGTACATAATACCATCTGAAAACTCTACATTGACCCTTCACCTTGACTAAAATTCCTCCAAAACTAAATCAAATACCACATCAACCTTTCATTCCCATATACTGCTATTCCTCCCTTCAAACATCTCCCTTACAGTCTGACACTGCTCATCTGACAACCTCCCATTCTCTCCACTCCATATCACATACTTCACTGGAGAACAACCACAGATTATATGTCACAGTGCACACAGAGAACAGACACAGGGGGAAGTGTAACTGTAAGGACTACGATAAATATGATGTAAGATTGAATATGTGAATGCTGTTATAATGAGAAGTAATTATTTCACCAAAACATAGAGACAGACTTAACAGTACTTAAAATTAGTGACAGGAGTAAACGCTAGCACTGCACTAAGAAAGCTGAAAATTATTCCAGAGGAGGCATCACCCCAAACAAAAATCTCCATTAACCCACAAAACTCTCATTTCTCTAATCCTCAACCTACAGGACCTACCAAAGAAAAGGAGAAAAAGACAGGGCCAAAAAATTTCAAAATTATATGTATTATAATTACAATATATAATTTTAGATATGAATGGAGAGAGAGAAACACAGGTACACGTAGAAAGGAAACAAGGAGATAGGATTCTCAACACTCCAAGTCTCCCAAGGAAAAGCAAGTATCACAAGAGGAGACAAAATAAAATATCACATAGCAAAAATCTGTAAAACATTCTAAAGTGTTTATATAAGAAAATACATTAGTTCAAAGAGGAAATAAACCAAAAACTCACCTCAAGTTCTTCCAATATGCCCTTCAATCTTGGGGAAAGAGGTAAAAAAAAAATGGATGACCTAACCAGAACAGTTCAAAATTTCAATGAGAGATTCAGCAAAGACCTGGAATCCTCAACACAATGTTAGACAGAAATACCTGAAATAAAAACTATATAGAATTCATACATTGCATAAATGACCAATGTGAGGACAGACAGTCTGATATTGAGGAAAAAATGGCAAGCTATGATAAAGAAGCCAAAAAGAAAGTAAGACATCAACAGAAGATCACCCAGAAACTACTAGATGACATGAGGAGAACAATATAAGGCTAACATGATTTAGAGAAAAATGAGAATCTAGCACAGATGGAGTCAATAACATGCTGACAGCATGGGAGAGAATTCCCCAAATATAAGAAGAGAGTTTAACTGCAAGTAAGTGACTCTGATGAAACACCAAACAATTATGACTTTAAAACAGCTCACCAAGGCAAGCACCTATTAAATTATCAGATATAAATCAATAAAAACAAAATAACAAAGAATTTTAAAAGCAGTCAGAGAAAAACAAAGCATCACAAATATAGGCAAAATAGTTGTAGTTACAGTAGACTTCTCAACACAAACACTAAAGACCAGAAGAGCTAGAAGTGAAGGACTTCAACCCTAGGAGCAAATAACTTCCAAGCCAGAGTAACTACCCCACAGAGCTATTCTTCAAAACAGGTGGAGTACCACAAGAAGGGCCTTGGACTCTGGAAGCCTCAGCGGACTGTCAGGGAGCCTGGATCCTCCAGCCCTGCCTCACACTGCCACCACTAGAAGGGACCTTGGAATCAGGAAGCCTCGGTGAGTTGTCTGGGTGCTGGGGTCCTAAGGCTCCACCCATGCCACCACTGTGAGAAAGAGCCTTGGTCTACTGAGGCCTTAGTGAGCTGTCTACTAACCCAGTTCTGTTGTCATGCCACCTATCACCACCTCAGGGAGGTTTCTTGGACTGAGAAGCCTCAGTGAGCTCTCTGAGAGCCTGGGTCCTTTGGCTTTGCCACCCTACAGCCACTTCAGAAAGGGGCCTTGGACTCAGAAAGCCATGGTGAGCTAACTGGGAGCTCAGGACTGCTGACGCCTCCCCACTCCCCCAGGCATGCCTCCCCACTTACCCCCTGGGAAGAGGCCTTGGACTTGGGAAACCTCAGTGAGCTGTCATGGTGCATGCGTCTTCTGGTTCCACCCACCAGTGCCAATGAGGGAAGGGGCCTTGGACTAAGAAATCCCTTGTGAGCTGTCTGGGAACCTGGATTTTCTGGTTCTGCCCCCACTGACACCTTGGGAAGGCCCTCAGGCTCAAGAAGCCTTGGTGAGCTCTGTTGGAGGCTGGATCCTATGGCCCCACCACCTGCCTCCATCATGGAGAGGTTTCTTGGTCCACAAAGCCTCAGAGAGCTGTCTGGGAGACCAGAACCCCAGGATCCACCTCCTGCTGCCATCTCAGGAATCAACCTGAATCTCCAGAAACGTAAGGAGATTTGGAATTACAAAAACAGAAGCAATATATAATCTCAGCAAAGCACCCCACCCAGAACAACTCCAGGAAACATCAACACAGAAGAATATGAAAATCATACAGCAGAAATTTCTGAAATGATAGCAACTGAAGTAAAGAATCAACTACATCATACTATAGAGGAAATCAGATCAGAAATCATTGCTCACGGTAAAAATATAAATGACAACCATAATGAAAGAATTGCTCTGCATATCAAAAGAAGACATAGATGAAAAAAAAAAAGAGGAGCACAGAAAAATGGTGGAAACCTTGAATGAATATTATAGGAAAGAATTAGTACCCATGAAACAAATTCAAAGAGACTTTTGGGAAATTATAACTTCTATTTAAAGTTGGAAGAACCACTTGAATAAAATGGAAGATAGACTTTCAGACCTTGAAGACAGCATTGTCGCTAGTGATAATAAAAGTTGCCTTAAAAATATCAAAGGAACAGCAAATAACAATTCAACAGCTGCAAGATGAGGCAAAGAAAAACAATTTAAGACTTCTAGGTGTCAGTGAAAGAGCAAGAGGCAACAGGAATGACATAAAAAGACTGCTGCAGTAATAGCAGAAAATTTCCCAAGCATGGGACAAGAAACTTAGAAACACTAAGTGAGGCATATAGAACCCCAATTAGCCATAACTAAAATAAATCTATACCCAGACTTATAATAATCAAGATCCCAGAAATTCAGCAAAAGAACAGAATATTAAAAGATGTTAGAGAAAACAAACAGATCAACTATGAAGGAAAGGCTATTAGAATCATAACAGATTGCTTAACACAAACCATAAAGTCAAGAAGAGATTGGAGTTAAGAATTACAGGTCCTCAAAGAAAACAACTTCCAACCCAGACTGCTTTACCCTGCAAAGCTATCTTTCAAAATTGATGGAGAAATAAAATGCTTCCATGACAAAGACCAACTGGGTCAACTCATGAGTGGCAAGCACATCCTGCAAAGAGTACTGAAAGATATTCTACAAAGAGATAAAAATGACTACAAATCTCATGACCAACAATGGAAAAGAAATACCTAGCAAGGTAAGCAATTAAACAGAGGGGGAAAGTACAGAAACAGCAGTAGGAAGAAAACTTAACAAGGAAAAGGCAATACATATCCGTAATAACCACTAATGAAAATGGCTTCAATTCATCAATGAAAAGAATCAGACTGACAGAGTGGATCAAGAAATAAAATCCAACAATATGCTATATACAAGAAATGCATTTAACTCAAAAGGAAATCCGTAGACTGAAAGTCAAAAGAAAGAAAGCAATACTCCATTTGACAAGAACGTAGAAAAAAGCAGGAGGAGCTATTCTGTTTGCAGACAATGTAAACTTCAAATCAATAATGATCCAAAGAGATAAAGAAGGTCACCATATTCTTGTTAAGGGAAAACTGCAAGAGGAAGAGATAACAATCATAAATATATATGCACCAAATGTAGGAACACCCAATTATATAAGGCAAATTTTAACAAACATGAAAAATCAAATACGTAATAACACAAATGTAACAGGGGATTTTAACACCCCACTGTCACTAAGAGATAGATCAACTAGATTAAAAAATCAGCAAACCAAACATGTGAACAAATGGATTTAGTAGACCTTTATAGAGTATTCCACCCAACATTAGAATACACATTCTTCTCAGCTGTGCATAGGACATTCTCTAAAATAGATCACATGCTAGTGCATAGAACATCCTTAAGTACATGTAAAGGAACTGAAATTATCCCATGCATATTATCAGACTACAGGGCAATGAAACTGGAAATAAATAAAAGAAATTGTAAAAACTCTATAAACACATGGAAATTAAATAACACCCTCCTGAACAACCAACGGGTCACAGAAGAAATCAAAGTAGAAATTAAACACTATTTACAATCAAATGAAAATGCAGATAAAAACTACTGGAACCTGTGGGATACCATGACAGCAGTCCTCAGAGGGAAATTTATAGCAGTGGATTCCTACAGCAGAAAAACAGAAAGAACACTTATAAACAACCTTTGTTA
>NW_004955570.1:240681-243391 GCF_000276665.1 Chinchilla lanigera
GGCAGCCATATTTATTTGGTTTTCAAACAAAGAAGGAGGATACTCAAGAAAATGCAGGAATCTCACAGGACCTTGGGAGAATTTTCCCAAGTAGTAAATTATGTCAGTCAGGAGAAATACCTTATCTTTAGGTTGGTATTTATTGTAGGAGTCTGGAGACTGCAGCTGCAGTCTCCTTGTAGTTAATTGGGGTTGGAGCCAAACGTCCTCAGCTGTGGCCTTATCTTATCCTTTGAGGCATCACAGCTTCACGAGCCAATACAGGCTTCAGTGGTGACCACTGACCCATACAGGTTTATTTACTATGTGTCAAGTGCCCATCCTTAGACAAGTTGCCTAAGATTAGGACAACTCCCAAGTAAATATGAAAAGCCAATTTATTTATATTAAATCCTGCTCACAGCCACTTCATAGTGGTCTCCATCAACCCAGCAATCTCCCTGTTAGATATCTTCCCCTAAAAACTTCAGACATCATACCACAGCAGGCTATGTATGCCAATATGCATAGCAGCACTACTCATAATAGGTAATCCTGGAAATACCCTGCATATCCATCAGTAGATGACTGAATAAAGAAAATGTAGTACCTGTACATATTAGAATGCTGTTTTGCTATAAAAAATGACAGATTTGAGGCTCCTGTAGGAAAATGAATGCACTGGGAAAATATAATGTAGAGTGAAATAAACCAGACACACAAGCTTCAATACCATAGATATCTCTCATGTGAGTGAGGCAGAGTACAAACAAAGAGAATAACAAAGGCTATGTAAAGGTGACAAGGAGAGGGATCTCTTGCAATAAGAAAGTGTTTCAAAGGAAAAGGCACAAGGGGTGAGGAAGTGGGGAAAAGGTAAATAAGTAGAATAAAGATGTGCCATATGCAGGAACCTAATAGTTTCAATTTAGGTAAACATTACATGCCATAGCATAAGCTATGTTTAATAACATCACCAAGAATGAAAAACGGGAAAGGCCAAAGGCAGCAGAACAGAAAGAGGGGAGGGAGGGGAATGGGATTTTCAAAAATCAAGCTGTGTTATGCGCATGTAACCATGGCCCCAAGATGATTGTAAACTGTATGAACAGCAAACGTATCCTAATAAAACCAAAACATAGAAAGGCAGTGCTAGAATGGGATACATAAATTTACCATAAGATCTCTGAACTTCAGTAGTGTAAAGCCAAGGAGACAAATTAAAGCCTCTTTGCAAAAGGCGACAGGAAGATATATATCATATGTACATTTTTTGGCCCAGGATATGGTCAGTGGCCAGCACCATCCTGGCAAGAGAAAGTTCCTGAGTTTGATTCCAGTACCAAAAAAGGTACATTTTTTAATTCTCCTGGGCTTGATATGAGTGCAAATATATGCAATGTAATACGAAAGAAAAACTGCCAAGCTACCGGAAGAAAGAAAACCCACAAATTGGGAAAAAAATTTTAGCCAACTGTCCCTCAGACAAAGGATTCCTGTCTAGAATGTATAAAGAATTTTGAAAAATCAGGCCCCCAAAATCCAAAGACCCAGTACAAAAATGGAGAAATGAGATGAATACACACTTCTCACATGAAGAAATACAAATGGCAAATAAATACATGAAAAAATGTTCAATGTCATTAGTCATTCAAGAAATGCAAATTAAAACACCACTGAGATTCCATCTCACCCCAGAAAGAATCGCTATCATCAAGAAATCAACCCATAACAAATGCTGGAGGGGCTGTGGGGAAAAGGAAGTCTTTTCCACTGTTGGTGGGAGTGTAGACTGGTGCAACCACTGTGGAAATCAGTCTGGAGATTCCTCAGTAAACTAGGATTAGAGATCCCATTCAACCCAGCTATTCCCCTCCTGTGTATTTTTCCAGAAGAACAGAAAACATCATACCACAATGATATATGTGCACCCATGTTTATAGCAGTGTAATTTGTATTAGCTAAATCCTGGAAACAACACTAATGTCCATCCACTGAGGAATGGATAAAGATGTGGTATTTTTATACAATGGAGTATTACTCAGCTATAAAGAAAGATAAACTAGAGGCTTTTATAGATAAATGGATGCAACTGGAAACCATACTCATTCGTGAAATAAATGAGATTCACATGTATAAACATTGTATTTCCTCCCTACTATAAGAACACGAAAGAGTAAATAAAATCTGAAAAGTACAATATATATTGTGAAAGGGAAAAGAAACTGCTCAAATAGAAAGGAGCAACTGGGATGAAGGAGCGGAATAAGAAAAAGAAAGAAGAGGGGAAAATATGTATATATATACACAGAATAGCTAGGATAATTGTAGTACTAATATCTGTTGGTTTATTGAAAGGAACTGTTAAGGTGTAATTGTTTGATCAATTTTGCATGCCTATATCTGGTTATATGTGCAACCATTTTGAAGATGACATTATGTAATATAACCACCACTGTTAATATCCTATCACTAGGTTTTGAAATTCTGTATCATTTTTATTGCTTTCTGTGCTGTTTTGTTTAGGTAATTGTTTTTGTTATTTTGGGTTTTTTAAATGAAAAACAAAATTTATATGTACATATAAGGATAGCTGGAATAGGTGTATTGCTGACGTCTGTGGTTTATTGAAAGCAACAGTCAATGCTTAAAATTTTCTTTTTTCACTAGGTAAAACTCAAAACGTACAACAGATGATAGGAAAGAGAAAGAAATTGTTTAAAGGAAGGAA
>NW_004955570.1:244117-246042 GCF_000276665.1 Chinchilla lanigera
TGTATCATTTCCAATGAGTTATTTATTATTGCTTTTACTTGTCACTGTCTTTGATTGTTTGATCAATCTTACATTCTCATGTCTAGTGGACTGAGCAACTTTGTTGAAGATAACAGTATGTAATATCTCAACCACTGTAAATTTCTATCATTTCATTTCGAGGTCATGTATCATTTTTGTTGTTTTTTGATGTTTTGATTTTTTTCTTCATTGTTGTTTGGTCAGTTTTTAATATTTAAAATAAAAAAGAGGTGAAAAAGATATGAAAGATAAAAATCATTTTCCTGAACAAACAAAACAGAATAAAAGCAACAAATAAAGAAGCAAGGAAAAATAAAATTTTTGTAAGAGAAGTATAACCACATTTTGTCATCTCTCAGGCTTCAAATATTCACCAATTTCTCCTTATTATACATTAATATCCTCTTAGTAAGACATGAAAATACACTCCCCCAAAAAAAGACATGAATATATTGATCCAATTCAAATCACAAAAATTACCTCACAAGTAAATTTCTCACATGTTATAAATCACAGTATCACTTGTCTTCCCATTGACAGAGAAAAGAGCTTTGTAAAAGCCATTGAGGCCAAGCAATGTGGTTGCACAACAGCAATTCCAGCATAGGTGAGACTGAACCATAAAGTTTGAAGCCAGCCTGGGCTCCATTTAAGTTCATGGCCACCTAGAACCACATAGCGAGACCCCACCTCAAAAACCAATCAAACAAACAAAAAGGCACAAAAAAAAAAAAAACACATATAAATGAACGAAGAATACCTCTGAGGTTATGTCAGAAGCAGTTTTTCTTAGGAACTCCAGACCCTAACCCCAGTAAATCTACACCACCTCAATATGCAATCCTATGATTTCATGTGCAGGATTTAACTAGATCTCAATAGTGACCAGAGATCAATGTTCCTCAAATACAGGGGTATGGTATATTTAGGTAAAATTGGCAGTGAGTGTACGTGGGGAATTCTGGACTGAAGAATGATTGCAATGAGTGTAAAGCTGAACGGACAGCTGAAGCAAAATGCAGGGCTCCTGGAATGCATGCTTAAAGGTTAGAACAAATCTCCAGGGCAGCGGGTAAGAAACTTAGCAACAAAGTTACTCTTAGAGATGCTTGCTCTGATCACTGTGTTCCCTCTGACCCAGTATTATTGCTCAGCAAACCATCTGGTTAATTTGCTTTCCTCTGAACAAAACTCCTATACAAATGGTTTTCTTCTGCACATGTGTTCCCCTATCCTTGAGTTTGTCAGATTGGTGCTGTTTTCTGGAAAGATACTCATGCCAGTGAGTCTCAGTGAAGCAGTCCTTCTGGGCCTCTTGAAGTTGAAACTGAACTGTGACTACAAGTTATCTTTCATCCTCTGTGGCCCCACAGTTCCACACTGCAACAAGTATCTTATTTCCTGTGTGGGCAAAATATCTAATGCCCACAAGCCAAAAAGAGGAAATATTTATTTCAACTGACAGTTTGCAGAGATTTCAGTCCATAGTCAGCTGGCTCCAGGACAAGGGGGCATGACAGAATAGAAACAGTCCATGGCAAGATGCAGGAAGTGGTAGGAACAAATAGCAAGCAGTAGAAGCTTGTTTTCTTTCTGTCCCTATGTATTCCACACAGGCTACAAGCCTATTGAGTAGTGTCCAGAGCTAGCCAAACCAATGCAGTTATCATACACTCTGAATCTAGCATCACACACCCATGATTCAGCCACCTCTTGAACGTTCCACTTATGAGTGCATGAGGCTTTGGGGGGACATCCTGGTGGGTCTGAAACATTGGGCTAAAGGCAAGAAATGTCAAATCAGGAAGGACATATGGCTGGGAGACAGTGAGTGGTAGCCCATGACTGAAGCAGGAACTGAAATGAAGAATTCACAATGTTTAAATAACATGTTCTTCCAGGCA
>NW_004955570.1:246655-249062 GCF_000276665.1 Chinchilla lanigera
ATGCTAAGATGATGATCATTACACAGGTTTCCACATTGCTTACCAGGAATGGTGCCCCAGCTAGCTGAGTTGAAGTGCTCAGCAGAAAACCATGTGGCTGGCAGTTTACAACTGACCTATGCGATACCATTTTCACCCATGGCCTGAGGGAGTGGATATCACAGAGCAGATCTTTGCAAGTGGCATTCACAGGTTCTCTCTGTACACAATTGTGAACCCTGAGCTCAGAGAAGGCATAAATCTATCATTGCATGTGCATGGTGATAATTACAAGCATGACACTGCACAGATCAAAAACAAAGCACAAAGGAAATAAAGAAACACTCCTATGTTCTAAAGTTAGTAAAAGTTAAAAAGATCATTTTGACTAATACAGTATCTGGAAATCCAAAATACGGAGACACTCACACGCAGCACTTCAGAAGAATCACATCATGTACCTCAAAGGTGAGTGGAAAGAATAGTAGGCCTGTTCATATTAATTGTGTCAAACCTATAATTATTATATTCTCCAGAGAAAAGAGTAAGTATATAAATTTTCATGCCTGCCACTGGCAACTACAGCTATCTGCAGAAACATAATTACTGTAATAATTTTCTAAGATTATTTTGATATCCAGGCAATTCAGAGGACCTTAAGCTAACTTTCAGAACTCAGATTGAGAACAGTTGCAAGAATCCTCAGTCTAGCTGAAATCTTAATCTTAATACACAGATTTCCAAGATTTGTAAGAAGAATTTGTTATACTATTTCAAAACAAAGTTCTCTCAGGGTTAAGGTAAGACAAGCCTTCACTATTAACTAGGATTCATTCAGATAGTATACCTTTCCTGAAGAGAACTTTCTTCAGCTATTTCAGAACTGGGTATAATTTCTTCAACTGAATACATTAACACAGGAACATCCAAAGGGAGACCAGGACAGTGCTGCTGATGTAGGAACTTGTTATGGCTTGTATCTAGATGTGCCCACAAAACCTCATGCTTTCAAAGATGGGGCTTTTCATAGGTATCTGGATTAGGATGTGTGATACTGGGATTAATGTGTGTGGTACTAAGAGACTGTGGAGGATATGAGGCTCCCCTTAATGTGTGCAGAGCTAGCGGAGCCTCAATTGCCCACAATCTCCTCACTTTGTACAACCTGTCTTCCCACCTGGAAGGCAAGAATAATGTTTGTTTTCTCCTGCATGGACAAATGTTAAAATTACATTTAAAAAATGAATGAGAGCCTGGGAAGCTACTGAGGATGATGGCTCGGAGATCCTAATTTTTACTCACATGGTAATACCAGATCCTGGGATAAGATGATTCCTCCTCTGTTATTTGTAGTGAGGAAACAACAGGATGAGCCTCTCTGCCCAAATACATGGGAAGATTCCCCTTTTGTCCTGGGCAAGATGATTCTTACCTTACTGTCCACTGCTCAGTCTGTCTCACTAACCTTGATGCCTTGAGAGACTCAAGCTGTGACAAGCAATGGAACATCCCTGCTTAATGATCAGGGGTTCAGGGCACCACACAGTCCAGGACTCAAGTATAGCTGGATTCCTAGCCCTAAGGATGAGCATGTCTCAGGGACCAGAACTGGAGAGGGATTCTCAATCTGTGCAGTTATACCCTCAAGTCTGACAATCTCTCAGCCTCAGACCATCTCCGGTGGTACTAAGCCCATCTTCTCCACCAGCCCTGCCTTGACTCCATCCTTCACTCTGCCACCTACCCAGACTCCTCCTTGACATTTTCCTGGTCCTAGTCCAGCTCTCATTTAAGGGCTGAGCAAGTGGGCACAGTCATCTTCCCCCAGGGGCAGGTAAGGGGGTGGAAATTTCCATCACCTATGTCCGTTGTTGTGGTTTGAATATGTAATTCCACACCAAATCCACAAGTTTGAAGCTAAGACCACATGTGATATTATCCAGAGGTGGACTTTTTAGAGGTGATTAAATCAGTCCTAGTGAATTAGCCTAGTTTAGTCCTTTTGCCCTACATCTCTTCCATCACTGAAGGACCCCAGAGTGTGATACCTATCATGAGAGTACAGTCAGTAAACCCGCTGGTGTTGAGCCTCGTATGGTGGTGCACACTTGTAACACAGCATTGGAGAGACTGAGGCAGCAAGACTGACCTGACTTCAAGGCTACCCTGAACTACACAGTGAGTTCAAGCCCAGCCTGAACTGCATCACAAAACCCTGTCTCAAAAGAAAAACAAAGCAACAAACAAAAAACAACTTTCTGGTGTCTTGTAGATTTAGCAGCATCCATGAATTTTAGAAGTAAATCTCTTTCACTTATAAATGATGAAGACTGTGCTGTTTGTTAGAGTAGCAGAAAGGAACTCAGGCGTCTGTGTAGCTGTCTGTTGATGTCTGGACCCTTGTGAACAGGTAGGTAGGACAGCACAC
>NW_004955570.1:250893-265824 GCF_000276665.1 Chinchilla lanigera
GCAGAAAAACTCTGTTTGCTGCGAGTATGCACAGTATTGGGTCTTATAGCTATAAGGTACCCCCTGATAATATTGGGTTTGGGGGCAGAGATACCATCCGGTGGACTGTAAGACCTTCTGACTGTGTAAGTCGCGGCAAGGTCCAGTGGGTTTGTTTGCCATCCTATTTTTAATGGAAATCATGGCATATGTATCCAGTTCCATTCTTGGAGTTCTGACCTTTTGAGGCATCATATTGAGCATGGCACACAGATAAGGGAGATGACACCATGGACAGTGCTATTAGTAGCTAGCACCTCGCCTGTGCTATAATCAGTTATTTTCCAAGTCCCATGTAATGGGGCATGGCCCAGTTTATTTGTGTCCCCACAGGGGAGGATGCATAAGATCAGAACAGTCAAGTACATTTGGTTAATTTAAGCTTTAAAGGGTCTCCAGAAGAGGCCACAGTCCACTTATCTGAGGGTTGGTCTTTGTCTGGGGTCGGGACTGGTTTGATGTGAGAATGATGAATCCAGGCAGTCTTTCTGGCAACCTTGACTGCTGTCGGAGTTCTGAGGACCACCGTGAAGGGACCTTCCCAGTGTGGCTCAAGAGATTCTCGGCGGTGTCTTTTGATGAGCACTAGGTCCCCAGGTTGCACAGTTAAGAGGTCGTCCTGGGTGGAGGTGGGGGACGGAGGATGCTGTTGCTTGAATAGCTGATGGATCAAGGTTAGGATGGGTTGGAGAACCTGGAGAGACTTAATGAGATCCTGATTAGCCAAATCAGCTAATTTTTCTTCAGCAATTTTGGGAATGAGGGGAGGGGGTCTCCCAAACATGGCCTCAAAAGGGGAGATTCCTGCAACATAAGGTGTGCAACATGCGTGCAAAAGGGCAAAGGGAAGGAGACTCACCCAGTTTTCGCCAGTTTCCAAAGCCATTTTAGTCATAATTGTCTTTAAAGTCTGATTTATTTTCTCCACCTGTCCTGAACTCTGAGGTCGATAGGCACAATGGAGTTTCCAATCAATCTGTAAAGCCTTAGTTAATTTTTGAGTTATTTGGGCTATGAAAGCCAGGCCATTGTCGGACCCCATAGATAAAGGGAGGCCAAATCGAGGAATTATTTTATATAAAAGCTTTTTGACTACTATCAAAGCTGACTCAGACTTAGTCGGGAATGCTTCAACCCATCCAGTAAAGGTGTCAAGCATAACCAACAAATATTTATATCCCTGAAGTCCAGGCTTTCCCATTTCAGTGAAGTCTATCTCCCAATGTTTTCCAGGCATGGTTCCTCTATATCGAGTGGTTTCAATTTGTTGTGGGCATTTGGGGTTAACAAGCTGACACTGAGGGCATCTGAGACTTGCAGACTGACTAAGCTTAGTTAATTGTGGAATGAAAAAGTGGTCCCGGAACAATGTGGCTAGCTTTGATCCCCCGAGATGAGTAGACTGATGAGCCTGTGAGATAAGTTCTTGGCCCAAGGCTTCAGGGAGAAGGATTCTCTTGTCAGGCAGTTGATACCATCCCCCTGGAACATTTGGCTTTGCCTGAAGCTGAGCCGCCAAGTGCAAATCTTTTTGAGAATAGACAGGTTCAGACAGGGTGGGGGGGGATCAGTAACAATTCATGTGTTGTTTTAATCCCCACTGATTTTATGGCTGCCTTACGTGCAGTGGCATCTGCTAAGTTGTTGCCTCATACAACAGGATCATCTCCAGTCTGGTGGGCTTTACAATGGATGATCGCCACCCTTTGGGGCAGCCATATGGCAGCTAACAAGTCCAAAATCTGGGGTGCATTTTTGATCCTTTGGCCCCCAGAAGTCAATAGGCCTCGTTCCTGATAAATGGCCCCATGGACAAGGGCAGTAGCAAATACATATCTGCTATCAGTAAAAATGTTGATTTCCTTACCTTCTGCCAACTTGAGGGCTTCTGTGAGTGCTATGAGCTCCACCCTTTGTGCCGATGTTCCTGGTTCCAAGGCTTGTTCCCATAAGACCTGGGAGTCCGTGGTGATGGCTGCCCCAGCCACTTGCTTACCTTGTAGGATGTAGCTGCTCCCGTCAGAGAAGTAACATGGAGCCCCTATCAGGGGCTCATCAGTTAAATCTGGCCTCAAGCTTGCAAGATGATCGATGATCTCCTTGCAATCATGGAGGGGCTGGGAGGGGTCATCATCAGGTAGCAGGGTGGCTGGGTTTAAAGTGGCCGTTTCCTTGAAAATGATAGTTGTCAGGTCTAGGAGCAAAGCTTGGTAGTGCAATACTCGGGTGTTTGACAACCATCAGTCTGGTGGGGCTCTGATGAGGGTCTCCAACGAATGTGAGGAGACAATTAAGAGTTTTTGTCCAAAAGTCAATTTTTGGGCCTCCTTGACTAAGAGGGCCACAGAGGCAATCATTCGCAAGCAAGGGGGCCATCCAGCCACCACATTGTCCAGTCTCTTGGAGAGATAGGCTACAGGCCTTTACCAGGGTCCCAGGCATTGGGTTAGGACTCCCTTGGCTATTCCCCTTTTTTCATCTACGTAGAGGGAGAACGCTTTTTGCAAATCAGGGAGGGCCAAAGCTGGGACCTCAGTTAGGGCCTGTTTCAACTGTTCAAAAGCCTTGTCTTGAGACATTGTCCATTCTAGGGGGCCTTGAGTTATCCCCCTTAAGGAACCATAAAGGGGTAGGGCTATTTCAGCAAAATTGATAATCCAAAGTCTGCAATATCCCACAGCTCCCAGAAATTCGTGTACCTGCTTCTTGGTAACAAGAGTGGGAATCTGCTGGATGGCACGTATTCACTGAGAAGATAGAGCACACTTTGCTTCTTGGATATGATAGCCCAAATAAGTCACCAACTTTTGGCAGATTTGGGCCTTTTTACCCAATACCTTATAGCCCAGCTTATCTAATTCTTGCAGGAGAGCCTGGGAGGCTTCCTTGCAATGGTCAAATGAATCTGCAGCCAACAGGAGGTCATCCACATATTGCAGGAGGGTTACCTCTGGATGATTTTCCCTATATCCAAGTATGTCCCTTGCTAAAGCCTCATCAAACAAGGTTGGAGCATTTTTAAATCCCTGTGGGAGGTGTGTCCATGTTAGTTGTTCAGACACTCCCGATGAAGGATCTGTCCATTCGAAAGCAAAAATAGGTTGACTTACTGGAGCCACAGGCAAAGTGAAGAAAGCATCCTTGAGATCCGGTACAGTATACCAGGTCCGCTCCAGACTCAACAGGCTCAGCAAGGTGTAGGGATTAGGGTCCACAGGATGGAGAGTTGCAACTCTCTTATTTACTTCTCTCAAGTCTTGCACAGGCCAGTAGTCCTGTGTTCCTGGTTTTTGCACTGGCAACAAGGGAGTGTTCCAAGGGGAAACACAAGGCTTTAAAATGCCATGATCTCTGAGTCTCTGAATATGTTTTGCTATCCCTTGGAGGGCCTGCAAGACAATAGGGTATTGTTTAAGCTGTATGGGGGTGGCCTGGGGAATAAGTTCAATTACTAAAGGTACCTGGTTGACTGCCAGTCCAGGAGGATTTTGTTCCACCCATACTCCCAGAACTTCTTGCATTAATTCATGTAATAAGTCTTTATCTGTAGAAGTTTCAGGGGCTTCCAATAACAAATGTCCTTCTCCCTCTGGGTATAGAGCCAAGACCTTAGTTTGAGGCTCTGAAAGGTCTTTGTCCAATTGTACTGTTGGGATGGTTGTTTCAAAACTAAGATGGACCTTCACTTTATGCAGAAAGTCACAGCCCAATAGAGGGTCAGGGCATTCAGGCACCCATAAGAATTCATGTAGCATAGTCTTTTGTCCAGGTCTAGCAAGTTGGGCCTGAAAGTTTTGATAAATCTTGGCAGAACCAGTAGCTCCCAACACCTTTAAATTTTTTCCTGTAGATTTTCCTATTGGTTTAGTAAGGACTGAGTGGGCAGCACCCGAATCCACCAAAAAATCAACAGGCTGGCCCCCCACATTTAGGGTTAACCTGGGCTCTGGGGGGGCGTGGCAAGAGCCCTGACTTCCTCAGTCCTGGGATAGTAAGGTCTTTGCATCCTTTTCCAATTTAGCTTTAAGTTTTGGACAATCCTTTTTCCAATGCCCAGGCTCTTTGCAATGTGCACATTGATTCTTATCTAGTGGAGGACAGTCCTTATCTTTCTTTTCAGTAACCTTTTCAGTCAAAACCTCCAACACCTTAGTTAGCTTTTTGTCAGTTGTCTCTTGGCGGTCTTCTCAATTCTCAAAAACCTTTTGAGCTACCTCTAATAACTGACTAAGGGGCATCCCTCCAAATCCCTCAAGTTTCTGTAATTTTTTTCTGATGTTGGGGCTGACTGGGTAACAAAGGCAAGATTAATACCCCTTGCATTCTCAGGAGCCATTGGATCTATGGGATTGTAAATGCGATAGGCTTCCTGCAATCTTTCCAGAAAACCCGAAGGGGACTCATTTGCCAATTGTGTTACCTCGGTTACCTTGGATAGGTTTGTAGGTTTTCTGGCAGCGCCCTTAAGGGCTTCTAGGAACAGCTGGAGATACCGATCGAGAGCCTCCTTACCTGCGGTCACATTGGGGTTCCAATCAGGGAGGGACAGCGGGAAAGCGGAGTTCTGGAGGTCGGGGTCAGACGATGGGTTTCCATCAGGGCCGCGCACTGCCTTTCTACCTAAGGCGCGGATGCATTCCCTTTCTTCTGCTGTAAATAAAATCTGTAAAATCTGTTGGCAATCATCCCAAGTGGGATGATGGGTAGAGAAAATAGACTCTAGGAGAGAAATGAGCCCTTGTGGGTCCTTCGAGAAAGGGGGTTCTGTCCTCTCCAATTATACAAATCTGAGGTGGAGAAGGGGATATAGGTAAAAACCGGGGCAGTGGGATCATCAGGGTTGACTATCTCTTGTAGCGGAAGGAGGGCTGGGGTGGCAGTAGAGTTGGGCGAGTTGGGGCGAGGCCGACTTCTGGTCCTGATAGGGCTAGGGGGACGGCGGGGAGCGGGTTCAGCAGAGGGTTCGGGTTCTGGAGAACAGGTGCCGGGGGAGCAGAGGGGTGATAAGGCGATGCGGGGGGGCTCCTCCTCGTCGGCTGGCAAAATCAGGCTCAGCTCCGATTTTGGTTTCATTTTCAAAGGAGCCAACAAAGGAGGGTTACCAGACTGTTGATTGGTAGCCTTAAGGAACTTCTTCAACCAAGAAGGTGGATCATGAATGAGGTCGATCCAAACCTGTATGTAGACAATCTGGTCAAGATGTAGGGGAGGGCCGAAGTCATATCTTCGGACTGCCTCTGCGGTAGTCAGGTCAAAAGTCCCAGTGTCTGGCCATCCGGGGATGCCGTGTGGCCATTCCAGGGAACAGAATATTCGGAGTTTCCCAGGGTAGACAAGAATATTCGGAGTTTCCCAGGTAGTTTCCCAGGTTCTCCATACCCTTGGGCCCTTTTCCTGAAATCTGCAAAATGATTAAGGATCAAATCTAAGGGTGTCAGGGCCACAGAAGAGCCTTGACCCATGATTAGTTGCTGATGGTTACTCTTGGATAGAAACAAATCGACTAAAGCAACACAAGACAAGGTGCCACAAAAGACACAGAAAATTGTAAACACACATAAGAGACTTTGTTTGTCCTTGATTGGGCGACCTGCAGGGAAAAGGTTATTGCTATGACTCGTATATCCAATGAGTCACATATGACCTAGGAGGGAAAAATCAAATTAGAAAGGGCAAACAAAAGGCAAACGGGTGTAAACCCTAAATGGCAAATGGGCCGAAGCCCCAAATTACTAAGTGGGCAATAAGCCCCCGGAGGGCATCCTGCTCTGGTTCAGAGGGAGAGCTAGGCTCTGCCACTGCCACAATTGTGTGCAACAAAACCAAACAGAAAAGAGAGGATACTTACAGAAGTTGATTGACTGATGAAAAGGGTCTGGCAAAAAGAGTCTGGGGGAGTAAGGGGTCCTTATATTGATCCTGGACAAGACCCAAATTGCTCTAGCGAGGAAAAGGACCCCCCAAAAGAATGAGACATCTCTTTGCAAAAAGTAGCACTTTGTTTAAGCTGGTACCCAGCGGCACAGAGTACAGATGGGCTCTGCAAGCTGCTGCACGCCGAGGAGAACAGCAAGGAGCTTATAAAGTGAGAAACCACAAAGGGAGGCATTCAATACCCAGATCTTGTCTTTGCAGAGTGCTAGGTACTTTTGGTGGTTATAATTCTCAGAACCGATGCTTTTCACAAGAACATCAAGTTAACAAGTTGGCTCTTGTGGTTTTTCATTGCCTGGGGACTGTAGCAGAGGATTTTTAGTAGTGGGTTTTGAGGGTACAATGGGTGACTGGAGGGTGAGGGGAAATTGCACATACAGAACAGGATGGTGGCGCTTTGGTCAGGTTACAACAACCACCTCTCTGGGAGTCTGAATCATACCCAGATCCACCCTCTTAAAGCCTCACAGTGGGTAATAATTTCCACACATGACCCATGGGAAATACTCAAACCGCATACGAAGCAAAGAAGTCATCAGGCCTCCTTAGGCTCCTCTTGGGACTGACAGTTCCTTAGATTTCACTTGGTTTTGATGACCTTGACTGTGTGCCATTTGTTTCGGCAGGGTGGCCTGGAAATCTCTATGCTCACCTTGAACACAAATATTCTAAACTAATGATGCACCTCCCTCCACCTTTTACTTGAGCTCATGTATATTTCCTTTCACCTTTTCTTCTTACTATTCTATATTTTAAATGAATTAAGGAACAGATATGGTGAAATCATTTTGAATGATCCAGCTAGCACTTAAGGGTCATTTCAAGTGTCCTTTTGGGAGTCAGGTGGAGGAAGTTTAAGCACAAAAAGAAAGGCACATGAAAACGGGTAAAGACAGAATGAAGAGACCACAGTCCCAGAACTGGAAGGAAAGTTGACTCTAGGAGCCTAGGGAAGGAGCAAGGACCTGCACACACCTTGATTCCTCACACAGTGATTTTCAGGTTTTGGGCTTTTGGCCCTGGAAGGTGTGATTTTTCAGGCACCAGTGTGTAGCAATTCTTAGTAATAATTTGAATATTTGGAGAATTCTGAGATGGTCTAGATTGCAGTGCATGTTGACAGTTGACTGTTAGGAAATGTATCCTTGAGAATCCACGGGTATAGTGGTCAGGAGCACTATTAGTGTGGGGAGAAGGTGAGTTCAAACAGGGGATCACAGGGAGGGTGCAGGACTTGTTGTCAGCCTAGAGAACACAGAAGTGTGGTAGCAGGTAGCACAGAGTACAGGGACCCAGCACTGTCAGGAGGAGGAGGCCCAGAACAAGAGAGGCACCAAGGGATACAGGTAGAGACTGGGAGCCTGAGACACCCCAGTCCTGGAAGACCCAGGCTGAGACCATAGGGAGGGACCCCTGGGGCTGCAGTGACCTTGGCAGGCTAGAGCACACATGAGTAAATCTGGGCCCAGGGGAAGACACCCCGAATGACTGTTGCCCAATATTCTCATCACATCAGTGAAGACCATGCCACCTAGGAGAGGTGATTCTGACTCTGAGAGTCATGAGAAAACAGCAGGAATTGATTGTCCCTTGAACTTAAGGTATGAGGTAACCAGCACAGTCCCCAGGAGTACACACTCCCTTCCAGCTCCCTGACATGGTCTCCTGAGAATGGGGCTCCAGAGACATGGCAACCAGGCCAAGGCCAAGGTCTCTGTGGTTGTTCTCAGTAGTGTTCTCTGCTCCTTACTCCCCTTCCTGCCCCTCACCCACCCTTGCTCAGCCAGCTCCACTCTGTTCCTTATGTTCCTCATGGTAGACATGGACACTGCCTAAGCTCTGGGCTTGTGAAAACCAGATCTGGGGTCAGACTGGATGCCCAAGATGCAATAAATATACGAGAGGAGCCTCTCCCTTCCCTTGAGCTAATTAGGTCTGGCCGGTTTCCTGCCCCATTCCTGGGAACAGACAGGGTATGAGTGTCTGGCTCCAGGGACCCAATTGAATGCTGAGCCAGGAACAACCAGCTTTCTCCTAACTTTTGCTAAAGGAAATGGACTTGAAATTCTGATTCACATTTGGCTGCTGTTCCACAGACTTACAGCAGGACTCAGTGCACACAGCACTGGATTTTTTAAGCCGGGACATCATTCTCAAGCTTCTTGTCCTGTTGAGGGTTTCCTGGGGAGTATGCAGTTCCTTAGAGACCTGTGGGAGGTGGTGGGGCGATTCTTCAGGACCAGCTCAGGGGCCAGGGTGGAAATCATCAGAGGGGAATGGGAAAGATAGGCCTGTGTCTGACATCTCAGTGCACTGTGAAAGACAAGAGTACAGACCATCCCAAGTGCTACAGTTCTAAGCAGGATGGACCAATGAAACCCTACTTAAGCTAGTAGCCTTGGAAATAGTCATGGGCCTCTAGTTTCCTGTTGTGGATACTGACAGCCAGCAAAGTGACATCAGGATATCTATGCCATGGTTTTCTTTCCAACTCCTTCTTCATGAGGCTCACAGGTGATATACAGAGCCACCTCCCTCACCACAAACTACATGAGCCTTCAAGGGATACAGAGAACTCTTCCGCATGAACTGTAGGTAGCCTCCCATTCTAAGGTTCGATGCCCTCAGCACCCCAGTGAGTATCTCTCCCTCCACATACAGGTTAAGTTGGCTGGGATGGGTCACAGTTTGGCCTTGTTCCATCCAAGCCATGGCCACGACTGTCTTGGGGCCACAGAGAATCTTGGTTTTAGACTCAGGATCTTTGGAGCAGAAATCTCTCAGCAGACCTCATTCATTTCTCTCAACCCTCCCAATCCCCAATAAAAACTACATGGCTGAGACATGATGGAAGGCAAGGATCAGCCAGATGAAAGGGGAACATGAGATGTAGGTATCAGCAAAGGCAGAGACCAACACGGAGATGAAGAT
The DNA here is from genome assembly GCF_000276665.1 of Chinchilla lanigera. Classification (NCBI taxonomy): domain Eukaryota; kingdom Metazoa; phylum Chordata; class Mammalia; order Rodentia; family Chinchillidae; genus Chinchilla; species Chinchilla lanigera. Next base: position 259,798 of record NW_004955570.1, read on the forward strand.
AGAGAGCTAGAGATGAGATCAGCAGATCTGAGACAGGCCTGGCATCAGTGCAGAGAGAATGAGTGCTGGACAGATCTCTGCCTCCCCGTCCCCTCTCTGCCCAACCCCCAATTTACCAAGCTTCTCCTCTGCAAGGAAAGCTGTTGTCTTCTTTGGAAGTCTATGAACAGGTGGCATCCAGGGCCAGTGCTCTGTCTAAGGAAGGTTGTTTCTGAGTTCCTCCTCTCTCTCTTCCTTTCCTATTCAGCACTGGGGTGAATGGCAGGCTTTTCTCACTGAGCTCTCTGCTCAGCGTTTCCCAGGAAGCATTGTATTAACAGCAAAACAAATATTAAGGTACAAAAACATACATTTATCAAGCAAATAGTCAAAGGAACTTCTAAAGTGTAAAATCATCTAATGTTTGAAATAAAAATACAACTTTTAATCCCATACACTTCTCTCCAGTTGAATAATGGTTTTCTTACTTCTCACAAAGTTATGGTAATGTAGTACTGAGTTCATATGCTATGATGTATGTTTTTCAAAAATTCCTGTTGTGTTACTTAAGTAACTTTTAAATTTCCACAGTTTTAGCTGTATAATAAACTTCTTTCTTGGAAGGTTAAGGCCTGGTGTTTGTGTTGGTTCTTCCATGCTCTTAATCATACAAAGACAGAAGAAGCAGAACTAGAGTCATAAATCTAGCATAATATCTCTCAATCTTAGTAGCGCAGAGCCAGTGAGACAGACCCAGCCTCTTTCAAACTGAACACATGCGCATCTATGTTACATATACATTTTTAAGACTTTCCATCTTGATATAGGAGCTCAAACATGCATACTATAATATAGAAAGGAAAACTATACAGTATAAGAAAGACACCAAAGAATTTTTCTTTACAAAAAAGTATGGGAATGTTATGTCATGTCTGATGCATCAATTATTCACCTATTTTTCATTATTTTGAAAAAATGACTGTACTTTAAACAAGACATGTAAACACTACCTTAAATTGAATCACAAAAATTCCTTTCCAGAATATTTCACACTCCACATAGATATAACTCAAACTGCATAAGAAGAACTCTTCAGCATTGTGCCCAGAAATACATAAAACTGGATCTGTATTCTCAGACCCACTCATTAAGATGGAGACACATCATGGTGGTTTCGTGAGTGTAAACTGAGGGAAGCCCTGAAACACCAGGGTGACTAGTATATACACGTCCTGCATAGGTGGGGCAGCAAGGAGGAGCTGCGGAGGAACCCAGGTGTTATGCTTGATACATTGTGTCAACTTGGGGAGTCTAGAGTGCTAAGCAGCAGTCCTATATCTTGGGATGAGAAGGGCTTGCCCTTACTCTCTGGGATGTTGTTCATTGTGTCAATTTGAGAAGTTTAGAATGTTAACTTTGTGACTCAGCAGGGAGCCAGGGTGCTTACTTTGTACTCATCCTGAGCCTGTGCAAGAGGAGGACATGGAGATTATGTGAGTGCTACACATCCCCTGGGTGGGGGCAGGCTGCTTAAAATATAAGGGAGAAAAGAGGCTTGCTCCTCTCTGCCACTCCTCCCTTTTGCTCTTGTTGCTTTGCTGTTCTGCCACCATTAACTGTTGCCCTCTGCCCTGTGCCACTCTGGCTTGGAGCCATCCAAGTATGGACTGAAACCTTGACAAACTATAAGCTAAATAAATCTTTCCCTCTTTCATTTTCGGTGTTGGGTATTTTGTTTCAGCGATGAGAGAAAAGTAACCAAGACACCAGGTTAAAAGCTGTCCCTGTACCCTTCAGGTGACTTGCAAAGGCAAACACCCACACAGCAATGGAGCTAAGGCATTGCTTATTAGCCTAATGCGGGCTAAGGAGGCTCAGAGTAATGAACAACACAAGTCAGCACTCGAGCTGAAGACATACATGTGAGGCCCAGCACATGCTCTTCCACAAATATACTGAAGTGATTGGGAGAAAAGTTGGCTGTCTTCAGAAAGATAGAAACACTGGCACTATGGATTCTAGCTATGATACACGGGCACACGATTTATCTTCAAACTGGCAGACACAAGTGTTTCTTCTGAACAATATTGAAACCAGGCGTGGTGACAAATACAAGTACTCCCAGCATTCCAGGAGGCTGAAAGCTGGAGAATCCGGGGAGTTCTGGGTCAGCTTGGGCTACACAGTGAGCTCTGGGCCAGCCTGACCCACCCAGTGAGAATGTGTCTCAAAGCAACTAAGGAATGTGGTGCAATTCTGATTGCCTTAGTTGTCCACACAGTAAACCCTAGAGAAGTTACCAAGGCACAAATGAGGATATTTGCAAAGTGTCTGTATAGTGAAACTTTCTCCATGTTCTTTCTTACCCTTGAAGCTTTCATAGTTTCTGCCAAACTTATACAAATACACCAGCACTACCACACTCAATGAGACAGAAAGGGAGATTACCCAGAAAAACAAGACCGGAATCAATCACCCAAATAATTTTCATGCAGCCTTCAAAAACCACACAAACGAAGTAAAACAGACCCTGTCCAATTAACCTGACCATAAATGTCCCTAAAGGAGGCTACACAATGCCATAGAAATCCAAGCTCCCTATGACCACAAGGAGGTGGGCTAAGGGCCACTTGACACAGATATCAGCTCTGCAAGCATCAATAGACCTTGGGTTGACAGCCCAGTGCTGGTGATGCTTTGGAATTCACTGTGTAACACTGTTTTCTCAAGAATTACTAGGAAGATGCCAACAGCAATTCAGAACCTGACTCTTAATATACCTTTCCACTAACGAGCCAACCACATGAGCCAGGAGACATTATATAACACACAAACAATATACATCACCAGGGAAAATGTAGCAAGTGGACCAAAATTTTTTTAAATTGATTTTTTTAAAAAAAAGAAGGAAAACAAATGAACAAATAGACATCCATTTACAAAATAGCATAAGAACAATACAAACAAGAACCAAAATCTTTAGAAGCCAAAATAATAGATATTCATGAAGCGCCTTTACAGAAAAAGAAACATTCAAGGTCCAGCTGGCATCTTTTTCCCAGTGTATTTTTTAATAATTTAAAGTGGCATCAGTTCAGGGATTTTTTCTTTAGGAAAATATTTTTGTTTTACTTTTTTCCAATTTTCATTTTTTTATAAGCACCTGCTTGCAGGAAGTAATGATTGCGTTCCTCATCAGGAGTTGGGCCACATGCCCAACACATCTTAATTTTTTTTTCACTTTGCCTGCCTTTCCCTCCTACTTTTTCTCTTGCTATTACCCTACTTTGCAAAAGATCTATCTCCCTCTGTCCTACTATCTTTCTTTCATTTTGTTGTTCATTTTTATTTTAGCTTTCTCATATAAGAGAAAAACTATATGACATTTAACCTTGCTCATTTGATTTATGTCACTTAACATTATGAGCCTAAGATGAACGCATTTTTATGCAAATCAGCCAAGATCCTGTTCTTTTTGACAGATATATATTATATATAATATTTTTTATCAATAAAGCTATTGTTAGACCAAGAGCCTACTTTCAGAATTCAGTGATTATGAATTGTGGTGCGTTAGATATAGGTATGCAAGTATAACTAGTATGTGACATATACAGTTTCCTCAATGACGTTACCCTTAAGAGGAATAGCTGGATCAGATGGAGTATTGTATTTTTAGTATTTTGGGTTTTCCACAGTGTTTCCTGAAGTGATTGCACTAGTTTAAATTTCCAACAATAATGTAAAATCTGCCTCCTCCTTCAAGCTTTACCACCACTTGTGACCTTTTGAATGCGTGATACTAGCCTTTCTTTCTAGAGAAGATGGAATGTCAGCGCCGTTTTAAGAAACAACAAAGATGAGAGACCCATCTCTGCATTTGCTGGTTACAACATCCACTGATACTTCCTGCTTGAGGATATTTCTGCTTCTTGCCAGCTCTTTATTATTCAGTGAATGAAACACATATAAATCACTGCTGCCACCTAACTTTTCATTTTCTTGGCCAGTACTCAGTGCTCTTGAAATAACCACTAACATCTTCATCAACACAAAGTTCCTATTTGGGAAAACACCAGCTCAGTGTATATGAATCATTTTTACAACTGTTTTTCTTCCAGGTCACAATATTGACTGTGAAAAGTTCTGTGTTTCAAAGGCAGCTGTATGGTAAACACTACAGGCCCACAAGCATTAAATATATTTTCCAGTATGTTAAGGTCCTGATTTGCTTCCTAAATTGACGCTGAAACAAAGGGCTGGACATCCTTCCCTGTGGCCTCAATGCTGTGCTCCAGGGCTTCCTGCCCACTGAAGGAGAGGTGGAGTGCTCTTCTTATTTTATTTATTTTATATTTGAGAAAGGGTGTCAGTATGTAGTCAAGGCAGGGTCAAATTTGCAATCAGGCCATAACCTCCCAAAGAGCTGAGATTACATATATGCCACCCGGTCCTGTGAAGGACCCTTTGTGAGATCATAGACAGTGGATGAGGAGAATCTTCTAGAACTGAAATTGAAGGAGAGAGAGAGAGAGCTGCGAAGGTGACAGGCTCTGGTGGCCACAATTTTGATCAGATTCTCTTCGTTTCTTTTCACCATCCAGCTCAGGCAGGTGAGACAGGAAACAGTGTGGGCGGCTTGGTGTGGGAGGCTTAAGCTGCACATCACACCCAGCTCAGGATCCCCATTTACTGCCCCTTCCCTTAGAGCCCATGACCTCAGAGACTAGGATGGGTCATAAAAATCAGGTGAGCTGAGATGACGAGAGACTATTTAGCCAGGATCCCAATCCAACCTCAAGTTAAGCATTTGGGACAGTCAATGACCTCATGGGTGGGCCATCTGTAAGGGACACTGCACAGGGCCTGAGGTTTTTGATCTTCCCCAAGGATGTGAACCAGTTCCTAGTGAAGATGTAGTCTACCTTAGGGACAAGTGAAGGATCACTGATCTCAGGGACCTGTCTAAGACCCTGTTTCCAGTCACTGGGCTCTAGGGTTCTAAAACGTCTCTAGAGACAGAGGGTTGGTCTAAATTTCCTCTCGAGAGAAGCCAATTGCAGACATTGTGACTCAAACCACTGCCGCACATAGCAGCAGAGTGGAGACAACTTTGTCCCAGGTAGGTAGCTGGCCTCCACTGTCCCCCTACCAGCTGCAGCTGCAGCCTCAGCAGTCAGCTCAGTAAAGCAGGTGAAACTGTGGCCTGTGTATGTGGCTCTGGGTCTCTGCCTGCAGAGCTCTCAGGACAGGGAGGTTTCCTGAGGTTCCCCTGCTGTCCTGACTGCTCCTGCCAATGGAGGTAGAGGTATGGGGGAGAAGAGGCACTCAAGGCATCTCACTGCTCTTCAGGATGGAATAAGGCTCCTGGGAAGGCCATGATCTGGGATTAGTGAGCTCAGAAGAGACACCCTGTCCTTCCCTGTCCTTCACTGTCAGCTGCCCCATCCTTGCCTGCCCTTTACGGGATCCAAAATGAATCATGAGACCTGTACAACTGAATATGCTTGGTTAGCTTTTCTTTCTCTTTCTTTTTTTTTTTTTTTCTGTCTTTCTGTCTTCCTTATTTCTTAAGACAGCAGCTCCTCCTGTACTTTAGGGCATTCTGGACCTCACTGCAGAGCCCAGATTTGCCTTAAAATACCAGCAATCTTCCCATCTGGGTTGAATGCTGGAATTGCAGGGATGACCCACCACACCTGGCAGTTTTTTGCTCTTTGTCGGTAGAGTGAGTTGACAACTATACACACACACAGCATGGATTCACAGGGTCAGTCAGGACAACTTGGGTGAATTCAAACTGCTGACCCACACGCAGGACAACTGGATGAAAGGAAGAGGCGCAGTGAGCACACACAGGGGGCCCTTGTCCGTGACACACTGTGTCGATCTGTGCATGTTTATGCTGTGGCCCATAGTGTTGTTCGTTTTCTACTTTGCACAAACCTGACCGGGGGTAAGGGAGAAAATATCTGGTCAGGTGCTTCTGAAGGCTTTGCTGGTAGCAGCCACCATTCTTGGATTTTTTTTTTTTTTTTTTTTTTTTTT
>NW_004955570.1:265924-282719 GCF_000276665.1 Chinchilla lanigera
TTTTTTTTGGTTTTTCTCCGGTACCGGGAACCGAACTCATGACCTTGCACTTGCCAGGCAGGTGCTTTGCCGCTGAGCTAAATCCCCAGCCCCCATTCTTGGATTTTGCAAAGGGCAGATCAGCCCACTCTCAGCAGGGGGTGGACTGCTGGACATAAATAGGTCCCCCTGCCTGGGCTCCCCAGCCATCCTCTTCTTTCTGCAGCACCTGCCAGCCCAGCAACTGCTCTGCAGCCATGGCCCTGGGCCTCCTGCAGCTGTGCCTCATGCTGCTATGGGCTCTGAAGACCCAAGCTCAGAATTCCACCACTCCAGGGGTCTTGAGACCATCATCAGACAAATTCATCAAGAAGCTAAACTTTGAGGCTAATAAGGTATGGTTCTAGAAATGTAAATGTAAGGAGGGGTTAGGGATCAGGGACAGTAATTGTAGAGTATTGGGGGTGTTGGGCAAATGTATTCAATGTAGGAGCACTCAGAGTGTCCAGGTCCTTGGCATGTGAGGCGGAAAGATATGCAGTCCCTCTGTTCAGACAAGGAAATTGAGGTTCTGAAAGGCTCACCAGCCATATGGGTAGGGCCATTCCAGCCCTGACAGCTCGGGGTTAGCTCCCTGCCCTGGATCTCTCCTGGTTGTGAAGGACTCTACTTCCTGCTCCTTTCACAGGACAGCCCGTTTCAAGGCTGTGCTACCCAGAGGACTGCCCCGGGATACAAAGAGTGACAGCTTTGGAGGTGTGGCTCTCAGCCATCCCTGGGCTCTGCTTATCACCATCTCCTTGCAGTTCCAGGGAGAGTGGAAAGCCATAGGATGGGTACAGAACAGATTTATGAATGCAAGCATAAGCGACACATTCATGTTGAGCATGATTTTTAAGCTGAAGGAGGACCACAGCTACAATGTCACCTCCATCGGGCACAGGTAAACATGCCAGGGCCTCGGGTCAGAGTGCTGAACAGTGTAATTGCCAAGAAGTGAAGGAAATGAGGGAAACTGTCCTTCACCTCACTGCTCTGCCCTGAGTCAGACTTTTTCCCCTCCTCCCTCCTTCCTTCCTTCCCTTCCTCTTTTCCTATTTCTTCCCCTTCTCATGCCCCCATTTTTCTTCTCTCCTTTCCATCAGTATTCATGTGTTGCTGCAGCACAGTCTACAGAACAGAAGGAGAGACTAGCAGAGTGAGGGCAGTAGAACTCATAAAAACCCCACAGTCTCTCCTGTAGGGCTTTTAGGAACCGACCTTCTAGGAGCCACGCTGTCTGTAATCAGCAGGCTCAGCTTCAGAGGCTGAGGTGGAAGAATCAAAAATTTGAATTGACCTTTGGCAACACTCAGAGACCACATCTCAAAATTAAATGCGAAAACAGAACTCTGGGATGTATCTCAGTGTCATGGCCCTGTGTTCGATCCAGAGTAGCACCCTCACCTGTGCCATCAGTGTCAGGTTAACAATATCCCTTAGTTATTGCAGACTGATCAGGTGCAAAATCTTCCAAACCAGTGTACGACAAAGGCTAAATGAAAAGTGGCAAATGGAATGATTTCAGGGTTCCAGAAGGATAAAAGCCCCCTCAAAAAATTCAAAATTCTCTCAGCGTTAACACCAAGACCTTCCCTGGGAGGCCCACATTTATTTAGTTATCAGAAGAGAGGGGAATACTCAGGGAGGGTGGACCTATGCAAAGATTTCCCCAAGTAAAGTGTTAACTTACTCCACCAAGGAGTGAGATGCCTGAGGCTACAGTCTTTAGCTAGTTGAGGTTGGATCCAGGGCTCCATGGCTGTGATCTTGTCTTATCCTTTGAGGCTTTCCAGCTGCAGCTGCCAATACAGGCCTCTGTAGGGATTAGTGATTCACAGAGGATCACTTACTATGCATCTGCCACTAATTTCCAGACGTTACCTAGGCTCTGGACAGATTCAACTGTAAACATGAAAACCACATTAGGTTAATTTAAGTCCTGCTCAGGGCTGCTTTGAGGTGGTCTCCATCACATCAGCACTATGAAAAATGAAGATGCATGGAACATCACTAGGGCTGCTGGCTCTGAGCCTCAATTTAAGAGGTAAGTCAGCCATCAGTGTGGACCCAGAGCAGCATCTGATGAGCAGCACGGAGGGCAGCACTCTCAGGCCAGGCTTGTGGTTGTCTCCCTCAAAGCCAGGGCCTGGCATGTGGCTCCTAAAGGGACATAATCTGAACACAGATGTTGCAGAGAATAGTGGAAAATTCCCAAGGTAAGAGTGGGCCCTCACAAATGGGGAATGACAAAGATGGGACATTTTGAGGAGACAGAAGTGGGAGTGCTGGCTCATGGAACTGTGGCAAATTCTGACTCTGGCCATTGGTTGAATTAATTGGAGTATTCGATTTTGAGAGGCAAATGATAGGTGGTAAAGTGGCTGAGGCATACTGGCTGCAGGAATGGAGTAGACTAAGGAGAGAGGTAAAGCTTAGGTTAAGAGCTAGGGCAGTACTTGGCACAGAGCAGACTGGAAGTCCACTGGAAATTCCCAGGAAAGTGGGAAAGAGGAGCAACAAGATAAAAGCAGAGATCACTTCCTTGGGTCTGAGTGTGGGACAGGCAGACAGAGGGAGGCAGGAGAGGACACAGTGAATCCTGGAGGGAATGTTAGCATACCAGGCAAGACTCAGAGGGGAAAATTCAGGGTCATGGCTATGGGCCAAGGAAGAGAGATGGCCTGGGTTAACAAGAGCCACAGAACCCTGTTGCAGCAGGTGACCATCTTCATGCAGTTCAGGGAAACCAAGCTTCTGTCTTCTCTTCATTCACATCACCATCTTATTCTCACAGTGACCATGGCTGTACTCCTCGGACTGACACTTTCGTTCCAAGTGGCTTGCCCAACCAGTATATCTTGAAAGACGCTCAACGTGAGTCCTGGATGAGAAAGGTCTGGGGTTGAAGGTCAGGGACTGGATTCCTTTGGAATGGTCACAGGCCTCGCTGTTACTCCACACACATAGGATTGAAAGGGAACCCTGCCTGACTGTATGAAGAGGAAGGGGTCTGTCCCTTCCTTGTGGTCAGGGAAGGATGACTCCTTGGATTCCACACTCCAGGTTACCAGGGATTACAGAACCTCACCATGAAAGTCATAGACACCAACTACAATGAGTATGCTGTGGTATTCTACAAGGCAATTGTGAACAATCAAGAGTATATGGAGTGTGTCCTCTATGGTAGGTCATCACGCCATCCCCACAGGGACATGGTTCTTAGTCACACCTGTAGGATAGTGCCCCCAACCTGCAAGGAAAGTCTCTCAAATTCAAACTCCCTCCTCAGGATGGAGGTCTTTCCTCAGATCCTCCATGAGACAAGGAATTGTGACCTTGTTCACTCATTCAACATTATGTATGGAATTAGGCTGAGGTTGTGAGCCATACATGTTCTTATAGTTCTGGGTAGGGTAAGGAAAAAGGATTGAAAATTTCAAGCCAGCCTGAACTACATATGAAGACACCATCTCCAAAATATGGAAATAAATTACAGAGTTCTCTTTGTTGCCCACTTCCCACTATCCTGGCCACAGCGAGGTTCATGGAGATGGACCTTTATCATCTGCTGGTGTACTTTCTTTATGTGACCCTGAAAATGGAATTCCCTCATCAGGAAATCCACTACACCGTGCAAAAAAGTAAGACCAGCTGGGGTGAGGGGAAGGGGATGCTGGATTTTTCCAGGTCTGGTGCTGCCCTACCAAGTAAAAGGGGAAGAGACGGTGTCTCCTGGTCCAGTCTGGGGAGTAATGGTGCCTATCAGCCCCCAGGGAAACCAATGCCACGTCTTTTAACTGACAGTTTTTCAGAGACCATCCAGATGACAATTTTAAATACAGATCCACATTTCCCCTGTCTCAATTCCTTAGGCCACCTCCTCTTCATATCTTGGGTGTGGCTGCGCTGCATCATCTACTCCTCGCCCTGGGACTTGCACATTCCTAACAGTGGGGGTGTCCCTTCTTTCAGATAACATGGCTTGGACAGGGGCTTTACCCAGGGACACAGGGTGGCTGGCAGTGGGCCTCTCATAGCCAACATCTAAGCACAGCAGAGCATTTTATTATGGCAAGGGTAGTGTAAGGCTAGGCCTTTCACATTTCCCAGCCCAAATCCATGAATTCAGGAAATCCTCAGATCCCCTTCAGCTTGTCATGGCTATGCCTGTGGCAGCCAAGAGAAGTGCAAGGGTCTTGGCACTGAAATCCCCTCATATGTTCATTCTCTCTCTCTCTCTCTCTCTCTCTCTCTCTCTCTCTCTCTCTCTCTCTCTCTCTCTCTCTCTCTCTCTCTCTCTCTCTCTCTCACACACACACACACACACACACATACATACACACACACAGAGAAATACGCATACACAAACACTAAAACCCACTTATACCTGCACTAATTTTCTTTCTCTCCCACAGCTGGATGCCATTGACTACACTGACAGAACACACAGTAAATACAGGAGTGGGGCTGATGGGATGCCTGGGTGGGCTGGGGGTCTTGGGACCACCTTCGTTTTTCCCATACCCAAACTCCAAACCCCAGCCCTTTCACTCTGCTGTCCCTCCTTAGGTGCCTACTGTCTCTACTTACTGTGCTTCTCCTGTCAACTCAGCCCTGGGTGCCATCCGGTTGAATCACTGTCCACAATGTCAGTGAGAGAGCTGGAAGACACTTTTTACTGCCCATCCATCTCCCCAAATGCCACCCTGCCAGTGAAGCTGAACTTTTCTTCTAAATAAACGCTTGGCACTGAGACGCGAAGAGTGTGCACTTTGCATATTAGTCCGTGAGGTCAAGGAAGAACACAGATGGGCTCCAGTCAGCTTCACTCTCAGGAGCTGCTCTCCCCAGAGCCCAGCCTGCCGTTAGGGTGCTCAGGGAGGGAGCAAAGCAAAGAGTTCCAGACTCTCAGCCACCATCATTGCCTCTGACTGCCATGAAGATGTCCTGGACAGACCTATGCTGTACTCGCTCTCTGCTTAACGAGGGCGCACCTAGTACCAATTCTCAGCTTGCCTCCACAGCAGCCTAAGAGCAGTTATACATCCAAGAAACAGACTTTTGAGGGCTTACCTCAGGCCAACACTTGGTCACCTAAAACAGGTTCTGTGGGAGAAACCCTGTCAGGGCTGAGTAGTGGAAGTGTCCTGGAGGGGGTGCAAGGCACAGCGAGGCACAGCTGTTCAACTCCTGTGGATGCTGTTTCATGGTGACTAAGACAGGAGGGTGAGTGGTGAGTGTGGCAGAGAATGTGGGCTATTGTCAGCAGAGGGTGAGTAGGTGTGGGCTCATCCCAACACCCACGAGCTGTGACCAGGTCCTCACCATTTGACCTTACCAGTCAGGGACCATGTCCATGCTAACTTAGTCATTGTGCCCCCTACCAGGTTAATATCCAGATCACCTGGGAGTGCATTCTGAAGCCAAGACAGGGCCAGGAGTGGTAGGACAATATGACCCCTGGAACCCAGCCTCCCGGGAGAAGACAAGCATGCCTGGGTCTGTGTCTGATCTGAATGGCCCCAGTGCCCACACTGACAACACTGGCTCCCCGCTCCCAATGCATTCAGCACACAGGGATTCTCCTATCCTTAACCTCATCCATACATGTGTAATGATCTGAGTGGGGTGACTCTGAAAGACCCCGGCTTCCCACCACACAGACACACAAACTGTCGTGTCCACTCTGACTTTCAAGCAATGACTGCATTCACCCGGCCTCCCACTGAACACAACAGAGACCCGAGCCCACCAGCAGGTGTCACAATTCTGGCCAGACTTGAGCTCAGGCCAGTTTGGTATCTCTTGCACTTCTAACGTGGGCTGAGAGCTGTGTCTGAGGCAGAGGGATTCCAGGCAGACAGGGCCATGTGGGGTCTGTGTCAGAGCCCCGCTACCCGGCTGTGGAGACAGTCATCACCCTGCCTCCCTGGCCCTTTGGATCCACTATGGGCAGCCAAATTTGTTTCTGACCCTAGCCAGAAATAATTTTTCCTTTTCCCTTCCTTCTTTTTTCCTTTCCTTCATCCCAGTTCCTCTTTCCTTTTAAAGTTTCGTCTCTTTAAAATAACATTTTTTAAATATTGAGGAAAAAAAGAAGAGAAGGAAAGAAAGAGAAAAAAAGAAATTTCCCATTAACGCTGGCTCCTGCTGGGCCTTGGAGAATCAAACTCTCTGGGATCAAACTGGTCTGTGTGTTTCCTACCTGGGTGGCTGGGGATATGACAGTCCCATTGCCACTGTGACAGTTTGTCAAAACTAGCAGTTTTAAACAGCAGACATGTCTTCCCTTCACGTTCTGGAGCTGAGAGTTTGAATGTTTCACTGAGCTGAGATCACAGTGTGCAAGTAAGTGCTCTCTGGCAGTGATTAGGCAAAAATCCAACTCCCTGCCTTTCCAAGGTTCTGAGTCTTCCTGCCTTTTCTTTCTTGGCTTATTAGCCATTCTTTGACCTTCAAAGATGCAGGGCAGCATCCAAAACTGTGGCACTGAGGTTCACACTTTGAGGAAATGTCAGTCAGTTGGAACACCATTGTCTGAAATCCACGGGCACAAGCTGAGTGGTCCCCACTGCTTTCCACCTGAGTCCTGGAAATGAAGGCAGGGCTATTGCAAGTGCAAGATGCTGGTGGCCCCTATCGAGGCTTCATGATCTATCTCATCCCCACATGACCTACCTCATTCCCACTTCCCGCCACAATCTGGGACATATACCATGCCTGGCCCCCATGCTGAGCATGGATTATCCTCCTGGACACCCAATAGAAGAACAGGACACTGCTATAGCCATTCAGAATGTTGGTCAGTACAGGTACAAGCATCCCAGGAACTGTAACACTGTCCACTGGCACATAGGTCTGCTTCTCAGGTGGAACCCTGGCCAGAATCACACTTATAGGTGCAATGCATAAGTAAGCCTACTAGTAGGGTGTCATTACACAGCTTGCCTTTTCTCTGCCAATACACTTGTCCAAGACTGATGGTGACAGGGCCTACCTCATCCTGAACATTTCTCAAAGGTAGGCAACACTAAGCATGTTGTCTGGCTGAAAGAACACCAAGTCCTCAGCCATACCCACAAGAATGGGACAGTGGGTGATTTTCACATGGAGACCATGTGCTGGGCTTCACATGTATGTCATCTTCTCGAGTAGTTACTTTTGTTCTACATTCCCCTGGGCCTCCTTAGCCGCTACAATAGGCTAATGAGAAGATGCCTTAGCTCCATTGCTGTGTCTGTCTTTTCCTTTGCAAGTCACCTGAAGGGTAAAGGGACACTTTCTAACCTGGATTCCTGTGCAGCTTCTCCTTGCTGCCCCATCTCTGCATGAGGTGTCCATACAGGTCATTCTTTCTTGACCAGAAGAAAGGCACTGTCCCCTTCCTCCTCAAACTGCAAGAGGAAGAGATAACTATCATATATATATATATATATATATGCATCAAATGTAGGTAGTGAGTTCAATTCCTGGTACCGGAAAAAAAGAAAATTCTCTACAGAAACGGTGAATTGGACACCACTAAAAACACAGAGGAAAGTAGTGAGGTCAGTGAACAAACAGCAACAAAAAACATTAGGAAACAAAAGGATACACCAAATGACAAAAAAGGCAACAATAGTAAACACAAAGTGCATCTCAGTCATATCTCTCAATATTAATGGTGTCAATCAACTCCCCAGTTGAAAGGCACAGACTGGCACACTGGATCAAAAAACAGAATCTAATGATCTACTGTGTTCAAGAAATTCATCTGATCAGAACAGATAGGACTAAAAATCAAAGGTTAAAAAAACATTTCATGAATCCAGACTCCAAAAACAAGTAGAGCTAGCAATTCTAATATCCAATATGATAAACTTCAAAGTAAAACTAACCCAAGAAAAAACAAATATGCTTAACAACCCAATAATGAGAAATGTAATTGACATAGTAATAATGAACTGCCCTTGTAAAGAGCCCAGGACCTGATGGATTCACTGCTTAAATCTACAAAATCTTTAAGAATACAATATCACTCATACTTCTTAAGCTTTTCAAAGAAATTGCAAAGGATGATGTGCTAATTCCATTTATGGAAACCAGTACAACACTGATACCCAAACTGGATTGAGGCCCAACTAAATGAGAGAATCATACACCTATTTCTTCAGTGAACATAGATGCAAAAATCATTAACAAGGTATTAACAAATGCAGTGCAGCACATTGGCAGAAAGAGCACACATCAGGTATGTTTCATCCCAGGTACATTTCATCTCAGGGAAGCAAGGATGGTTTCCACATACATAAGTCAATAAATGTAATGCATCACATAAGCTGAGGCAAGGTCAAAAACCACATGATCAGATCAATAGATGCAGAAAGGGTTTTTGTTGAAATCCAACACCATTTGTGGTAAAAAAAACTCTGAAGAAAACAGATACACAAAAACAATACCTGAATATGACAGAGCCATTTGTGGCAAACAAAGAGCTAGTATCAAACAAAATGGAGAAACTCTAAAAGCATTTGCCCTAAAATCAGAAACAAGAGGAGGATGTCCATATCACCTCTTCTATTCAACATAGTACTTGAAACATTAGCCAGAAATTATTCAAGAGAAAAAGTAAAAGAAATACAAATAGATAAAGAAGAACTCAAATTATCATTATTTGCAGATGACATGATACATGACATAGAAGACTCAGGTGACTCCACCAAAAACCTCTTAAATCAATACCTAACTTCAGTAGAGGAGCAGAATACAAGAATATGGAAATGAAAGCACTCAGTGGAGCTTCTAGAAAAATGTAATACTGAGAAATTCACCTAAAGAAAAGAAAGCGAGGGGCTGGGGATTTAGCTCAGCGGCAAAAGCGCCTGCCTGGCAAGCGCAAGCTCATGAGTTCGGTTCCCGGTACTGGAGAAAAAAAAAAAAAGAAAAGAAAGCGCTCTCAAAACATTACTCTGAAAAAGGAGATTGAAGAGGACATCAGAAAGTGAAAGAATGTCCCCTACTCCTGGGTAGGCAAAATCAATATTGCCAGTGTGGTCGCAATTCCAAAACTGCTCTACACATCCATTGCACTCACAATCAAACTACCAACTTACTTTAGAGAACTAGAAAAACAGTCATAAAATTGTATGAGGGCAGTAGAGAACCTGAATAGCAAAAACAATTTTGAGCAAAAAAAGTGAATGAAGAGGCATAACAATATTTAACTTCAAGCTATACTACAAAGCAACAGTGATAAAAATGCTGTGATGCTGGGGAAAAAAGATAGGTAATTGCATCAGTGGAATAGAACTGAGGATACAGAAACTTCCCCAGGTACATTCAGCTCTTCAATCTTTGACAAACAGACCAAAGCACATTATAAGAGGAAAGACAGCCCCTTCAGTAAGTGGTGCTGGGCATATCGGTTATCCATGTGCAGAAAAGTGAAACTGTAGTTTTTGGGTTTCACCATATACTAAGCGAAAAGAAAGGTAGATCAAATATATAAACCTTAAACGGCAACATTAAACTTCTTGGAAGATAAAATATGTAAAATACTTGAAGAAATAGGTGTAGAAAAGGATTTTCTAAACAGAACCTCAATTGGACAAGAAAAAAACAGGAAAAATCAAAAAGTGGGATTATATCAGACCAAAAATCTTCTGTACATCAAAAGAGTCAACCAGTAGATTGAAGAGAAAATTCATAAAATGAGAAAACTTTTTGCCAGTTACTCCCCAAACAGGGGATTGATATCTGGAATATACAAAAACTTCGAAGAATTTCATTAATTAATTAATTAATTAACCACCTACAATTAAAGACCCAGTCAAGAAATGTCTGAGAAAAATGAGCAAACAGCTCACAGTGGAAAAAATACAATGGTGAACAAATATATGAAAGAAAAGCTCAACTCTGGCCATTAGAGAAAAGTAAGTTTAAACAACACTAATATTCCATCTTACTCCAGAAATTATGGTAATCTTTAAGAAATCACACAATAACAATGCTGGTGAGGCTATGGTGAAAGAAGACCCCACCTTCACGTTGGTGGAAATGTAAACTAGTAGAACCATCATGGAAATCATTTCAGAAACTTTTCAAAGAAGTGAAAGTAGAAATTCCATTTGACCCAGCAATCGCCCTGCTTAGTATCTTTTGCTAAAAGGTTAAGACATCATACTACAGCAATATTTGCATGCCATATGCATAGCAGCATTACTTCTAGTAGCTAAATCCTGGAAATAGTCTGTATATCCATCAGAAGATGATTGAATAAAGAAAATGTGGTACCTGTATGAACTGAAATACTATTCTGCTGTGAAAAATGACAGATTTGAGACTTCTGTAGGAAAATGGTTGCACCTGGAAAACATAATGCAGAGTGAAATAAACCAGACCCATAACCTTCAATACCATATGTGTCTCTCGTTTGAGGGAGGCAGAGTACAAACAAAGAGAATAAGAAAGGCTATATGAAGTGGACAAGGAGAGGGATCTCTTGTAAGAGGGAAGTGTTCCAAGGGAAAAGGTACACGGGGTGAGAAGGAGGGGAAAGGGAAGTAAGTAGAATAAAGAGAAGCCATACACAGGAACATAATAATTTCAATTTAGGTAAACATTACATGCCATACCATGACCCATGTTTAATAATATCACCAAGAATGAAAACTGTGATAGGACAATTAGAGCAGGACAGAAGGAAGGGGAGGGAAGGAGAATGAGATTTCAAAACATCAAGCTGTGCTATGTGCATGTAACCGCAGCCCCAAGATGACTGTAAACTATAGGAACAGCAAATGTGCCCTAATTAAAAAAAAAAAAAAAAAAACTTAGAAAGGCAGTAGTAGAATGGGATACATACATGTACCGTAAGGTCTCTCAACTTCAGTGGCATAAGCCAAGGAGACAAGTTAAAACCTCTTTCCAAAGGAGGATAGGAAGATCTACATTTTATGCACAATTTCGGCCCAGGATATGGCTCAGGGGCACAGGACGTGCCTGGCAAGAGCAAGGTCCTGAGTTTGATTCCCAATATGAAAAAAGTACATTTTTTAATCCTTCCATGCTTGATATGAGTACAAACATATGCAATGTAATATAGAAGAAAAACTGCCAAGCTACAAGATATGAAAGATAAAAATTATTTCCCTGAACAAACAAAACAAAGCAAAAGCAACAAATAAAGAAGTAAGGAAAAATAAAATTTTTGTAAGAGAAGTATGGGAACATTTTGTCATCTCTCAGCCTTCAAATATTCAATAATTTCTCCTTATTATAAATTTAGTATCCTCTTAGGAGGACATGAACATATACCCGCCCCCCCAAAAAAAGATGTGAACATACTGATCAAATTCAAAGCACAAAAATTACATCACAAGCAAATTTCCCACACGTTATAAATCACAGACAGCATCAACTGTCTTCCCCTCCTCTGAGAAAAGTGCTTTGTGAAAGCCACTGGGGCCAAGCAGTGTGGCTGCACAGCAGCAATTCCAGCACAGGCGAGGCTGAGCCACAAAGTTTGAAGCCAGCCTGGGCTCCACGTAAGTTCATGGCCACCTAGAACCACATACTGAGACCCCATCTCAAAAAGCAAAGAAAAATACACACACATGAACCAAGAATACCTTTGAGGTTATGTCAGAAGCACTTTTGTTATGAATTCCTGACCCTCACCCCAGTAAATCTGCATCACCTCAACCTGAAATCTCATGATTTTATGTGCAGGATTTAACTAGATCTCAGTGGTGACCAGAGATCAATGTTCCTCAAAACACATGGGTGTGGGATATTTAGATAAAATTGTCAGTGAGTGTGTGTGGGAAATTTAGAACTAAGGAATGACTGAAATGAGTGCAAAGATGAAGAGACAACTGAAGGAAAATGCAGGGCTCCTGGAATGCATGGTTAAAGGTTAGAGGAAATCTGCAGGGCAACAGGTGAGAAACTTAGGAACAAAATCACTCTTAGAGATGCTTCCTCTGACCATTGTGCTCCCCCTGAACCAGTATTCTTGCTCAGCAAACCATCCTGTTCTCTTGATTTTCTCTGAACAAAACTTCCACACAAACGCTTTCCTTTTGTACATGTGTTCTACTGTCCTTGAGTTACAAACAAGAGGCTAGGGATGTGTCAGACTGGTGCTGTTTTGTGGAAATATTTGCATGCTGGTGAGTCTCAGGGAAGCAGTCCTTCTGGGCCTTTTGCAGTTGAAACTGAACTGTGACTGCAAGTAATCTTTCATCCTCTGTGGCCCCACAGATCCACACTGCAACGAGTATCTTATTTGCTGTCTGGACAAAATACCTGATGCTCATATGCTAAAAGAGGTAATATGTATTTCAATTGATAGTTTGCAGAGATTTCAGTCCGTAGTCAGCTGGCTCCAGGGCAAGGGGGCACAGCAGAATTGAAACAGCCCACGGCATGATGGCTGGAAGCAGCAGAGAGAAACAGCAAGCAGTAAAAGCCTGCTTTCTTTCTGTCCCTGTGTATTCCATACAGGCTACAAGTCTATTGATTACTGTCCAGAAAGAGCTAAAGCAATTTAATTATCATGCACTCTGAATCCGGCATCACACACTCATGATTCAGCCACCTCTTGAAAGTCCCATCTATGAGCGCATGAGACTTTAGGAGGGACATCCTGATGGCTCCAGAACATTGGGCTTAAGGCAAGAAATGTCAAAACAGGAAGGATATCTGGCTTGGAGACAGTAGGTGGTAGCCCATGACTGAGGAACTGAAATGAAGAGCAGAATTCACAATGTTTAAATGCCTTGGCTCCCAGGAAGCATTTCCAGAAGCAATAGCATCCTGACAGTCATGCTTTTCTCTATTACCGCTCTGTAATAAATAAAAATATTAACTTGCATAGTAGGTTTTAGAAAGAAAAAAATTGATATTGTGATTTCATTGTGAAAATATTAAGTTTAAGTGTTTTATGGATAACAATTGTCATGTTTTCTTAAAAATTTTTCTAAAGTCATTCTCAATTTGTGAAGTTAAAATTCCTCCAGAAGAGACCTACAAGATTTAAAAATCAATTCTGTTCTAAATTTCCACTCTCCCTTGTACCAAAGCAGCAAAATAGTCACATTTTCATGACACTGTATCCAATTGTCCTTATAGTTAAGAACAGACAGTTTATATCAACAGAGACTCTCTGTAGTTCAGGTGGCTTTGAACTCACTATGTCACCCCGGAAGTCTACAGTGGCCTACACACCACAGTGATCCTGTTTCTTCAAGCTCGTTAGTTCTGGGACAACAGGCTTACACCACCATCTCCATTTTAGACTAGTCTATATTTCTAATCTCCTTGAAAACAAAATATTAAATCCCACTTTCCAAAATAAGGTAGAGACTATTGTTTAAGTTTAGTGAATTAATTAGAAATCAACTGTGATATACTTCGTGTTAAATATACGGTTCTGTAACGAAACAGAAAATGCTAAGATGATGATAATGTCACAGGTTTCCACGTGGCTTACCAAGAATGGTGCCCCAGCTAGCTGGATTGAAGTGCTCAACAGAACCATATGGCTGGGAATTTGTAACTGGCCTATTTGTGTCACACCATTTTCATCCATGGCCTGAGGGAGTGGATATCACAGAGCAGATCTTTGGAAATGACACTCACACGTCCACTCCTTACACAGTTGTGTCCTCTGAGCTCAGACAAGGTGTAAATCCATGACTCCATGTGCATGGTGATAATTACAAGCAAGACACTGCACAGATCAAAATAAAACACAAAAGAAACAAAGAAGCATGCCTATGTTCTAAAGTTAATAGAAGTGAAAAAACATTATCACTGTGACTGGTACAGTATCTGGAAATCCAAACTATGGAGACACTCACATACAGCACTTCAGAAGAATCACATCATTTACCTCAAAAGTGAGTGGAAGGAATAGTAGTCCTGTTCATATAAACTGTCTCATACCTATCATTATTATGTTCTCCAGAGAAAAGAAAAAGTGTACAAATTTTCATGCCTGCCACTGGCAAGTAACAGGTATCTGTAGATACATATTTATTGCAGTCATTTTCTAAGATTATTTTGATATCCAGGCAGTTCAGTGGACCTTAGGTTAACTTTTAGAACTCAGATTGAGAAGAGTTGCAAGAACCCTCAGTCACCCTGAGTTCTTAATCTGAATACACAGATTTCCAAGATAACTAAGACGAATTTATTACGCTATTCCAAAACAAAGGTCTCTCAGGATCAAGAAAAGACAAGTCTGCACTATTAACTCGGATTCATTCAGGTAGTATACCTTTCCTGAAGAGAACTTCCTTCAGCTATTTCAGAGTTGAATACAATGACAGAACATCCAAAGGGAGACCAGGACAATGTTGCCGATGTAGGACCTTGTTATGGCTTGTGTCTAGATGTGCCCACAAAACCTCATGCTTTCAAACGTGGGGATTTTTATAGGTATATGGATTAGGCTGTGTGACACTGGGATTAAGTGTGTGTGCTGCTAATTGAAGTTACCAGAGCTCTGGGTGTGGCTGAGTGGATTTACTGGAGGCCGAGGCTGCACCCTGTGCAATGCCCCTCTGCCAAGCGCCTCTACCTTGCAGACAGCTGAGCACTGGCTGAAACCTCTACAGATGCGACCTGAATAAACCATTCCTCCTTTTACCTTCAGTGTTGTGTAGTTTGTCTCAGCAACCAGAAAAATAACTAGGAGAGACCTCCTGGCTTCTACAGCAACAGGAGTCCCAGGGAGTGAAAAACTGTCCCCTGGGCTTCAAGTTAGCTGGACCTCTGCCCAGAATCACACCTCTGTGTGCAAACCAGGAGTGAGCTTGTGGGTGAAGTGACCTTGTGCCGGCCTGCCTTCCCTTGCCGGTACATGGAATAGGGAGTGATACATCTGGGTGCCCTCACCTCAAAGTCTTCTCTGATTGCCAGCCACAAGATGCACATTGCCTGCCTCAATCAATTCCACTGTTCACTTCAATACCCCAGATGGGGACCTCAAATCCTTTCTGTACTAAGACCACAACACGCAGTCCTAGAGGTACTGGAGAGGAGCCAGGACTAGGGGAGCCCCATATCCTCCACCATCTCCTCACTTTGTCCAACCTGTCTTGCCACCTGTAAGGCAAAAATATGACTACTTCCTCCTGTGTGGACAGATGTTAAAATTACATTTAAAAAATGAATGAGGAGAGCCTGGGAAGCTATTGAGGATGACAGCTGGGAGATCCCAATTTTTACTCACCTGGCGACTACTAAAACTTAGGCTAAGATGATTCATTTTCTGTTAAATGTAGTGAGGAAACAATGTGATGACCCTTTGCCCAAATACACAGGAAGATTCCCCTTTTGTCCTGGGCAAGATGACTCTTACCTTACTGTCCACTGCTCAGTCTGTCTCTAACCTGGATGCCTGCAGAGACTCAGGCTGTGACAAGCAATGGGAACCGCACTGCTTAATGACCGGGTGTTTAGGAGACCACACAGTCCAGGCCTCAACTGTGGCTGGATTCCTAGCCCTAAGGATGAGCACATCTCAGGGCCCAAAACTGGACAGGGACTCTCAGCCTGGACTGTTATATCCTCAGACTTGCCCATCTCTCAGCCCCAGACAGTCTCTGCTGGTACCAACCCAGTCTTCTCCACCAGACCTTCCTTGACCCCATCCTTCACTCTGCCACCTCCCCAGACTCCTCCCTGACCCTTCCCTGGTCCTAGTCCCACTCTCACTTAAGGGCTGATCAAGTGGGCATAGTCACCTTCTCCTAGGGGCAGGTAAGAGGGTGGAATATTCTGTCACCTACCTCTGTTGTGGTTTGAATGTGTGATTCCACACCAAACCCACAAGTTGGAACCTAAGACCCTAGGGGATAGTATCCAGAGGTGGACATTTTAGAGGTAGTTAAATCAGTCCTAATGAATTAGCCAGTTAAGTCCTTTTGCCCTCCATCTCTTCTATCATTTAATGACCCCAGAGTGTGATACCTATCCTGACAGAACAGTCAGTAAACCTGTTGGTGTCGAGCCGGGTACAGTGGTGCACACCTGTACCCCGGCACTAGGGAGATTGAGGCAGTAGGACTGACCTGAGTTCCACCCTGAGCTACACAGAGATCAAGCCCTGCCTGAACTACATCACAAGACCCTGTTTCAAAAGAAAATCAAAACAACAAAAAACACCTTTCTGGTGTCCTGTGGATTTCCTAGCATCCATGAATTTGAAATAAATCTCTTTCACTTATAAATGATGAAGATTGCGCTGTTTTGTTAGAATAGCAGGAACAAACTCAGACATCAGTATAGCTGTCCGTTGATGTGTGGACCACTGTGAACAGGTAGCTAGGACAGCACATCTCACACATGGGAAGAAAGGAGCCTCCATCCAAGGTAAGCTCAGATTCTGGCAGTCCAGGACCCATTCTGGGCTTAACTGTTGTCAACACCTCTCTGGTAGTCTCAATCATACCCAGATCCACCCTCTTTAAATCTCACAGTGGTTAATAATTTCCACACATGAACCATGGGAAATACTCAAACCATATATGAAGCATAGAAGTCATCAAGCCTCCTTTTTCTCCCCTTAGTACTAAGATTTCCTTAGATTTCCCTTTATTTTGATGATCCTGACTATGGCATTTGCTTTGGCAGGGTGGTCTGGAATGCTCTATGCTCAGCTAGAAAATAAATATTCTAAACTAGTGATGGACCTCCCCGCATCCTTTTTCTTGCTGTCATGTATCTTTTGTTGCACCTTTTCTTCTTTTTTTTTTTTTTTTACGGCATACGAGATCCTGGTAGG
>NW_004955570.1:282819-304739 GCF_000276665.1 Chinchilla lanigera
CACCTACAGGATTGTAAGGGCACAGTTATAAAATGGCAAACTTAATAGATTTTTTTTTTTTTTTTTTTTTTTTTTTGGTTTTTCTCTGGCACCAGAAACCCAACTCACGACCTTGAGCTTGCCAGGCAGGCGCTTTTGCCGCTGAGCTAAATCCCCAGCCCCCACCTTTTCTTCTTACTATTCTATATTTTAAATAAATTAAGGAACAGATATGGTGAAATCATTTTGAATGATCCAGCTAGCACTTAAGGGTCATCTCAAGTGTACTTTTGAGAGTCAGGTGAAGAGAGATTAAACACAAAAAAGGAAAGGCACATGAAAACAGGCAAACACAGAATGATGAGCCCACAATCCCAGAACACCACTCGAAGGAAAGTTGACCCTAGGAGCCTGGGGAGGGAGCAAGGACCTGCGCACACCTTGATTCCTCACACAGTGATTTTCAGGTTTTGGACTTTTGGTCCTGGAAAGTGTGATTTTTACAGGCACCAGTGTGTAGCAATTCTTAGTAATAATTTGAATATTCGGAGAATTCTGAGATGATTTAGATTTCAATGGATGTTGACAGTTGACTGTTCGAAAATGTGTCCTTGAGAGTCCATGGGTCTGGTGGTCAGGAGCACTGTTAATGTGGGCAGACGGTGGGTTCAGACAGGGGGTCACAGGGAGGGTGCAGGATGTGCTCTCAGCCCAGAGACACAGAAGTGTGGTAGCAGGTAGCACAGAGTACAGGGACCCAGCACTGTCAGGAGGAGGAGGCCCAGAACAGGAGAGGCACCAAGGGATACAGATACAGACTGGAGCCTGGGACACCCCAGTCCTAGAAGACACAGGCTGAAACCATAGGGAGGGACCCCTGGGGCTGCAGTAACCTTGGCAGGCTAGGGCACACATGAGTGAATCTGGGCCCAGGGGAAGGCACCCAGAATGAAGCCTCTGAACTCTGCTCTAACTTCTCATCACATCAGTGAAGACCATGTCATGCAGGAGAGGTGATTCTGATGCTGAGAGTCCTGAGAAGGAACCAGGGATTGATCATCCCTGAACTTAAGGTATGAGGTAACCAGCACAGGCCCCAGGAACCCACATTCCCTTCCAGCTCCCTGACGTGGTCTCCTGAGAATGGGGCTCCAGAGACATGGCAACCAGGCCAAGGCCAAAGTCTCTGTGGTTGTTCTCAGTAGCGTTCTCTGCTCCTTACCTCCTTCCCTGCCCCTCACCCACCCTTGCTCAGCCAGCTCCACTCTGTTCCTTGTGTTCCTCATGGTAGGCATGGACACTCCCTATTTTCTGGGCTCCTAAAAACCACACCAGGGGTCAAACTGGATCCCCAAGATGCAATAAATGTATAAGCAGGAGCTAATTAGGTCTGGCCGGTTTCCTGCCCCATTCCTGGGAACAGACAGGGTATGAGTGTCTTGCTGCAGGGCACAATTGAATGCTGAGCCAGGAACAACCAGCTTTCTCCTGGCTTCTGGTCAAATGTAAAGGAGTTGAAATTCTGATTCACATTTGGCTGCTGTTCCACAGACTTACAGCAGGACTCAGTGGACACAAACTGGATTTTTTAAGCCAGGACATCATTCTCTAGCTTCTTGTTCTGTTGAGGGCTTCCTGGGGAGTATGCAGTTCCTTAGAGACCTGTGGGAGGTGGTGGGGCAATTCTTCAGGACCAGCTCAGGGGCCAGGGCGGAAATCATCAGAGGGGAACAGGAAAGATAGGCCTGTGTCTGACATCTCAGTGCACTGTGGAAGACAAGCAGTACAGACCATCCCAAGTGCTACAGTTCTAAGCAGGATGGACCACTGAATTCCTACCTAAGCTAGTGGCCTTGGGAATGAACATGGGCCTCTAGTTTCCTGTCTACTGTGGATATGAGAGCCAGCCCAAATCACATGAGGATGTTTACACCATGGTTTTCTTTCCAACTCCTTCTTTGTGAGTTTCACAGATGGTATGCGGAGCCACCTCCCTCTCCACAACCTATATGAGCCTTCAAGTGATGCAAAGACCTCTTCCCCATCAATTAAGCCTGTAAGCAGCCTCACATTCTAAGGTACGATGCCCTCAGCACCCCAGTGAGTATCTCTCCCTCCACATACAGGTTAAGTTGGCTGGGATGGGTCACAGCTTGGCCTTGTTCCATCCAAGCCATGGCCACGACTGTCTTGGGGCCACAGAGAATCTTGGTTTTAGACTCAGGATCTTTGGAGCAGAAATCTCTCAGCAGACCTCATTCATTTCTCTCAACCCTTCCAATCCCCAATAAAAACTACATGGCTGAGACATGATGGAAGGCAAGAATCAGCCAGATGAAAGGGAACATGAGATGTAGGTATCAGCAAAGGCAGAGACCAACACGGAGATGAAGACAGAGAGCTAGAGATGAGACCACAGGTCTGAGATAGGCCTGGCATCAGTGCAGAGAGGACGAGTGCTGGACAGATCTCTGCCTCCCCGTCCCCTCTCTGCCCAACTCCCAATTTATCAAGTCTCTCCTCTGCAAAAAGAGTTGCTCCCTTCTTTGAGAATCAATGAACAGATGGTGTCCAGGACCAGCGCTGCCTCTAAGGACGGTTGTTTCTGAGGTCCTCCTCTCTCTCTTTCTTCCTTTCCTATGCAGCATTGGGGTGAATATCAGGCTTTTCTCACTGAGCTCTCTTGGCACCCTTTTTCGCATTGTATTAACAGTAAAACAAATATTAAGGCATAAAGACATATAAATTTATCAAGTAAATAGTTAAAGGAACTTCTTGAAAGTGTGAAGTTATTTAATATTTGAAATAAAAGTATGACTTTTAAACCCTTAAACTTCTCCCCAGATGAATAACGGTTTTCTTACTTTTAACAAAATTATGTTAATGCAGTACTAAGTTCATATGCTATAATGTATGCTGTTTTAAAATTCTTGTTTTGGGGCTGCGGATTTAGCTCAGTGGCAAAGCGCCTGCCTGGCAAGCACAAGGTCATGAGTTCGGTTCCCGGTACCGGAGAAAAACCAAAAAATAAATAATTAATTAATTAATTAAAATAAAATTCTTATTTTGTTATTTAAGTAACTTTTAAATGTCTGCAGTTTTATCTGTCTAATAAACTTCTCTCTTTGAAGGATAAGGTTGAGAAGGCCTGGAGTTTGTGTTGGTTCTTGTATCCTCTTCATCAGACAAAGACAGAAGAAGTAGAACTAGATCATAAATCTAGCATAATATCTCTCAATCTTAGTAGTGTGGAGCCAGTGAGACAAACTCTAGCCACTTCCAAAATGAGGACATGCACATCTATGTTCCACATACATTTTCAAGACTTTCCATCTTGATATACAAGTGCAAACATACATACTATAATATAGAGAGGAAATCTTTATAATATAAGAAAGACACCAAAATTTTTCTTCACAGAAAAAGTATGGGAATATTCTGTCATCTCTGACGCATCAATTATTCACCTATTTTTCATTATTTTGAAAAATGACTGTACTTTAAACAAGCCATGTAGACACTAACTTAAAGTGAACCACAAAAATTCCTTTCCAGAATATTTCACACTCCACATAGGTATAACTCAAACTGCATAAGAAGAGCTCTTGAGTATTTTGGCCAGAAATACAGAAAACTGGACCTGTTTTCGCAGACCCACTCATTAAGGTGGAGACCCATCATGGTGGTTTCATGAGCGGAAACTGAGGGAAGTAATGAAAGGCCACCATGACCAGTATGGACACCTCATGCAGGGGTGCAGCAGTGAGGCAAAGCAACACAGGAACCCAGGCTAGCTGCTCTCCCTCCACCCTTCACTTGACTTGCAAAGGCAAAGACCAACACAGCAATGGAGCTAAGGTATATTCTCATTAGCCTACTGTGGGGACTAAGGAGGTCCAGAGAAAGGTACAAGTCACTACTCGAGCAGATGACATATGTGTGATACATATACAGCACATGCTCTACTAGAAATATTCTGAAGTGATTGGGAAAGAAGTTAGCTATCTTTAGAGAGACAGAAACATTGGCAGTATGGAGTCTACCTATGATACACACATACATGATTTATCTTCAAACTGGCAGGCACAAGTTATTTCTGAACAAAATTGAAACCAGGCGTGGTGACAGACACAGATACTCCCAGCACTGAAGGAGGCCGAAAGCAGGAGAATCCATAGAGTTCTGAGTCAGCTTGGGCTACATAATGAGTTCTGGGCCAGCCTGACCTACCCAATGAGAACGTGTCTCAAAGAACTTAGAGAACATGCTGCAATTCTGATTGCCTTAGCTGTCCGCACTGTAAACACTAAAGAAGATACCATGGCACAGATAAGGGTATTTGCAAAGCGACTGTATAGTGAAACTTTCTCCATGTTCTTTCTTACCCTTGAAGCCTTCATAGTTTCTGCCAAACTTATAAAAAGACCACCAGCACTACCACACTCAAGGAGAGAGAGATTACCCAGAAAAACAAGACCAGAATCAATCACCCAAATAATTCTCATGCAGCCTTCAAAAACCACAAAAATGAAGTAAAACAGTCCCTGGCCAATTACCCTACCATAAATGTCCCTAAAGGAGGCTTCACAATGCCGTAGAAACCCAAGCTCACTGTGCTCACAAGGAGGTGGGCTAAGGACCACTTGACACAGATATCAGCCCTGGAAGCGTCAACAGACCTTGGGTTGACAGCCCAGTGCTGGTGATGGTTTTGGTTTCATTGCACAAAACTGTTTTCTCAAGAATTGCTAGGAAGATGCCAACAGCAATTAAGAACTTTACTCTTCATATATCTTTCCACTAACAAGCTGGACACATGAGCCACAGGACACTCTATAATGCACAAACAATACTCTTCACCGAGGAAAATGTAGTAGGCAACCAAAATCTTTAGAAGTCGAAATAATAGATATCCATGAAGCTCCTTTACAGAAAGAGAAACATTCAAAGTCCAGCTGGCATATTTTTTCCAGTATATTATTTTAATAATTTAAAGTGACATCAGTTGAGGTATTTTTTATTCAGGAAACTTTTTTGTTTTACTTTTTTCCAGTTTTCATTTTTTATAAGCACATGCTTGCAGGACATAATGAGTGCATTCCTCATCAGGAGTTGGACCCCCTGCCCAATGCATCTTAATTGTTTTTTATCACTTTGCCTTCCCTTCTCTCCTCACTTTTTCTGTTGGTACTACTCCACTTTGCCAAAGATCTGTCTTCCTCTGCCTTATTCTCTTTCTTTCATTTTGTTCTTCATTTCTACTTTAGGGTTTCATATAAAAGAGAAACTATATGACATTTAACCTTGCTCATCTGATTTATGTCACTTAACATTATGAACCCAAGATGAATGCATTTTATGAAAATCAATCAAGATCCTGTTCTTTATGACAGATTATATATATATATCACATTTGTTATCAGTACCTCTGTTGTTAGACCAAGAACCTACTTCAGAATTTAGCGATTACAAATTGTGGTGAAATATACATGGGTATGCAAGTATAAGTAGGATGTGACATATATAATTTCTTCAAGGATGTTACCCATACGGGGAATAGCTGGGTCAGACGGAATATTGTATTTTTAGTGTTTTGAGTTTTCCATAGTGTTTCCTGAAGTGGTTGTAGTAGTTTAAATTCCCACCAATAATGTAAAATCAGCCTCCCCCTCCAAGCTTTGCCATCATTTGTGACCTTTTGAATGCGTGATAGTAGCTACTTTTTCTAGAGAAGATGGAATGTCAGTGCCATTTTAATAGAAACAAGAAAGATGAGAAATTCACCTCTTTGTTTTCTGGCTACAACAACCATTGATCCTTCCTCGTTTAGGACATTTCTGTTCCATGTAGATCACTGCTGCCATCTAGTCTTTCATTTTTGTTATCCAGTACTCAGTATCCTTGATATAACCACAAACATCTTCATCAACACAAAGTTCTTATTTGGGAAAACACCTGCCCAATGTAAGATTCTTTGTTATAAATCACTTTTAAACTTGTTTTCCTTCCAGCTCACAGTATTCACTGTGAAATATTCCGTGTTTCAGATGCCACTGTGTGATAAACATCACAGATCCAAAAGCATTAAATATATTTTCCAGCATATCAGAATTAATTTGCTGCCTAAATTGACTCTGAAACAAAGGGTTGGCCATCCTCCCCCTTGGCCTCAGTGATGTGCTCCAGGGCTTCCTGCCCACTGAAGGAGAGGTGGAGTGCTCTTTTTATTTTATTTATTACATATTTGAGAAAGGGTGTCAGTAAGTTGTCTAGGCAGGGTCAAATTTGCAATCGGAACATATTCTCCCACAGAGCTGAGACTAGGTACATGGCACCCTGTCCTGCAGAGGACCCTCTTTGAGGTCATAGAGAGCAGTGTAAGAGAATCTTGTAGGACTGAGATAAGAGAAGAGAGAGGGCTGGGAATGTGACAGGTTCTGATGGCCACAATTTTGCACAGCTTCTCTTCCTGCCTTTCATTATCCAGTACAGGTGGGTGAGGCAGGAAACAATGTGGGCTGTCTGGTGTGGGAGGCTTAGGCTGCACATCACCCCCAGCTCAGGATCCCCATTTAGTGCCCCTTCCCTTAGAGCCCATGACCTCAGAGACTAGGATGGGTCATAAAAATCAGGTGAGCTGAGATGACGAGAGACTAGTTAGCCAGGATTCCAGTCCAACCTCAAGTTAAGCGTTTGGGACAGTCAATGACCTCATGGGTGGGCCATCTGTAAGGGACACTGCACAGGGCCTGAGGTTTTTGATCTTCCCCCAGGATGTGGACCGGTCCCTAGTGAAGACGTAGTCTACCTTAGGGACAAGTGAAGGATCATTGATCTCAGGGACCTATCTGAGACCCTGTTTCCAGTCACTGGGATCTATGGCTCAAAAACATGTCTAGAGACAGAGGATTGGTCGAAATTTCTTCTCAAGAGAAGCCAATTGCAGGCACACTGTGACCCAAACCACTGCCGCACATAGCAGCAGAGCAGAGCCAACTTTGTCCCAGGCAGATAGCTGGCCTCCACTGTCCCTCTGCCAGGGCTCCACTGTCAGCTGCAGCTGCAGCCTCAGGAGCCAGGTAAGTGAAGGAGGCAAATCGGTGGCCCATGATCCTGGCTCTGGGTCTCTGCTTGCAGAGCTCTCAGGACAGGGAGGTTTCCTGAGGTTCCCCTGCTGTCCTGACTGCTCCTGCCAGTGGGGGTAGAGGTACGGGGGAGAAGAGACACTCAAGGCATCTCACTGCTCTTCAGGATGGAATAAGGCTCCTGGGAAGGCCACGATCTGGGATTAGTGAGCTCAGAAGAGACACCCTGTCCTTCCCTGTCCTTCACTGTCAGCTGCCCCATCCTTGCCTGCCCCTTACAGGATCCAAAATGAGTCAGGGGACATGTATGAGTGAATACTCTTGATTATCTTATCTGTTCTTTTTCTTCTTCTTTCTTTTTTTCTGTCTTCCTTATTTCTTAAAACAGCTCCTCATGTACTTTAGGCTATTCGGGACGTCACTGTATAGCCCAGACTTGCCTTAAAATTCCAGCAATCTTCCCATCTGAGACTGAGTGCTGGAATTGCAGGGATAATCCAACACACCTGGCAGTACTTTGTGGGTAGAGAGAGTTGACATTTACACGCACACTCACACACACACATCATGGATTCACAATGTTAGTCAGGACAACTTGGGTGATTTCAAGCTGCTGACCCACGGAGAGGTCAACCCGATGAAGGGAAGAGGTGTGGTGAGCACACATAGGGGGCCCTTGTCCATGACGCACTGTGCAGGTCTTTGCGTGTTTTTCCTGTCCCTTGTAGCCTTGACCTT
The DNA here is from genome assembly GCF_000276665.1 of Chinchilla lanigera. Classification (NCBI taxonomy): domain Eukaryota; kingdom Metazoa; phylum Chordata; class Mammalia; order Rodentia; family Chinchillidae; genus Chinchilla; species Chinchilla lanigera. The sequence goes on from NW_004955570.1 coordinate 290,622, forward strand.
TACTTTGCACAAGCATGACCAGGGACATGGGGAGGGAAGACATCTGGTCAGGTGCTTCTGAAGGCATTGCTGGTAAAAGCCACCATTTCTGGATTTTGCAAAGGGCGGATCAGCCCACTCTCAGTGGGTGGCGGATTGGTGGACATAAATAGGTCCCCCTGCCTGGGCTCCTCAGCCATCCTCTTCTTCTTGCAGGACCTGCCAGCCCAGCAACTTATCTGCAGCCATGGCCCTGGGTCTTCTGCAGCTGTGCCTCACACTGCTATGGGCTCTGATGACCCAGGCCACGAACTCCGCCGAGAAAGCTTTGTGGAGACCATCGCTGAGCAATTCCCCCAAGCAAGGAGGCTTTCAGGATAAGAAGGTAGGGTTCTAGAAAGATAGGTGTCAAGAGGGGTTGGGGACAGGGACAGTGATAATAGAGCATTGAGGATGGTGGGCAAATACATTCAGTGTGGAAAGCCACGGGGAGTCCAGGTCCTGAGCATATGAGGTGAAGACATATGTACCCTCTGCTCAGACAAGGAAATTGAGGTTCTGCAAGGTTCACCAGCCACTTCGTCAGGGCCACTCCACTGCTGACTGTTCAGGGTTAGTTCTCTGCCCTGGGTCTCTCCTAGCTGTTAAGGGCTCTACCTCCTGCAGTTTTCTCAGGACAGCCTATTTCTAGGCTGTGCTTCCCAGAGGACTGTCCCTGGGTACCAACAAGGACAGCTTTGGACATGTGGCTCCCAGCCATCTCTGGGCTCTGCTTATCGCCAGTCCCTTGCAGTTCCAGGGAAAGTGGGGAATCATGGCATGGGCACTGAACACATTTGTGAATGAAAGCTTGAGCAACATGGACATGGTGAGCACCACCTTTGAGCTGAAGGATGACCACAGCTACAGTGTCACCTCCCTCTGGTACAGGTAATGATGCCAGGTCCTCGGGTCAGAGTGGCTGAACAGTGTAATCACCAAGGAGTGAACAAAATGAGGGAAGCTGTGCTTCATCTCACTGCTCTGCCCTGAGCCAATCTTCCTCCTTTCCTTGCTGCTTCTCTCCTACCCTTCCTTTTCCCAATTTCTCTCCCATTTCTACCCCTTCACTTGTTCCCATTCTACTCCCTTCCCTCCCATCAACAGTCATGGGTTGCTGCAGCACAAATAGTCTGTAAAACAGTAGGAAAAAATAGCAGAGTAGGGGCAGTGGAACTCATGAGGAACCCCGCAGTCTCTCCTCTAGGGTTTGTAACGAAGTGACTTTCAAGGAACCACCCTGTCTGTAATCATAGCAGGCTCAGTTTCAGAGGCTGAGGTGGGATAATTACAAGTTTTAAACCACCCTTGGCAATGATCAAAAACAGAGCTCTGGGATATAGCTCGGTGTTGGCCCTATGTTCAATCCAGAGTAGCACTCTCACCACTGCCATCAGCATCAGGTTAATAATATCGCTTAGGTATTGCAGACTGATCAGAGCTGCAATTTCCCAAACAACTGTATGGCAAAGGCTTAATGAAAAGAGGCAAATGGAATGATTTCAGGGCTCCAAGAGGATCAAAACCCTCTCAAAGAATTTGAGACTCTCAGGGATAACTCCAAGAACTCCTCCGGGAGGCCCATGTTTTTTAAGTTATCAGAAGAAGGGAGGGAAATATTTAAGAGGGGTGGAACTATGAAAGGGCTTCCCCATGCACAGTCTTAAATTAATCCACCCAGGAGTGAGATGGCTGAGGCTTTATCTAATTGATACAGTCTTTATCTAGTTGAGGTTGGATCCAGGGTTTCTTGGCTGTGATCCTATCTTATCGTTTGAGACTTTCCAGCTGCAGCTGCCAATAGACACCTCAGTAAGAACTAGTGACTCACAGAGGATCACTTACTGAGTCTGCCACTAATTTCCAGACAAGGGACCTAGGACTTGGACAGATTCACAAATAAACATGAAAAGCCCATTAGGTTAATTTAAGTCCTGCTCCAGGCTGCTTCCTAGTGGTCTCCATCACATCAGCACTATGAAAAATGAAGATACATGGAACACCACTAGGGCTGCTGGACTCTGAGTGACAGTGCCTCAATTTAAGAGGTAAGCCAGCCATCGGTGTGGCCACAGAGCAGCATCTGTTGAGCAGCATGGAGGGCAGCACTCTCAGGCCAGTCCTGTGGGTGTCTCACTCAAACCCAGGGTCTGACATGTGGCTCCTAAAGGGCCAGAATCTGGACATACATCTTACAGAGAATTGTGGAAAATCCCCAAGGTAAGAGTGGGCCCTCACAAATGGGGGTGACAGAGGCGGGAGTTCTGGCTCAAGGACCTGCAGTGAATTCTGGCTCTGGCCACTGGTTGGATTCGAATTGGAGCATTCTATTGTTGAGAGGCAAATGATAGGTGCTAAAGTGACTGTGGTATACTGGCTGCAGGAATGGAGTAGACTCAGAAGAGAGGTCAATTTTAGATTAAGAGCTGGGGCAGTACTTGGCATGGAGCAGAGTGGAAGCCCACAGGAAATTGCCAGGAGACATGGCAAAGAGGAGCAGCAAGATAAAAGAAGGGGTTACTTCCTTGGTTCTGAGTGTGAGACAGGCTGCCCGAGGGAGGCAGGAGAGGACACAGTGAATCCTGGAGGGAAGATTAGCACACCAGGCAAGACTCAGAAGGGGAAGTTCAGTGCATAGCTATGGGCCAAGCAAGGTATGGGCTGGGTGGGTAAGGGCCACAGAACCCTGTTGCAGCAGGTGCCCATCTTCACACAGTCCAGGAGAACTAAGGCTTTGTTTTCTGTCCATTCACAACACCATCTTATTCTAGCAGTGACCAGGGCTGTTTTACCCAGCAAGACAGACTCGTTCGAAGTGGCCTGCGCAGCCAGTATATCATGGAGGATGTTACACGTGAGTTCTGCATGAGAAAGGCCTGGGGTTGAAGGTCAGGGACGGGATTCCTCTGCAATGGTCACAGGCCACCCTGTTGTGCCTCACAGATGGGTTTGGAGGGGAGGCTCTCCTGACTGGTTGAGGAGGAAGGGGACAGTCCCTTCCTTCTGGTCAGGAAAGGATGACCTCTTGGATTGCACACTCCAGGTTACAAGGGATTACAGAGCTTCACCATGAAAGTGTTAGACACCAACTACCGTGACTATGCAGTGGTGTTCTACCATGCGAATGTTGACAACAAAGAGTACATAGAGTGTATCCTCTATGGTAGGTCATCACACCATCCCCTCAGGGAGCTGGTTCTTAGTCACACCTGTGGGAAAGGGCTCCAAGCAGGCGAGAAAGGCTACTCAAGTTCAAGATCCCTCTCATACAAGGTCTTTCCTCAGATCCTCCATGGGACAGGGAACTGGGGCCTTGTTCACTCATTCAACAATATGTGTGGGATGAGGCTGGGGTTGTGACTCACATGTATTCTTACAGTACTGGGTACAGTAAGCAAAAGGATTGAAAGTTTCGAGCCAGCCTGAACTATATATCAAGACACCATCTCAGAAAAATGAAAATAAATTACAGAGCTCTTTTTGTTGCTCACTTATCACTGTCTTGGCCACAGCAAAGAACTGGGAGAAGAAACATAGACTGCGGGTATATTTCTATTTCTTGACCATGCTTATGGACTTCCATCCTCAGAACATTCACTTCACTGAACCCAAAAGTAAGACCAGCTGGGGTGAGGGGAAGGGGAGGGTGGGTCTGTCCCGTTCTGCTGCTGCCCCACCAAGTAAAAGTAGGAAGAGACACTGTCTCCTGGTCCAGTCTGGGGAGTAACGGTGCCTGTCAGCCCCTAAGAAACCCAGTGCCAAGTGCTTTGTGGTATACTGACAGTTTATCAAAGAACATCCAGATGACAATTTTAAATGCAGATCCACGTTTGCCCTGTGTCAATTTCCTGGGCTACCTCCTCTTCATATCTTCAGTCTGGCTGACCTGCACCATCTACATCTTGCTATGGGACTTGCGCATTCCTAACATGAGAGATGTCCTTTCTTTCCTGTAACGTGGCCTGGACAGGGAGCTCTACCCAGGGGACACGGGGGCACTGGCAGTGGACCTATCACAGCCAGCACATAAGCAGAACAGAGGCTTTTATTATGTCCAGGGTAGGCTAAAGCTTAGCCTTTCAAATTTCCCAACCCCAAGCCCTAAATCAGGAAACTCTCAGATCCCCTTCAGTTTGTCATGGCTAAGCCTGTGGCAGCCAAGAGAAGTACAGGGGCCTTGGCCCTGAAATCTCATTATATGTTCATTCTCTCTCTGTCTCTGTCTCTGTGTCTGACCCTTGCTCCCTCTCTCTTTCTCACACACACACAGAAATACGCATACACAAACACCAAAACCCACTCAGACCTGCACTAATTTTCTTTCTCTCCCACAGCTGAATGCGATTGACTACATTGACAGAACACACAGTAAATATGGCTGGAGTGGGGCTGATGGGATGCCTGGGTGGGCTGGGGGTCTTGGGACCACCTTTGTTTTTCCCATGCCCCAACTACAAACCCCAGCTGTTTCACTCTGCTATCCCTACTTAGGTGCCTACTGTCTCTACATGTTCTGCTACTCTTGTCAACTCAGCCGTAGGTGCCATCCAGTTGAACCACTGTCCACAACGTCAGTAAGAGAGTTGGAAGACGCTTCTTGCTGCCCATCCATCTCCCCCAAAGTACCCTGTTGGCGGAGCTGAACTTTTCTTCTAAATAAACACTTGGTACTGAGACTCTGACTTGGTTATTTTGTTGTTGTTGTTGAGACAAAATACCCAGTGCCCAAAATTGAGGAAGGAAAGATTTGTTTAGCTTATAGTTTGTACAAGTTTTAGTCTCTACTTGGTTGGCTCCAAGGAAGGGTGGCAAATTGCAGAGGGCAAATGTTTATAGCAGCAGAACACAGCAAAAACAAGAGCAAAAAGGAGAAATGGAGACAAGCAACATCTTTTATATATATATATTTTGTAAACAGGCTACTCTCACCCAGGGGGTGTATCTCTCACATAATTTTTATGCCCTCCTCTTTCACAGGCTCAGATGTATACAAAGTAAGCACCTTGGCTCCCTTTTGAGTTACATAGCTAACCTTTCAAACTTTTTAAATTAATATAATAAGCAACATCCAAGAAGGGTAAGGGCATGTGTTTTTTATCTCAAGATGTAGAACTCTTAAGTTACTTAGCCAAACCTCTAGACCCTTCAAGTTGACACAATGTATCAATCATAATAGACTCCAAGGGTGTGCTCCTTGTGCACTGGTCCATGAGGGCAGGGAAGAGCAAAGATGGGCTCCAGCAGCTTCACTACCAGGAACTGCTCTCCCCAGAGCCCAGCCTGGCGTTAGCGTGCCCAAAGAGGGAGCAAAGCAGAGCTCCAGACCCTCAGCCCCCATCATTGCCTCTGACTGCCATGAGGATGTCCTGGACAGACCTATGCTGTACTCGCTCCCTGCTTAACTAGGGCGCATCTAGTACCAATTCTGAGCTTGCCTCCACAGCACCCTTAGGGCAGTTACCCATCCAAGAGAAGCACCTTTGAGGGCTTACCTCAGGCCAACACTTGGTCACCTGCAACAGGCTGTGCAGAAGAAGCTCCATCAGGCCTGGGTAGTGGAAAGGTCCTGAGAGGGTGCAAGGCACAGCGACCCCCAGCTCTCCAGACACCTCTGGATGCTGTTTCATGGTAACTAAGACAAGAGGGTGAATGGTGAGTGTGGCAGAGAATGTGGGCTATTGTCAGCAGAGGGTGAGTAGGTGTGGGCTCGTCCCAACACCCACAAGCTGTGGACCTGGTCCTCACCAACTGACCTTACCAGTGAGGGACCGTGTCCATACCAACCTGGTCATTGTACTCCCCCCACTAAGTTCATGTCCAGATCACCTGGGAGTGCATTCTGAAGCCAAGGCAGGACCAGGTGTGATAGGGCAATATGACGCCTGGAACCCAGCCTGCAGGGAGAAGACAAGCATGCCTGGGTCTGTGTCTGATCTGCACGGCCCCAGTGCCCACACTGGCAACACCAGCTCCCCCCTCCCAATGGGTTCAACACACAGGGATTCTTTTGCCTCTTCCTCATCCTTACATGTGCAATCATCTGAGTGGGGTGACTCTGAAAGACCCCAGCTTCCCACCATACAGATACACAAACTGTCGTGTCCACTCTGACTTTCAAGCAATCACTGCATTCACCCCAGCCCAGTACCCAATAAAACAGAGACCCAAGGCCACCAGCAGGTGTCACAGATCTGGACAGACGAGGTGAAGTCGTTTGGTGCCACTTGGGCTTCTAAGGTAGGATGAGAACTGTGTCTGAGGCAGAGCGATTCCAGGAAGACAGGGCCATGTGGGGTCTGTCTGCAGAGCCCCATTTCCTAGCAGTGGAGACAGTCATCGCCCTGCCTCCCTGGCCCTTTGGATCCCCTATGGGCATCCAAACTTGTACCTGACCTTAGTCAGAAATAATTTTTCCTTTTCCCTTCCTTGAGATTTCCTGCCCCCACCATGCCAGTCCCTCTTTATTTTTGAACAGTTTCTTCTCTTTAAAATAAAATTTTTTAAAAATCAAAGATAGAAAGGTAGAAAGAGTTTCCCATCAGCCCTTGCTCCTAGTGAGCCTTTGAGAATCAAACTCTCTGGGAGTAAACAGGTCTGTGTGTTTCCTACCTGGGTGGCTGGAGATATGAGCCTCCCATTGCCTCCGTGACAGGTTGTCAAAACCATCAGTTTAAGACAGCAGACACATATGCTCTTCACGTTCTGCAGCTGAGAGTTTGAATGTTTCACTGAGCTGAGATCACAGTGTGCAAGTAAGGGTTCTCTGGCAGTGGTTAGGCAAAAATCCAATTCCCTGCCTTTTGAAGCTTCTGGGTCTGCTTTCCTTCGATTTCTTGGCTTGTTAGCCCCTTGTTCCACCTTCAAAGATGCAATGCAGCATCCAAAAGCATTGTCAACTAGGTCCTCACTTTGAGGTAAGGACCAACAGCTGAAACACCGCTGTCTGAAACCCATGGGCACAAATTGTGTGGTCCCCACCGCCCCTCCACCTGACTCCTAGAAATGAAGGCAGAGCTTTTTCAGTGAAAGATGCTGGTGGCCCCTATCACAGGCTTCAAGATCCATCTCATCTCCACAAGATCTACCTCATTCCCACTTCCTGTCACCACGTTGGACATGTACCATGGCCTGGCCCCCCTGGTGAGCATGGGCTACACTCCCGGACATCCAATAGGAAAATAGGACACTGCTGCAGCCATGCAGAATGCTAGTTAGAATAGGAAGAAGAGGCCCAGGAACTGCACCACTGTACCCTGGGACATAGGTGTGCATCTCAGGTGGGTCCTGGCCAGGATCACACTTTTTGCGGCCATGCAAGAGTGAGCCTGCTAATAGGGTGTCATTGAACAGCCTGCCATTTCCCTGCCAATACTCATGTCCAGGGCTCATGGCGACAGGGGCTACCTCATCCTGAGCATTTCTCAAAGGGTGAGCAGCACTAAGCGTGCTGTCTGGCTGAAAGGCCACCAGGTCCTCAGCCGCACTCACAGGAGTGGGACAGTGGGTGATTTTCACATGGAGACCATGACACACATTCCTGGAAGCAATTGAGAAGAGCCAGAAGTATGGGAGCTCCACACCCCTCTCCTTCCCCAGCCCAATTATGGGACAGTGCTTAAAAGGAACTGTCCCTCCTGCTGGGTCTAAGGCCCCAGGCTGGACTGAGTACCCTCGGTGCACAGATGTAATCCCTGAGAGCCTTAAGGGAAGCACCGAAGAACAGGAGGTAAGCTGAGGGCCAAGTGAGGGTGGTGTGTGGTCTCTGCTTGCTATGCAGGAGGTGTGGGGGAGGTAGGGAAGAGATCCCAGGTCGTGCGGCTGTGTTCTGGGGTCTCTGGAAGCCACAGGAGGCCTTGTAAACTACCTGTCTGATTTTGCTCTTGTGGGGAGGTAACAGAGGTAGAATGGTGCAGAATACCATTCCAGGATGCCCTGCCCCTCTCTAGGTCTGGCTTGCCTAGCCCTGGGCTCAAGCTTCCACTGTCTGGGCCTTTGGGAAGCCTGTAGATGTTCCTGCCCAGATGTAGAGAATGGAGGCAGTTGGGAGAAACTCAGTTCTGGTGTGGACAGTGCCCAGTTTAGGGACAGACTTTCACACAAAGCTCGAGTTTATTGGCTGAGGAGATGGGCCCACAGATATCGGAGGCTTCCCAGTTCTCTGCCTCCACCTAGGGTCAGGCCTGTGATTCAACCCAGGATCTACCTTTGCCTTTCATTCTTGAGTCCAGTTTCCAGCTGCTGGTTCCACCTTCAGCCTCACTGGTTTTGGCATGAGTGTAGCTGGGTTCTATTTTGGCCCTGCCCATAGGGTACATGAGCCCCAAAGTCTGGGCACATCGGGCAGGTCATCCTGTGTGTGGAGGTGGGAGCCTAGGCCCAGGATGAGAACTTCAAGGAAGCAGGTGACACAAGGAGGCTGCTGAGATGAACTTTGCTTTTGTAAAGATGCCATCCTGAAAGGGGAAGAAGGGCAGGGACAGGGCTTGGAAAGGACAGATGGGCACTCTGCACACACCCTCACCTTAGGCTCTGGGTTCTCCTGGAGCTGTCTTGGAGATGCAGAGGGAACATATGTGGGATGGGACACTGGACCACAGCATATCTGGTGGCTTTAAAGGGCAGAATATACCTGAGACCAAAGAAAATAAGGGGGACAATTTAACTTCCAAACAGCAGCTGCCAGCTTTGTTATACAAAAACTATAATCAGTCAGATTGAAAACAGAGAGTATGAAAAGCTGTAAGTACAAAGGCATATTGTATATACTTCTAAAATTTCCTTGCAGCTCAAGGGAGACAAGGGGGCTGTGGGCCTGACTCATATCATCACTCACTACTCCCCAGGTCCCAGCTGTCCTCTGGTCTAACCTGTCCTTTTAGACAAAGGCTATAACGTTCATTTCTGGGACTGACACTGAATATGAGCTTTTTCTGCATGACTAGCAGGGATACCTAGACTGGTCAGTGACAAAACTCAGGGCAGACCAGCCTCTTTGGGCAGTTCCAATAAGTTTTGAGGGCATTGTGCATGTGGACTAACCTAGTTTTCCTTTCTTTATCTCTTTCCAAAAGTACACAAGAGAGATGTTAAAGACACCCAATAAATCTTAGATGACTATGGGTAACTCACTCTCTGTTATGGTTTGTGTCTGGATGTCCCCTAAAGCCTCAAGCAGTCATGGGCGGGCTTCTAGAGTTTTTGGTGATTTGTGGGCCAGTGCTCAGGTTATGGGTGTAAGTGCTACACCCACCCTGGGGTGGGGAGCCTGCACACAGTGTAAGGGAGGGAAACAGGCTTACTCTCTCTGTTTCTCCCTTTTTTTGCTCTTGCTGCTTTTGCTGTTTACTGTTGCCATGAACAGTTGCCCTCTGCCCATGCATCACTCTGCCTTGGAGCTAGCGGAGTATGAACCGAAACCTCCACAAACTGGGAGCTAAGTAAACCTTTCCTTCCTTAATTCTGGGAGTCGGGTATTTTGTCTCAGCAATAAGAGAAAAGTAACCAAGACACTGCCTATTCCCAAATATCACCTCTAGATTCAAACTCTCAGAGGTCTTCTCTCACCCTTCTGATTCTTATGGGTTATACGTCTATGATGTTAAGTAACAAAAAGGCACTCAGAGTAGTTTAAAATATTAAAGGAAATACTGTTGTGACTTACCACTACAAATGGGAGCACAAATTTATAACCTCAGGGTGGGGATTCTAACTGACTAGTGTATTTTTAGTTGTAAACCTGTAACTATAAGAACAGTATTATAATTTAACATGTCAAATATATCTAACATTGCACTTTGATTAAATAGAAGTGTTTTATGTGTTCTGTATGCTATCTTTTCTGTTCATCTTCCTATTAATCTTTTTTAATCAGTTGTGAAGATACTGAAGGCTACTTTATTAATAATTTTTGAGTTCATATCAATTTTATATTTACTTTTACTTTTGATCTATAGGCTTAGAAGGCACTTAAAATAAAAGCCTTAACAGTTGGTCACACAAAATTTATACCTGATTTAGGCCAATATATACATTTCTGTGCTAACTTTCAGGTGCATATTATCCTTGAAAAAGGCCTACCTAAGTTATTTACATAGAGAGACTCTTGATACTAGACTAACGCTTCTTGGTTTACACAGCTTAAAAGTGGGCTAATTTAAATGAGTTGGTAAAAGTAAAGAAGACTTTAAAGTCAATGACGTCTTCCCTTTCAGACTGGTAGACAATCAAAATGATATACAAATTTCTTTATAAATATAATGCCTATTTTTGCTGCATACAATAATTCAAAAAAATGGATAGATAGATGATATTTGATAGATAAATAGATAGATGATAAATAGATAGATAATGGTATTATAGCCAAATCATGTTAATTATTATGACTGATTCTCATGACTTATCCACAGGAATTGTTGACATAAGTAAGGATGATTATACACCTAAGTAAATATGGATATATATATTCATATATATATTGAAATGTTTATTTGACTGTGATGAAAAGTTTAAGTTCTCCTAATCCTAATCCCACTTCTAGAGTTCACTGTCCACTCTTTCCAATTTGGTGACCTAGTGCTGAAAAGATGACATACTTCAACTGACGCAATAAGACCACTAACAAGCATTCCTGACCAACAGTGTAGCCACAAGGACTGCTGAAATGGGATGGACTCACGATACACAAGTGCAGGAACTCACAGTATCACAGTGGGAGGTATCAGGGTCACCTCAGAAACCTTTGAAAGCTGAGTGTAAGAAAGACAAAAACAGGAGCTCTTCCCCCCTCTAGAAGCTGATTGGCCTGGAATTTGAAAAATGGAGGTGGAGGCGGGGGATGAGCAAATTGAAAAGGAACGCTGGACTGCAAGGCTGAAAATGCAGATAACAAACACCACATCTTCTCTAACTTTGAGATTTGATGCGTGCCAAATACTGTCTTGTGAAAGCTTAAATGTAGCAGAGACAGCTCTCTCAGGTGCAAAATATCTTCCTTTGCCCAGAATTCTACTCAGTTTATCACACCCTTCCTTGTGCCAGGTGCAGTGATGTCCAGAGGACCACTCACCATTAGCAGTGGACAGTAGGGAACAGCTGGAGGATTGTAATTGGGATACCCCCAAAAGATAGCCTACCTGTATTCAAGATCACACCTCTACCTGACTGCCAACTCCAAATACACAGTCTTATATTCATTAAGATCAATAACCCAGCCATTCTAGAGCTGGGACAACATAAAGTGGCACCTCAGATGTATGACACAAAGCAAATGTAACACAGTCAACCCTCTAAGCAGGCTGGTCTTTGTGGTTGCATCTAACTCTTCTCCACCAAATGTTTACTGAGCCAGTTCCCTAAATTCCAGAACAATGATCCTATAAAGGGTGAAAATAGTAACAGCAAAGGACTTTAGGCAGACTTTAGAGAATGAGACAGGTCATAAGGAGATAACTGCAATGCTTGGGTCCACTTTCCAGTGCAGGCTCTTAATAAAATGGCTGCTATGATTGAACTATGGCAAGGCCACAGGAATAGGGGCCTCCCTTTCTTTGAGATGAGATGCTGACCCTGAAGAGATGTGCTGCACAGTGGTTTTATTAGAGGAAGGAGAAATTAGACTTGGAAGCAGAGTGTTGCTGCTATTCTTCTTTGTTGTACATACTGAGCCTGAAGGAGGAGCCTCCCTTCTCTGGAGAGAATATGTTATTCTTCGTGTCTCTCTGTGTCCGGAGAATGATTCACTGAACCCATAGAAGACCTGACTACATGCACCAATGTCTTACGTGTCGTGTGAACCACACAGCTACTTGTTCCTTCCCATCACCAGGGCTAATGCATGGCGGCATTCTGTGGAAAGAACCTCCATAGTCTCCTACCTCCAAATAGGATGGGGACATGTGCCTTAGTCCAGCTTGCCATTTTCTTCACCACAGCATACCATCAGCTTCCAAAATAAGGGACTTCACAAACTTGGAGATTCTTGCCAGGATCCTTAGTCTCCCACATATATATTGATTTGATTTGGGTGCCCACAGAAGAACCCCAGGTATTTAAGACACAAAATAAGAGAGCTGCCAGTTCCGATCAGTACTCTTCTGATGGTCCACTAACACGTGGTCCTGCTCTGCTGGCCACGCCACTGGCTGACTACGTTGCTTCCTCCTACAGTGAGGCTCTCTGACTCCGAGTCCAACCCCTGCTGTGGCCTATGAATCTCCTCTTTTATATGGTATTGGAAGCAAAGTAGTGATTGAACCTAGGGCCTTCACAGTGCACTAAATTCCCAGTCCTTTTTAAGTATGTGTTTGGAAACACAGTCTCACATTATTTGCCCAGGCTGGTTTCAAGCTTTTGATGCCTTTACCTAAGCTGCTGGAGCAGAGCCTGCTAGGCTTAAAGGCAGGATGGCACTCCCCAAGAAGCCCTAGATGAGCCTTGGGTGTGGTCCCATGCTGGGTGGTGTGCATTGTCATTTTTAGGACAGCACCCTCTCTGTCTTGTTTTCTCCCGAAGGTGGGTGTTGACTTTGGAGCAGCCCATGACCTTGACTGAAAGAAAGAAGGAAGTAGTGGAGAAAGGGAACGCAGAAAAGGGAAGAAAGAAGAGGGCAGAAGGAAGGGAAGCAGGGAAGAAAAGAGGAAGGAAGATCGATTCAGTGCAAGGCAGTGACATGAACGACACTGCTTCTCACTTTGTTTACCCCATGACTGTGATATCCATTTGCCTGCAGACTCCCAGGAGATGGCATCTTTATCTGAGCAAGGAGGAGTTGGTATTGTGGTTGTGGTCATCTTTCAAGTCCTAGGTGAGACTGAAGGTGTCTAGATGGCTTTTGTTTCATATCGAATATATGTTCCCTGGAGCACATATACCACTTCCCCTGGGACCACAAGGGGTTGATGACACTCAGAACCTGAGGATGTCCCCAGAGCCATCCCTCTCTTATCTCCCTGCTGGAATCCCTGGAGAGCAGGGTGCGAGGAATGGTCCTGCCCTGAGAAGCCAGCAGGAGCTGGGACACCTCATGACCAAGGAAATCCATGGCTGAGGAGTTAGACCTGAGTTGTCTGGGATGAGGTCACCCAGGGAAAGCAGCTGGTAGAATTTCAGGAGTTTCAGCTTTCTACTCTATGCAGAGGAACTAAAGATGTACCCTCCTGCCATTCACATGTTCTGGCCCCCCTGAGTTCTGCTGCTCCCAGACATTATTGCCCCAGAGTCCATTTTCCTCTCCTCCCCTCTGCTCACACTGTTGCTCTCACCAATACCTTCCTGCAGCTTGCCTTCCAGAGCCCTTAGCTGGTCATTGTGAAAGTCTGGCTGCAAGGGAGACTTTGCTCATTGGTGGACTTGGAACCAGATTTAGCCAGGAGTGCTGAGCTTAGGTGAGCAGGGCCCCCAGCATTATAAGACCCTGACACAGGTCACCCAGGGCCATGTTTTCAGGGCAACTGCTGGCCTAGGAGATCTTGCAGGAGGAAAAGAAGAGCTGAGGAGTCCCTCTAGGGGAACCACTATGGGCCTTCCACCCTAGTGGGTGGAAGTTTAAGCAATTAATTACAGTGCCCAAGAATTTCAGAGTCAGGTTTTGTACCCAAATCTCACCCAGTGTCAAGACTGTCCATGCCTGAAAGTAAAAACCCAGCGAATCAGCATTTTACTGATGCTACACTGCATCTTTGAAGAAGGGGGAAGGATCGGCAAGCCAGGGAATGCAGGCAATGCAGCTCCAGAAGCAGGAAAACACAAGCAAATGGATTCTTTCCCAGCAACCCACAGGAACCACTGCCCTGTGAACTGTGGCTTTGGCCCAGTGATACTGAGTAGAACTTTGTCCTCCAGAACTAGAAGAAAATATAGAAGAAATGCTTCTTTAAACTGGGTCTGTAGCAACTTGCTACCATGACAATAAAAACCCAAGCCTCCAACTACCCTAGAAGAAACACAAAGCTCTGTTTGTAACTTGAATTTGATCCTGAAGGGCCCTCCAAGCGCATGGGACAACGGGAAGCTTGCGCCAAGGTCAGAAGCTGGATTAGCTGCCCAATGGGGATCCAAAAGGCCAGGAATCCAGAATGAATTTTCTGTGACCTTGGCCAGCAA
>NW_004955570.1:306655-308235 GCF_000276665.1 Chinchilla lanigera
GATAGACAGATCCAAGATTAAAGGAGGAGACTCAGAGAGCAGGACTCAAAGTATGAAAAGGAGGTGGCCCAGGGAGTTAGACTGGGAAAACTTGGACCTGGGCCTAAAATCAGCATCTGAGCAAGGGTTGATGAAACTTTCAGGGAAACACTTCAGGACAGGGTCCCTAGGGACATATACACCCCAAAGTCAGAGACCCCTCACCCCCATGACTGGAACCAGAGACTGAGTCTCCCCTCTCCCCTTTCCCTGATGGGGCAGCAACAGGCCTAGGCGGATCCATATCCCTTACCCTTCTTGCCAGGTGCCCCTCAGCAGTGGGGGCAGTGATGATGATGTGGTCATCCGAGAAGCCCAGAGACTTGGCGACTTCAATGTATTGCATTTCCATTTCAGGGCTCAGCTTCAGGGTCCTCCCTGTGGCCGACACGGTGGTGAGTGGGCAGCACAGAAAACTGTGTAGCTTAAGTTTTGAGACGGTATCTTGCGATGCAGTTCAGGGGGACTGGAAATTCACAGTCCACCTGTCTCAGGCTGCCCAGTGCTGTAATGACACGCGTGGGTCACTAGCCCACTACGGGAATGCTATTGAATAGTGAAGGAGGCCTCGGATGCCTTTCCACGGGGGTCTGTGGAAAGACTTCCTCCCTGAGAGGGATTAGGGCCCCTCACACAGGTGTGACCAGAAAGCAGGACCATGAGGGAATGGAGTGATGACTTACCATAGAGCATGTTTTCAAAGTACACCCTGTCTTTGAGACGGAACACGTACAATAAAATGGCACTCTGGGTGTAGTCAGTGGCCAGCACTCTCATGGTGTAGTTCTCTGATCCTGCAGAGTACATGCCAAGGAGTCATCCTGTCCTGACCAGGAGGAAGGGGCTGTCCCCTTCTCCAACCAGTCCGCATTACCTTCTCCCCCAGGACAGCGTCCACGTGGAGGGCCGGGGAGTCTTGTGCCCTTCTGGAAGGACTCTGCCCCAGATTCCCACCCCAAGCCTCACAAAGTCAGGACTCACGTGTGGTATTGCCCAGGATGAACTGGCCAGGCTGGCCACTTGGGACCATAGGGTCACTTCTATGATCACATCCCTTGTCACTGTGAGAATGAGAGATGGGTGATAAACAGAGAGCACACAGGCTTGATCCCCCTGGGATGCATGAAGTTGGGCGGGGGCTGCAGGAGGATTCTTAAGCCCCAGTCTAGCCCAGCCCATGACATCCACCTCCCACCAGGGCAGGGATCCAGCTAGGCGCACACCCTTGGCCCAGGACCCTCCCCTCTGAGTGTGTATTTGGCCTGCTATGGGGCCTGCCCAACCCGCCCTCCGGCAATTTCTTTTCCTGCTTCCCTGCGGAGCCCTGTGCCACACCCAGTGCCCAGGCGCTGAGTCCTGCTCTCCCTTTCCCATCTCTCCGGCAATCTCCTCTGAACTTCCAGTCTTCTCCATGCCGAGCTCTGCCCCAGTCCTTCAGCCAAACGTGACCTCTCACCTGAGTCTGTGCTACCTGTGCACCGCAGACTGGGGCGCCTCACTAGCTTTTTCTATGCCCCGTAATCCTTCAACAGAAACTATAA
>NW_004955570.1:308705-317211 GCF_000276665.1 Chinchilla lanigera
TAGACATGGGACTGAGCCACATCCATAGCTTGATTTTTGCTATTACTTTGAGACCTGGTTCCTACAGTTACCCAGCTCTGTGATTCTCCTTCCTCAGCCTTTGGAGCTGAGCCTGCTAGGATTACAGGCAGGCTGGCTCCTTCAAGGTCACTTCACTATGAGCCCTAGATGGAAGCGCTGGGTGGGGTCCCTTCCTGGGTGCAGTGTCCCTCCTTCCCCTCTGGGGCACCCTCCCCTCTTCTTCTTTTCTCCTGACTCTGTTCAGTAATGCACATTGATGGAATCGAGTGAAGAAGAGTGGGAAGAAGAGAAGGAGGGAGCAATAGAAGCAGAAAAATAGGGAAGCAGGAGAGGGAGGAGCAAGGAGTGGTGATGGGAGGAAGGTGATTCGGTGCCGAGCAGTCAGATGAAAGACAGCTTCCCTCATTTTGTTAACCCCTCGTTTGTGACATCAGTCTGCCTCTCAGAGCCCCTGGATTTGGCAGCTTTACCTGACCCGGGTGTAGGTGGCGTTGAAGGTGTGATCATTTTTCAGCACAAAGGTGGCCATGTGCATGGCTGGTTGGCTTAGACATTTGCTCCTGAATATGTTCTGTGCCAAGCCGATGGCGAACCACTTCCCCTGGAACTGCAAGGATCTGATGACAGGCAGACCCAGGGGTAGCCCCAGAGCCACCCCTCCCACTCTGTCCCTGCTGTGGCCTTTCAGCAGTCCTGGGTTAGCAGGTCCTGGGAAAGGTGTTCTGAGAAGCCAGATGTAGCTCTGTTCTTCCAGAGCCACAAGGGACCCTGCCTGAAGAGTTAGGTCTCAGTTACCAGGGATGGGGTGGCACTGAGCAGCTGCTTGGACGTTCCCTTGGAACTTCCTGTCTGTGCAGAGGAACTGAAGACGTCTGTACCTCACATGGACCAGGAGTGGACTCCATGAGTCCTGCAACCCCACACTGCCGCTGAATTCATTTCTGCTCCCACCCTATTGCCACTGTCCCAGGCCCCAATCCCTCCCTGCAGCTGTCTTCCTGAATCCTACCTGCTGTTCCTGGAAGTCTGGCTGCAGTGGGAACTTGTTCAGAGGTGGAACTTGCATCATGGATGGAACAGAGCCTTGAGCCTGGATATTCAAGGTTCCCAACAGAGTGAGGCCCAGCAGCAGGAGACCCAGGGCCATGGCTTCAGAGCAGCTGTTGTGCTGGCAAGTATTGGAAGAGATAAAGAAGCCCAAAGGGGGCCTACCAGGGGAGCTATTTATAGTCTACAGCCTGCCTGTCCCTGTCTGGGCAGATCCATCTTTTGCTAAATGCAGGAAAGGTGAGTCCATTGCCAGTCACTCCTTCAGAAACACATGACACAATATCTTCCATTCTCTGCTGGTCAGGATTGTGCAAGGTAGAGATAGGTAAAGGGGACGTGGAGATGGAGGGACACGTCCAGACCTCCTCAGTGTGTGTGTCGTGTTCAAGAGCTCGCTCTCCGTGCAAACTGTGTCTCTCCCCTTCATCTGATTGGCACTACCTGTGGGTCAGCAGCTGGAATTTGGAGAAACTGTCATGTCTGATCCTGTGTGCTCATTGTGTAGTTGCGTGTAGTGGTGTCAACCCACTGCACCCACAAGAAGCAAAGAATATGCCAGGTGTATTGTCCCATGCCAGCAATCCCAGCACCTAGGAGACTGATAGGAGGATCGCCAGCATTTCTGGGGCACACTGGGCTATACAGTGAAGTCCAGGCAAGCCTAAAGTACAGAAGGAGAACACATCCCGTGGTACACAAAAAAAAAGTACAAAGAACAGAAAAAATATAAAGCAAAGGATATTCATTCCTACAGGTCCTGTGCCTCACTTTGGTTCTTACATGTAATATACAGCTTCATGTCCTCTTTCTGAAGGAGTCTTGGGTCTGTCTTACTGCCTGTACACTACTGAAGTTGAGAGATATTATGCTTGATTCATGACTCTGCCCTAATATCTCTCTCTGTGTGATCAACAGCAAAGGAACAATGCATAACACCAAGAGTTATCATTATAAGGAAGAAGTTTCTCATATAGTTAAAGTCGTGAACACTTAAAAGGTATACAAATGACAAAGCTGGATTATAAAGTAATATACATTGTAACATGGGAATGCAGTATTAGCTTAACAAAGTTTCTTTAAAACTAGGAAGATAGTCTGCATTTAGGTCTCAAATAGACAAAGATAATATTTCTATACCAATTTTCAAGGTTTCTTTCAAATGTAGGAAACTAAGAGAACTGTTCTATTTCTTTCTTTCTCATTACTACTCTCTTTAAAATAAAAAAGAAAATAAGAAAACTAAGCGAGCAAAAAGAAACGAAATATACATAAGAGAGAGAAAAAAAGGGGGAAAGATCATCACTGCTTTAGAATATATCTATCTTAAGAGAAAAATATAAAATTAAGTCCAGATTACCAAGGCAAATGCCACAATATCAAGATTAAAAAGTCAGAAAGTGTCACAACTTAGAGGACCCTAAAGAGACATGGTCACTACTTCAGCATGATTGTGTTTTGAGTGTCCCCCAAGGGTTCATGTGTGGAAGTTTAACCCCCACTGTGATATACTAACAGCATGGATCCAGGCATGACTCAGTTACCCAGGAAGGTGAGCCCAGAATGTTGGCTATGTGCTGGTGGAATCTGGGATTTTCCTGGACAGAAGCCTCATTCTTTCCTGTGTGTTAGGAGGTGGGGTTCTGGCTACCTGTTCCTAGTGGTTCTCTGTAGGAGAAATGCATAAAAAAGCAGAGAAATGCATAGCTACTATGTTCTGCTGGTCTAATAAAACATCACAGACTGCATCACTTGCAAATGATGGAGGGTTCTGTCTCACAGCTCTGGGAGATGAGAGCTCCATAAGTCAACGAGCAGATATTCTGTCTGGCCTGTTCCATATAGCTGGCACTGTCTAGGTGTCCTCATGTGGTGGAAGAGATGAAAGGGTGAGAAAAGCCTGTTTATATCTAAAATGTCTACTAAAGCCTCGTGTGCACATAGGTGGGACTTCGGGAAGGTAATTCGATCATGGGTGTGTGATGCTTATTGGTAGATTAGTCCACTGATCGGCATTGAAACTATAGCAGCAGGCATACCTGATGGCCCATTCTGCCCCTTCACCTGACCTCAGGGCAAGAAAGTTGTACCCACTTCCTTAGTGGTTAGAAGACCAAGCTGATCTCTCACACTGAGCCTATCCCATCCCCCACATCCCAGAGTCAAGCCCTCCAAACCTGCCTTCTTTGTGACCCTCAGTCCTTAAACACTTCGACTCCAGCCCATCCAGTGGACAGAGCCAGACACACTGCAGGTAGATGAGCCTGGGCATCTCCCCTAGAGTTAATCTGCTCTAGCTCTTTTATCTCCCACCTGGGACTTCCAGACTCTACCCTCACTGTTCTCCCCACCTCCTCTGCTACAGCTATACCCAGATCCTGGTCTTTTTAGGAGCCTCAAGCCAGGCCCTGTCTTGGAGTGCCAGGCCCAAAGACTGGCCTGGCAGCACTTAGTCTTGGCTGTTCATCATCCCCTGTTCAGGTGACCACACTGATGGTTGGATTCTTTGTTGTTTGCTGGTTCTTTGACTCAGACTTCACCAGCCCCTGCTGTGAGCTCATAACTGCTCCCTCCCTTGTTTGTGTGCAGGAATGATGATGCTCTGTGTTATGGTTTGTGTCTGGGTATCCCTCCCAAATCCTCCTGCAGTCATGGGGTGGGCTTCTAGATTTTTGATTGATCCATAATCCAGTGCTGGGATAATGGGTATGAGTGCTACACCTGCCCCTGGGGTGGGTAGTTTACATACAATGTAAGGGAGGGAAAGAGGCTGCTTGACACTGCCTTGTTTCCCCCTTTTGCTCCTGTTGCTTTTGCTGTGTTCCACTGCCAGGAACTGTTGCCCTCTGCCATGTGCGACTCTGCCTTGGAGCCAACTGAGTGTGGACTGAAACCTCCACAGACTGTGAGCTAAATAAACCTTTCTCTCCTTCATTTTGGGCGTTGGGTATCTTGTCTCAGCAACGACAGAACAGTAACCTAGACACTCTGAATACCCTCAGGGCAAGACAACATCAGCCTAAGACTAAACAAAGAAAATTACATATTTGAGTATAATATTGGTACATCCCTTGTTACTCACTTATGTTGTCTTGAACCCTGGATTGTGTGATTACTGTATTGTCTTGGCTTGCCAGTAAAAGTAGGACCTTCTAGAATCCCAGTGCTCTTTCCCTCTTGAAACGGGAGTCCTCTTATACCTGTGCTGCTTGCTTGGTCATTGATCTCTTTCTTTTTTATTCTTTGCTGTATCCCCTAAGTTAGTTTGCAGGCTGGCTCCTGCATTTGGCCTCTGAACAGGGACATGAAGAGGGGAGGTCTCACTGGAGTGGGGAACAAGACAGATGATAGGGAATCCCATGGGGAGGAATCCAAAGGCAGAGCAGCAAAGGCTCTAAAGAACCATATGCACAGTTCTTCACAAGGCTTCAGGTAGCTGTACAGATGAAAAGTCTTCTTCATCATGCTGCAGAAATTATTGTTTTGAAACTGGCATTTGAGAATTCCAGCGAAGATTGTAAAAAAGTACTGAACACAGTTAGAGCAACAAAAAAATTGTGTGACTATCGTAAGTCATCTCAAGATGGATGCAGAGAAAGCTATGAGTTCCATGTTGGTTCAGGCTATGTTAAGCCTCACTAAATGAGGAAATAATAATTCATCTGTGCAATGTTTCAGTTTCAGTCAAAGTGGATCTATTAAAAAGTAGTGTCTTAGTCCTGCCAAAAAAGGAGTCACCATACCCCCTACCACAGAAGAGAAGACTCATCAGTTATGTCCCAGATATGCCAAAGGAAATCAATGGGCAAAAAATTGTCATTCTAAATACCACACGGATAGGACTGCTCTGATGGGAAATGGGAATTGGACCTATCGGCAGGCCACTCTAGCAACAGGGGCATTTACAATTCAGGCACTCAGTGCCAATCCCCAGTGGGTGCCCAGCGGGACACATTCTTCACTCTTGGGTGCTCTGGAAGCACATAACTAGATTTTCCTGTCACTCAGAAGGACTCCCTTATTGCAGGGAACCAACCCATAAAAATTCCTGCAGGGATATGGTGACCTCTCCCTGAAAGAATAAGGAGATTAACACAGGATCAATTTACAAAGGATAACAATGACCCTCCAGAGTAGTTGACTCAGATTGTACTGGTAAAATAGTGGCACAACCCATGGATATTTGGGTGTTTGAACTGGGAGATTATGTAGCTCAACTTGAGGTATTGCCAACCACATCCCTGCTGCATGTTGCGAGGCCTCAGTGAGCATGTCTTGGATTGACAACTGGTGGTCAACTAGCTGAACTGAGGAGGCATGGTGCTGGGTGTGGGAGGCCCACCTGAGGATTGTTGTCAGCAGAATAAGAGGCAGAACTTGAGAAGAAGTTAGGCTGTTGAGAGCTAAGAAAGGCTGCTGGGAGCTGGTAGAAGCTGCTGAGAGCCTGTTGGAAGTAGAGAAAAGCTGTAAGGAGCTGCTGGTTTTCTTAGAGGAGCTTGTCACGCTGGCTTTCCTGATGAATTTGGCTGTTTTCATCCTCCAAGAAACTCGGGAACCTGTCATTGAGAATGGCTTCAGTTCACTTTGGGGGAGCTGTAGTCCTCACTCAGCATCGCTTCCTGGCTCCAGAGGGGAAGAAGGTGCACAGCTCTGTCTCCTGAAGAAACTTGCTGCATTGGCTTTCCTGATGGGAACTCAGTTGTCTTCACTATCGGAGGAGCTCAGGACATCACTGTTGCTGAGGATGGCTATGATACCTTTTGGGGGAGCTCTGGTTCTTACTTTGCACATAGCTTCCTGGCTCCAGTGCAGATCACTCAGTCTGCTAGCACAGATCCTTCATCCCACTGGCACAGATTTTCTAGATTCCACCACTGATCTTTGAGCCTTCCCACCACAGATTCATGAAACAGGCCTGAATGAGATATTGTTATGTGCTCTAGGCCTCCAGTTGGACTTGTGAAAGGCACTGTTATGAGCTCTAGGTCTTCAACTGGACTCATTCAGGACATTTCCATGGGATCCAGGCCCTCAGCTAGATTGCTTGGTCTTAGTGTATGGATACATTTCCTGCACTCTTTTGTATATCATTTCTGGGTGACTATTATAAATAATCTTATAAACTATGCATCCTGTGTTATATTGTTTCCCCTTGCCAAAGAAAACCCCAAACCACAACAGCGCACTTCGTATCGAGAAATATATTTTACTTAAGAGAGCACAGATAATAAACCTGTATGCAAAACTAAGGTTAAAGGAAAATATTTTCAGAGCCTCACGGACACTGGAGCAGGTGTCTCTGTAATTTCATCAGCTCAATGGCCTTCATTGTGGCCTACTAAATCATCAGCTTCTTTAGTGGGATTAGTATCTCCTAAGAGGTGTTATACAGTATCTTCCCTATACCTTATACAGGACCAGAAGGAAAGGCCAAAATGTCCCAACCTTATATTGCATCTATCCCAGTTAATTTGAGGAAAGGGATCTCCTGAAAGATTGGTGTATTCATCTCATCAATAACATTCCATGGCTGCAAAGCATGTTATGAGACATGTGCTACTGACCAGGAGAGGAGCTAGGAAAAAATCATCAGGGGATCATCAGGAGGTTCACTCTAAGAACCTTTTTAGTTAGGGCCAAGGCTGCTTCTCTCCTCCTCCTGAGGATGAAGACTGTGCTTCCTTTAGAATGGTGCACAGACACCCCCATATGGGTGGATCAGTGGTTACTATATAGGGAGAAGCTCCAACACTTACATGAGTTATTCCAGGAACAACTACACTTAGGGCATATTGAGCCATCAACTAGCCCCTGGAACAACCCTGTCTTTTTAACTCCTAAGAAATCAGAAAAATGGAGATTTTTATAGGCTCTGTGTATGGTCAATGTGTGTTTAATGCCCATGGGAACTCTCCAACTTGGCCTTCCTTCTGCTGTAGTGCCCCATAAATGGACCTTAATAGTTATTGATCTAAAGGATTATTCTTTCATCATTCCTTTGTGTTTGGCTGATAAGACCCATTTTGCCTTTTTTGTCCCTAACATTAATTTTCAGGAGCCAGTGACCAATATCAATGGATATCAATGGATTGTCCTACCCCAGGGCATGATGCATAGTCCTACTTTGTGTAAATATTTTGCTCTGCAAGCATTATTTCTGGAAAGAATGAAATAACTTCACTTGCTTAACCTCTTCCTCTGCCTACAAAAGGCTATTCAGTGTCATTCCACATGTATTCCATTACTCATACTTGCTCTCATTCTGCCCTACTGGGCCCCATCACTGAAGATATTAAGTTGCAAGTCACCTTATAAGTCATGTATCTAAATTCCAATCTGTCTTAAATTCTCACTCTTATTTCCATCAAAATTCATGTGTTCTCACTCACAAATTTCAGTTGTCCGGAACCCAAGTTTGAAAAACTGTTTTTTCATTTCCTCTGTCAATAAATCCTTCATATGGCTCCAGGAGAGTGATGCAACCCTCAGAGATTCAATGTTAATGCTTTGTGACATGGGCAGGACATGTTCCAAGTTTTCACTGTCTTCAATATGCACATGTTAGTATTGATACCTTCACACATATGATTCATACTGCCTGCCATTCCAGGAAAACCATAGGCCATGCGCAACAGCATTGTCTTTCTGCTTTAGCTGCTTTATGAATTCCAAAGAAAATAAAAACTAATAATGTCCCTGTCTATACAATCAGGAGCTTCTCCTTCTTCCTACACTGGGGAATTCAACATAACACTAGGATACCATAAAATACACTGGGGCAAGCAATTATGGAACAAGCATGCCCCCTTAAAACAACAATTACAAAAACAAAAAGGAGGACACCACTCCAATAAACCAAAAGCACAGCTTAACCTAGCCACATACACTATATATTTTTAAAATATTCACATAACTGAGCATGTTACTGTTACAGAGTTACACTGGCAAAAAAATCACAAGGTGTCAGAGGGAAGGCAGAAGTATTATAGAAATCACCTGACACTTGCTAGTGGGAGACACCCAAACCCCTAGTAACACGGGGATGAGGGAATGTTTGTGTTTTAACAGGAGATGGATCCCCCATGTGGCTACCATCCTGGAATGTGGGACCTGGAATGTGGGATCCCCCATGTGGCTACCATCCTGGAATGTGGGACCATGGGGAAAACCACACAGCTTATAACTCATGGTGGAGTCTGATTTCACCTTTCGCTCCATTCTGAGCATTCTACCAAATGTCCCTGAATGATGTTCTGACACAGCAGCCTCTGACCACCTTAGATTGGGCCCCTGGAGCTTCTACCATTTCAGAATTTTAAAATAAGAATATTGCTTTTAATTATACTTCACATTATCATCATTTCCATTATGCATTGCACACAAGAGTCTAAATTCATCTCCTTGTCTTTCTGTTAGGTTACAATTTTGGCTTGCACAT
>NW_004955570.1:324581-341326 GCF_000276665.1 Chinchilla lanigera
ACATTTATAGTTACAACCGATATGTATTGATTTATCATTGTCATGTTATGATCTAATTTTTCTACTTGTTTACTTGCTTGCTCTTTTTGATGTTTCATTTCTACTGTTGTTTTTGAAATTGTGGTCAGATTTTTCTCTGTCTAGACTGTCTTTTAGTACTCTTTGTAATGCTGGTTTGGCACTCATGAAGTTCTTCAATTGTTTTTTGTCATAGAAGTATTTTATTTCCACGTTGAATTTGAGGGATAGTTTGGCAGGGTACATCAGTCTTGGTTGGAAGCTGTTTTGTCTCAGCACCTGTAATATTTCTCTCCAAGCTCTACTTGATTGGACGGTTTGTGCTGAGAAGTCTGCCTCGATTCTGATAGGCTTTCCTTTATAGGTAATCTGTTTCTTTTCTCCAACAGCTTTTAATATTCTGTTTTTCTTGGAGATCTGGGAACTTGTCTATTATATGTCTGGGTGTAGTTTTATTTTGGTTGTGGTTGGTTGGAGTTCTATATGCCTCATTTACTGTCTATCAGGTTTCGTTTCCATACTTGGGAAATTTTCTGCTATTATTACTGCAAATATTCTTTTTATGTCATTTGTGTTGCCTCCTGCTGTTTCATTGACTCCTATTTGCCATCCATTATTCCTCTTTGCCCTGTGTTTTAATCCCAGCAAATCTCTTACCTGAATTGAAAGCACTTACTTAGCTCCACACCCAACATCTCAGGAATTGTCACATGAGATCTGAATGCAGTCAAAACACTCCCTGTAAATCTACCAGGCAGGTGATAATGCCATGGGTTCAGATCATGCTGGGCACCAGTTATCAGGGACCCCTGCAGTGAGTCCCCAATTTCCTGCAATGTGTTATAGCATGTGGTATAAAGAAAGGGCAAGAGACAAAATGGCAAAGCAACAGGGATCTGTGGTGACCAGTTGCTCATGGAGAACAAAAGGCCATGAGGCAGCCAAAATTTCAGTATTTATTGATCACATTTACGTTAAGGAAAACAGTGAGGGGATTACTGCATGACTCAGGACAGTGTTTACCTTATGCTAATGAGGAAACTATGTGGATGAACACTAAGTGGGTAGAGATGGCAATTTAACAGGAAGTTTGTTCTGTCCTCAAGATGAAACACGTTTTTTTACTACTCGGTTCTCAAGGAACAAGGATGTCTTCAGCTGATGTCATCTTGCCTCAGAGCATCACAGCATCATGGGACTATTGCAGCCTTAACTGTGACTGTAGGTACACAGAGTTATGTTTCCAAATATCATAGGTTTTGTTTAGAAAGCCCTTGCTTATGCTTATGTCTTCAAGAGTTGTACCTGTTTTCTCTTCAACCAGATTATTTTCTGTATTAAAATTTAGATCTTTGACACATTTTGATTTTGTTTAGTACATAGTGAGAGACATGTGGCTAGACTAAACTTTGGCATGTGGACATCCAGTTTTCCCAGCCTTTTATGAAAGGGTCTGTCTTTCTTCCATTGTACGTTTTCAGGCCTTTTGTCAAAAATCAAATATTGCCTGGGACTTTTTCTGCTTCCTCCATTCTGATGCATTGATTCCCATGCCTATATTTGGGCCATACCATGGTATTTTGATCACCATAAGTTTGTACTGTAACTTCACTTTTGATGCTTTGCCTTTGTTACCTAGGTTTTCTTTAGCTATTCTGGGTGCCTTTTGATTCCATATGAATTTTGGGATTTTTTTTTATAAATCTGTGAGAAATGCCATTGGTACATTGATTGAGACTGCACTAAATATGTGTATAAATTCTGAAATTATTCCCACTTGATCATATTAGTTCTGTCTATGCAGGAACAGGGGAAGCCATTTTATTTTCTGATGTCCTCAAATTCCTTTTACAGAGTGATATTTTCATTGCAGAGGTCTTTCATTTCACTGGTTAGGTTATTTTTTAAGTATTTAATTTTTTATGGTATTATAAATAATGTTGGCTTGTAGGGTTTTTTTACTGTGTGCATTGCTAAGGTATAAGAATGCAATTAATTTTTGTATATTTATTTTGTAGCTGGCTACATTGCTGAATTTGATTATTGATTGAGTATTTTGAGTCTTGTAGATATACTAATGATGCTTGGATTTTGTGCATTACAATCAATATCTTTTATTTTGTTCTCTTCCCTCATGTTTCCAGGAGTATGTTGAACAAGAGTGATGATAGTGGACATCTTTGTTTTTCCTGGTTTTAGATGGAAAACTTTCAGGTTTTCCCATTTAATATGATGGTGACAGTAGTTTGGTCATAAGTGGCTTTTATCAGATGGGGATAAGATCCATTTATGCTACCTATTTTCTCCAGGGTTTTTGTCACAAATGCTGTTGGATTTTTTCAAAGGCTTTTTCTATGTCTACTGAGATAATCATGGGATTTTTGTCCTTGCTTCTGTTTATGTGATGAATTATGTTATTGATTTGTATGTGTTCGACCATTCCTGCATTTCTGTGATGAAACCTATTTGGTCAGAGTATAAAATCTCTTTGATGATTTATTGCATTGTGTTACCCAATATCTCATTAAGGGTTTTTGCCTTTATGTCCATTAGAGAGATTGGCCTGTTGCTCACATTTTTATTGGAACTTCATCTGGTTTGGGGATCTGGATCATTTAAGTTTCTGAGAATTATTTGGGAAATGCTCCTTTGCTCTTGAAGAGCCTTCAGATCTTCCCTGAAGTTCTATAGAATTCAGCTGTGAATTTATTAAGCCCTGGGGCATTCTTAGATATTAGACTTTTTCTCAGTTACTGCTAAAATGTCATTGTATATTATTGGATTGTTCAAAATTTTTAAGTCTTCTTGGTTCCATTGTGGTCGTTCATATATATCTGTGAATCTCTCCATTTCTTTTGAGTTCTCCAATTATTTGACCTATAGGTTTGTAAATTAGTTGCTAATAATTTTCTGGATTTAAGTACTGTCCATTGTGATTTCACCTTTTTCATTTCTAACTGCATTCATTTGTCCTTTCTCTCCTCTTTGGGGTAAGATTTGCTAAGGGTTTATCTATTTTCATTATTCTTTCAAAAACCATCTCTTTGATTCATTGAGTTTTTCAATTTTTTCAGTCTCTATTTCACTGATTTCTGTTCTGATCTTAGTACAAGTTTGGGATTTGGATTTTTCTTGATTCTCTTAGACCATGAGATGAACTATTAGCTATTTATTGGGCCTCATTGTGCTTTTCTGATGTGGGCATTCACAACTATAAAGTGCCCTTGTAGGACTGCTTTCACTGCATTTCATAAAGTCAAGTATATTGTATACTATACTTATCATTTAGTACTAGAAACTTTTTCTTCCTTAATTTCCACTGTGACCTATTTATTATTTAAGAATGTGTTGTCTAATTCCCAAATGATTGCATAGTTTCTTTGGCTTCCTGTACTACTGATTTCTAGTTTTGTTGCACTGTAATCTGATAATACACAAGGTGAAATTTTGACACTTTGCATTTATTTAGGCTCCCTTTATTAGCTAATATGTGGTCTATTTTGGAGACAGTATCATGTGTTGCCAGAAAGAATGTGTTTTTAGTTGTTGCTGGGTAAAATATTCTATATTGGGTAATTAAGTCCTTTTATTTCAAAATTTAATCCAACTCTGATTCATTGAGTCATTGTTGAGTTTATCATCTATTTGTGATAGTGGGGTGTTGAGTTTCCCCACTATAATTATATTGAAGTTTGTCTGATCTCTTACATCTATTAGCATGTTTTTGTAAGTTGGGTGCACCATGGTTTGGTGCATATATATTTACAGTTGTCATCCCTTCCTGCTGAATAGTTCCATTTCTAATATATAATGTCATTCTTTGCCTCTTTTGAACTGCTTTGGATTGATGTTCAATTTGTCTGAAAGGAGCATAGATACTCCTGTTTGTTTTGGATTTCCAATTGCATCAAATGTTGTTTTCCATCATTGGATTTTTAGTCTATGAATTTCTTTTTGTATTAAATAGGTTTCTTATATACTGCATATGCTTGGACTTGGTTGTTGATCCATTCTCATAATCTCTGCCTTTGATTAATGAATTGAGTTCATTTGCAGTCATAGCTGTAATTGTTAGAAATTGTTGTTTTCCTGTCATTCTCTTATTTTTCTGTTGCTGTTTTGCTTTCTTGCCCTTCTACTTAATTAATAAAACTAAGTATTGTGCTCATTTTAATGGACCTTTTAGCATTGTTAAATTTATTATTTCCATCTAGAATATCCTTGAGAATTTTTAGAGTGTTGGTTTGGAAGTCATAAATTGTTTTATATTCTCATTATCATGGAAATATCTTCTGTCTCCACCAATTTTGAAAAATAGTTTAGCAGGATGTGCCAGTCTAGGTTGAAAGTTGTTTTCTTTTAGGGCCTGAAACACTTTCTTCCAAACTCTCCTTGTCTTTAATGTTTGTGTTCAGAGGGCTGTTGTATGAATGCTCTCTCTTTATGCATGATTCTGTGAACATGTTTTTTATGACCTTGTCCAGTTTTCCAATTTTTCAGTAATTCCAATTATTCTTATGTTAGTCTTTGAGACAACTAGGAGCTTTTGGATCTATTTGTTATGGATTAACTTGTAGCACTCAGATGAACTGAATCAGTGTGGTGCTGTTTATGGAAGCCCACCTGAGGATTTTTGCCAATAGCATAAAAGCAGAATTGCAGGGGAAGATGGTGTGCTGTAGATTCTCCTAGAGAAGTTTTTCATGCTGGTTTTCCTGATATGAACTCAGCGATTTTCATTATCAGAGGAACTCTGGTCCTTGCTGTCTCTGAGACTGGCCATGGTTCCCTTCAGGGGAGCTTTTTTCCTTACATTTAGCATTGCTTCCTGGTTCCAGTGCAGAATGCTCAGCCTGCTGGTACAGGTCTTTCACCCCACTGGCACAGATTTTAGAGCTTCCATCACTGATCTTTGGACCTTCCAAGTGTGAATCCTTGATATAGACTTGCATGAGACATTGTCATGGGCTCTAGCCCTCCATTTGGACTCGTGGAGTGATGGAGAGCACTATGAATCAGCTCTGAGTAGAAGTCAATATTAACCAATTGGCTTTCCATGTTTATTTGTGAGTTGTACAAAGCTTAGGCACCTTGTCTGGAGATGAGCAGTGGACTCACAGTAGGTGAACCTCTACAAATCACTGGTCACCACTGATGCCTCTGTTGGTCTGTGAAACAGTGACACCTTACAGGACAAAACAAGGCCACAGCTGAGGATGTTTGTCTCCAACCCCAATTAACTAAAAGGAGAATGCAGCTACAAGCTCCACATTCTTACAATAAACGCCAGCCTAAAGATAAGATAGTTCTCCTGATTGACATAATTTACAACTTGGGAAAATATTTCTCAAGGTCCTGCTAGATTCCCATGTTTTCTTGAGTATCCTCCTCCTTTGAAAACCTAATAAATATGGGCTTCCCAGAGAAGTCATTGTCTTAACCCAGTGAATCTCACATTTTATAAGAGAGTTGGACCCTGGAGCCCTAAAATCATTTCAATTATCTCATTTATTTAAGCTTTTGCTATCTACTCATTTAAGAGATTGCAGACCTGATCAGTCCACAATAACTAAGGGTTTATAACCCGATAATGGAGGACATTGCCATGGGCCCTAGGTCTTCAGCTGCATTCATGCATGACATTGCCATGGGATCCCGGCCCTTAGCTGGATTCTTTGGGTTTCTAGTCTCTGGAGAAATAGCCCACACTGTTTTGTATTTGACTCTTTAGGTGAATAGTATGAAATAACCCTGTAAATTATGTGCTCTGGATTAAATCTTTTCCCTTGTAAAACCTGACAACACTATTTTTCATGTTCTCTTGGAGTTTTTAAGGTATCTCTCGTTAACTGATCATTGACCAGAGCCCTGTCCTTTAGACATGACATTTTGCCTTCACATTGCCTGGTACTGCTGCCCAAACTTTCAACATTTTTAATCTCCTGGATCTCTGTTTGGAACCACTTTATAGACTCCCATTCTTTTGTATGCTAGTCATTGGATCTCTTTCTTTAGCTCCATTAGATTTTTATTAGTGTCTTTTTGAAACTTACTGATCATTTGTTCCAGTAGTGTCTTTTCCTGATTATGTATATCTCCTTGAAGTTTGGAAAGCACCTTACTGAATCATTTTACCTCCATTAATACCTTTTCAGAAATTTTTGTTGTGTGGCTTATGATTTCCTCCCCAGATGCCTTTTTGGGGTGAATGGGAGTTTTCGAAGGCTGTGTGTGTGTTTGTGGTGTGTGTGTGTGTGTGTGTATGTGTGTGTGTGTGTATGTGTATGTGTGCTGGAATTTTTTATTTCTTTGGCTCAGTGTCTAGTTCTTCAGGAGTGACCACAATATTGTTTATGACACCTAGGAAATTGAAATCTTGGCATACAGAACAAAGCAATTGCCAGCAATAATTATGACATGTTGATTATAATATTTAGGTAAGCAACAGCAATGGGGTCAAATATCAACAGGATACTGACAAACTCTGAAACCACTGATGAATGGCCCTTAACCAAAGAAAAGTGACCTGTAACTATGGAAAAGACACATTTCACCTACCTATTGATCTACAATTATGCATATCACTAATTTCTGCGGATGAAGGAAGTAATGTGAGAGCTGAAGCATATCAATGAACTAAATGTCATCTTCTTCAGGTCCTCCCCTTCTAAAGATTACACCCATCAAACCTGGTTTCCCAGCACAGCATACTGGCTCCATGATCTTCATGCACTATGTCTGAGCGTCCCAGGGAATTCCAGAAGATTTCTGTTTCCCTCTCACCCTCTCCAAATCTGTCTCCCAAGGCTGACTAACCAGTTTTCTGTGGTAGGGTAATACTTCAGCCCTGCTAGGAAACTCTCCTCCAGTGTGTCAGTCTTATCCTCAAACTGGTTACCTCTGCTGCCTTCTGCTTCAGGAAGACTAGAAGCCAAGCTGGCTAAGATTTTATAGCTTGGCCAGTCTCCTCCTCTCCCATTCAGGTCACTTGAGGCCTGGGATAAGAGTGGTGGCTTGGTGTATTGGGCGTTTGGGTCCTATCACTTAATGCACCCTGCAAAGGTCACGTGAGACCTAGACAGGCAGCAGTGGCTCAAGTGTGTGCAACATGAGCACCCTCTCTTCCAACTTCCCACACAGGTCATGTGTGGTCTGGGCCAGTGCTGACAGCAATGTGGGGGCTGAGCACTCAGGTCTTCTCTCCTTCTGCCTCCCACACAAGGGGCACAATGTTTTGTTGTTGGATTTTGATAACTTCACCGTAAATAGGAAGACTATAATAGCAGGAACACAGTAAAATTTTTAATGTGGGCACTTTACAAGTGCTCTCATGTCTGTTGTGCTGGCTTCTGTAGTATTTATGGTATGAACAAGTAAGGCATTTACAATTGCAAAATTGTAACCTGACTAGATGGACTTCGGGTTTGTGCTGCATGTTAGCACTTACTTTTTTTACTTATCTCCACTGAAGTAATGTTTTTAAACAGTCCATCTGCAAATAATAAGAGATATGACTTCATGCCACCAGTAGGTGATTATGGTGATGAACTTGGTGAATTCATGGTCACATCTGAAAATTAAACTGAAAAAATAAAATTTACAACCTCAAAACAAAAGTTCCAGTGCAACAGCTAAACCCCCTTTTGGTAATATTGCTGAAGATTTGAAGCAGATGAAAGAAAATATCTGCTCTTCACTCATAGATGAAGCTTTTTTTCTATTAGCGGATTCACATGAGGAAATTGTGACCACATCTTAAACACCTGAAAAGGTGTTCTCTACAAATAATATATTGTGGCTAGACGCTATCTGAATTAATCCAAGTTAACAATGAATGGCTCTCTCTCCTCAAGGCTGAGGGAACTTTGATTTGATATAGCATAACAAGGTTTTATTTTGGTATCTTGGATATACATATAATAAATAGAAAAATTCAGGTGGCAGGAGGAATCCTACAATCCCCTTAAAAATGACTTCAAGTTTCAATTTAATATTTCTTATACTGCCTAGATTTGGAAACAATCTGAGAAAAGTTTTACTCCAAAATTGTATGCACAGATGCTTCTTAGTTGAAAGCTGCATACATCGTGATTTAAGTGGCTTCTCTTTTCTCAGAAAAACATAAATATATCAGGCTTTTAAAATGTATATAAATATGCCAGCTATTCTTTTCACTTTCCTTTGATATAGATAATTTGATTTTTGTAAAGTGTAGTATAACAGTGTCTCCCTCTTTTGGATTTACTGATGCCAGATGCAATGACAATTTTCTTTTGCTTTTATACTGAAGTGACTTAACTTTGGAATGTAGGTATGCATGCTCATGTGCTTCATTTGTCCTTTGCTTTTAATCTGCTCAATGTCCTTGCTTGTAAATATCACTGTGCACATTGAATCATGGAATTAGGTCTTCTCTTAGCTTAGCGGAACACAGATGCACACAGAGACAATTCTTGATCATAACTTCCAAAGATCTACTCTACCACTGTCTCCCTCCCACTGGCCGGGTACATATGGAGGCTGACGGGGAGCATGTTGTTTACCACCAGCCACATGGGTCCCCCAGAGCACTTCTATTTGGAAAGATAGGACACTCATTCCTCCTGAGCCTAGTGGAAACTAGAACTATGTCATTTATAACATCCCTCAGTTTTCCATTCCATAATAAAAACATATATTGAAGTGCACAATCATGATTAATTTATAATTTTTTAACTTTCAACCACTTTTTGTGCTTCACTTTGTTATTTTGTAAGGTTTGATTTCATCCTTTTAAAATATCTTCTAAAATATGGACTCTCCTAAATTTAAAAGTCAATTGAATACAGTATGATGAAAATGTGACTATTTGGCTGCTTTTCTGAACAGAGAAACACGGCTAATTAACCTTTAGAACATCAATGAAAGTTTCAATCTTTTGTCTTCTCTCTGAAGGAATTCTAACTTTGTGAGTTAAGAATGGCTTCAGAGAATGTTTCAGAAAACAGGAAAATATAAATTGTAGGAACAAAATAAGCCTAATCTTCTGCACTGTGAAGCCACAAATGCAAAATTTTTCTTCATAAAAACTACATTCTGAATTGATTTGTTTACTCATTTTAGAAAGGTTTTGAAGAAAGTCCTGGTTATCAAGATGCCATTGCTTTGGGACATTCTGCCTGGGAGAAAACTGTCTCCTTTAACCATTGTGGGCTCCACTCTTTACTTCAGTTCTTGCCTTGGTCATGGGTGCCCACCCACTGTCTCCCAGTTGTAAGTCTACTCTGGATTTGAGATTTTCTATCTTTAGTGCAATTCTTTTGAATCTTAAGATGTCTCCTCACATCCTTCCAAAACAACCCATCCCCAATATTGAAGTGCCAGCTCATCACTCAGGTCTAATTGAATTTCAGTATGCAGAGTCCTGGTCTTCCAGGATGAAGTGCTGCAGATTTAGTGGAGTGGCAAGAGGGATTTTTAAACCAAAATTATTCTGACATAATTTGAACAATGTGTTGTTTTATTCTTCTTACATTAATTTTTTCAGCTAGGATTTCACTATGCAAGACAGAGTGACACATAAAAATAAAATACTTTCTGAAAAATAGATGAGGCTAGAGCTCATTGCAAAGCCCCTGCAATTAATCCCCAGTATTAAAATATAGATGACAGATCAATAGATGGATAGCAGTCAGTTCCACAAGGGCTGTGGGAAAAAGGAGGGGGCAAGGAGGTTGGGGTTGGGACTGGATGAGGGCACAGTGTAGACCTTTTTCTCAAATTGGTCTAAGTATCATGCTCCCAAATAGATGAAACACTGCAGGTGCCAGGTTCTGCCCAAATCCCTTCCAGGGCCACTAGTCAGTGAGGGGAGTCAAGAGTCCACACAACAGAGACTGTGGCACTTGGAATAATCCATACTGCATGTGTAGCACCGTGCATTGAAATGCCAGACACTTTTGTGCCTTTCCTGGGTCTTCTGATGATATTGGTATGGGACCAGAACTGGCTGTAGGGCCATCTCAGTATCTCCTATTGAATGATGTCTCATTAAAAATAGCAGATATCCCTACAAAGCCCTCAACAAGGTTTGCAGAAAATTTGAGGCTGAGCTCTTCAGGGGAGTAACCAGGGCTGGGCCCATGGAGTCCCGCTCTGGGTCTGCATAGCAGCCACTGCAATTGTATCAGTTCCATCCTGGGAAATTCTGGGACCAGAAGCCAAGAGAAATCTGGGTAGTATAGGATCAGCCTAGTAGAGGTAGAGGTACCCTGATGGAGGATGCTGACGTCTTGAAACCCAGAGTCAGGTCTGGGTAGATCTAATCTGTCTCTGGGTAGGTAAGGGTGCCCTGGAGATTTGGTTCTTACATCTAAAGAATTCATACCGATCTCCATCTGGTTTGCAGAAGCCCTGCTGATAAGCACTGTGCAACAAAGCCATGAAAGAGACAAACAGCATGAGTGACCTGGCCAGTGGCAATGGTATGAAAGTCATGGTGATTGACCAGGAGCAGAGGAAAATAATGTTGAAAACATCCACTGACACAATGACTTTGACCATGTCCCATTCTCAGAAGGCCAGATATTGGATCTGGAAGATGTATGGGCCTGTGGGAACAGTACCTTAGGGACAAACCTTGTGCTGGAGGGACAATGACACCTGCTCAGGTTCCATGACTCTCACAATCACCATTTATGCATGGCATGCGCTCTAGTGACATAAAGAGCAGGCAGGACAAAGGTCACAGGGCCAAATAATAGGTCTATGCCTTGAGCCAACGTTTCCTCAGCAGGACTTTGACCTGTCAAGGGTCACTACCACATAAAGTGTCCCACCCTAAGAGCTCAGCTCAAGGGCACCTCTACCTACCCTCTGGCAGATTAGGTCTAAGGAGATCTGACCCTGGCTTTCAGGCCATCAGTCTGGCAGGACTAGAGTGGCTCATGACTCCCTAATCTCTATCTATGTCCCTAGGTTCCCTTCCTCTCATGAACCGGTTCTTGCTGACAGTGCTCCATGCTATGGGAGGAGTCCCATATTGCTGTGCTCTGTCACTGCTCTGCTGTGTTCAAGTCACTTTCTCCCACTCTTTGGGGCTCCCTGTTTTAGGCTATTAGTTCCCTACATCCACAAGTCCCTGGCAGCCATACTCTTGGCATTTCCTATCATTATATTTTCTACTGTAAACATCCTCTGGATTGTAGGGAATGGCTGAAATTTGGAAATTGATCACATGGGCTGGGGCAAGGCAAGGCAGGTACAAGAACAAAGAGCTCCTGAGGCAAGCCATGAAAACAAGTTGTTCCAGCTCTGAGAACATGAGGTTCTCAGGCTCACATACAAAGTTTCTAGGTAGAGGGGTTCAAATTGACGTCAACCTCCTGAGTGTATAAATAAATGCTCTGTAGCTCTTGGGCAGTTCCTTTCCCATCTGGAGAGAGGGCTCCATCTGACCTCAGCCTTCATCACTTGTCTTTATTTCCAAATCCTCTTGTCATTTTCCCCTGGGAGCATCAAAAACTCTGCCAGTTCACAGCAAATAGCACCTGAACAGGGACTAAGGTAAGGAAAAACAGTGGGTGAGGGGAAACTTTCCATTGTGTGCACAGTAAGGGAGAGAAGTACATTGGTAGCATCAATATTCAGCACAAGGGGGGCTGGGGATTTAGCTCAGGGGCACATCACCTGCCTGGCAAGCACAAGGTCATGAGTTCGATTCCCGGTGCTGAAAAAAAAATATTCAGCACAGGATGCATGGCAGCACAGGATGCATGGAGTGCTTTGATATTGGCAATTATTAGGCGTAAAACTTGGGACAAAAGGCTCACCAGAACCTCTTAAAAAATAGGGCTTGATGAAGCCCAAAGGGAAAAGGTATAGGCATGTGGCAAACAGTTTTAAGAACCACAGATGTATATAGATGCATATAGATGTAATAGACATGTTTGTTGTATTCTTGGTTCCTGTATTTACATTACCTTTTAACACCACTACAAAGGATTTGGCTTAGAGTACTATTTTAAAATCAAGTCCCAAGAAGAGAAGGAGTGTGGAACAAAGGCCCCACTGATAGAGTTTAAACCCTTTAACTTCGCTCAATTTAATAAAGAAAAAACTATGCAAGACAAAAAAGGAAATTCTTCTGAACTGTGTATGGCTGGCTCAGAGTGACATGGTGCTCCTGGAGGGAGGGGCACAGGCCAGGTACAGGGACCACACTCTGGTCCTAGGCAGACTCAGCTTGGATTTCCCAGCTGCCCATGAGCCCTTGTGCTCTGCCCAGCTGTGGCTGCTGGCACATGCCACAGACAAAAAACCTGGGTTCCTAGAGCCAGGTAGGCAGGACATGACTGTGGCATACTCTGGCTTTCCCCAATGACCATGTATGTGCTTCCGGCACCAAAAGTTTACACGATGCAAACAGTGCCTGTGCTCAGAGTCCTGGCAGCAGTGGAGCATCTGGCAGCCAGAATAGGAGCAGCAGCTGGCATGCCCCAGACCTAACATCAGCCAGCAGCAGCCATGGCTGCAGAGGTGACAGCCACATCCCCTGGGGAGGGGGATGCATGGGTGAAAGAGACCATCCCAGGAAGTGAGGCAGGCCAATTAAGCTATCAGCAGGACAACTCACCCAGCCCTGAGGCAATAGAGCAAAAGCCACAGCCAGAGGCAGGAGCCCAAATTTAAAAAAAGAAAGAAAGATTATGACTCAATTTACTCAAAATACTGCTCAAATCACCCCAGACTCTTGTATTGCTCAACTGATCATTCTTCCCTTGACAAAAAATGGGAAAATCTACAAATAAAAAGGGACATTTAAGGATTCTGTGTCTTCTGATACCTATTGGGTTCAAAGATGTAATCAATTATTTAAAGGAAAAGCATCTTAAAGTGCTTCTAGACACAAGTGCAGATGGCCTCTGGGTGTGGCAGCTGCAAATCCTCAGGTTTTGTACAAAGTCTAGTTCACCTTGCAGGGAATAGAACCTCAAAAGGAACAGAGCTATTTTCCCTCTCTCCATTACAACTGGCACTAAAAGAGACCCTTACATTTTTCTGTCAAGGTGATTGATTTAAAAGACTGATTTTTTTTTTTTTACTATCCCTCTGCACCCTTGAGATAAAAAACATTTTGCCTTCAGCTGAAAAATCATATTTTCTAAAATTTACATTAGTGGAGATATTTAAAAGGATTATTTAAAAAACATATTTCCAATGCACCAAAACTTTGCCCCTTGTCTCAAAAAGTGTATATTTCAGTGATAACTTTGGTCTTTCAGAGTTATAGTAAAAAAGTTTCCTTATTTTAGATTATACAGCTAATAAAAACTGTCTTGCTTTAATTACAGTTTTCTTCTTAACATCATATATAAGATATGATACTAATTTGAAAAGTTTTTATAAGTCTTTGGTGTTCTCTTAATTCCTATTAAAATTGATTGCCTGTTTCTCTTATCCAGTTGTATGTTTTATAGTTGTTAAAGTTTGTCTTAAAATTTTCTTAGTGTGTGTTTGCTTTTTTTTATGTGGAGGTGGATATTTCTGAATTTATTTGGTATAGAAAAGCTTTGGTATTTTACAAGCAGGTACAAAGGTTTCAAATATGATCTGAAAACTGAGATTTAAACAATCACTTAATTTTAACACTCCATTTAAATAATGTCAGGCCTATGACAACTTTTTCATATTCGAGTCACCTTATCCAAAAAAGACATATTTAACCCAAACTGTTCAGATCAACCCTGAC
Organism: Chinchilla lanigera; assembly: GCF_000276665.1. Taxonomy (NCBI): domain Eukaryota; kingdom Metazoa; phylum Chordata; class Mammalia; order Rodentia; family Chinchillidae; genus Chinchilla; species Chinchilla lanigera. The sequence continues at coordinate 338,329 of NW_004955570.1, forward strand.
TGATTTTCACTTTACTTAGTAGTATTAATTGACTTTGCCCAGCTCTTCAGGTAACTACTCATGATTTAGGGCCTACTCTTGACATTTTCAAGGGAGATCCAGCCCCCACCTCTCCAGAAGCACTTATGCCAGAGGCTAAAACTGCCTTAGATAAAGTCAATCTGGCTCTCTCTCGTGCTCAGAATTTAATTACAAAAACAAAAGGGGGGATCAATCCCTTTCACTTCACTTGCAGCATATATTATTACAATTTAATCAGGTAAAGCAAAAAAACTAATTTGGGGTCAAGGATATGCTTGTGTTTTTCTAGAGCATGTTGTCTAGCTGTATCATGAACCCAGGTCTGGAGCAGTTGATTCTACCTTTCAAAAGGCTGATGCACAGTCCTATGACAGTGAAAACTTGGCGACTGCTCTCCAACTGATAGATAAGGAGGAGACTAAATCCAACCAAGGGCCTATTGAAGGAATTGACCCCGAATACCCAGGAGGTTGTAACCAAAATGGGAATCAAAGTTCTGATGTAGGTGAGAGAGCATACAGAAATAACTGAGCTAAAAGTTACCAGAATTCTTATGACAAAATAAAATATATATATTAATTATAGATAAAATATTTTATTCCTTCCAAATTCTTCTTCTAAGAGATCTCTGCTAATTGACAAACAACAAAATCTGATTAGTCTGTTCATAATGATAAATTTCTAAAATTGTAAGTTATTATAATTCAATTTGGTAAAAAATATATTTGAGTGCGCTCAGATTTTTATAAGATAACTGTTTGTTTGTTCAACCTGTTAAACTTTGTACTTGTGTATTTGTCTGTTTATCCATTCTGTGAACAGCTGTTCCTTTTGATCTGAGCTCAGCAATTTTTTCTCTTTTCCTTCCTCTTTTGCATTTTTGATAGTTTGTTCATAATACAATTTGGGTTATAGACTTAAAAGCATGCTTCCACTGGGTTACCAGCTGGTAAAATGATATCAAATTTGATTTTCACACAGATCATCAAAAAAATTAAGATAATTAAACAAAAATTCCTTAGGGTGGGGAGAGGTTATTGGACAGGACTCCAATTGGTGAATAGAGGAGAGACCAGCCTTTGTTCATTATTAAGGAGCCCCCAGTGATCTCCACAGTCTTATGGGAGATAACCCCAATAATTTGGTCATTGGTCAAAAGGTAAATTTTTCTAGAAAAAATACAATAAGGTTTTCTCACAAAAGATACTCTGTACAAAACTAATTTAAGGAACAAAGATTTTCACATGTATATGACAATTCATTATTGTTATTCTCAAGATGTATTAAATGTATTCATGACTCCAGAGATATAGGTCTTCCAAAATATAAAACAAGGATTGCTTAGGGTGATAAGACTTTTCTTTCAGATTCAGTCATCTGCCTTTAACAAAAAACTTGTACTGTACATCCCACTGAAGGACAACTAATTAGATAAAAGCTTCTTATGTATTAGATAGAGATGATTGATTAAAAGGGTTATGTTATGTTAAAATGAAAATTTATGTTACAAAATATCATCATGATTGTCATGCTGCAATGTTATGTATGGTTTTGATTTCTAAATTTCTCTGTAAAAATATGTAACTGTTGTCTATTAACATTCTATAAGGATTTAAATATTATAATATCTGTGGTTGTTAGAAAATTACAGTTCCATTTTATTGTCTAAGGTATTTGATATTCAGATAAGATAGTAATATGAAGTTTACTGCCTCCATTACATTGTAATGTCATTAATATTCTCTTCTGGATGTTCAACAACTGAGGTTTGGAGACCACAAATTAGATAGATGGGCCAAGAAGATAGCCAATATTTTCACCTTAGCCCTTCAAGGTCAATGAAAACCCAGGACTTAAGAGAACCTCTGCACCAACATGCTATAACTTGGTTGAGTTCCTGATATTCTGATCAAAGAGACTGTGGGATCACAGAGAAAAGTGATTCAACAATGTATAGTGTGCTTAAGGGGAGTCACCAGGAGAGAAAAAATTCCCCAAAACTTTCACAAAAAGCAACCTGCTCAAGCAATGGTTGTGACTCATCCAGAAGGCTGACACTGAGAGAAGACTAAAAGGTGCTGTACTTGATTCCAAGCTAAATCCTGAGGAGACTTAACTGACCTTGACAGATAGCAAAAAATTGATTAATACAGGTTTCACCTTAACTTGCTCTTGAATATCCAGCAGAAAAGTATAACCAGAAGATGTGTAAAAGAATGCCATAGCAATATGTTAGCTGTAAAAAAAAACCTCAAATCACTAGTAATTTCTGACAGTTGCCAGCTATATGGATAACTGACCATGGTTATGGATTAATGGACTGAATAAGGTTAACTTGCTGAATACAGATACCAAAAATCTTTAGATTGGAAACTTTAGCCTAAGTTCACTCAAAATAAAAAGGGTTCAAGAAGAGAAAGTCTTCTACAAAGTCAACAAACACAGCTCCTCCAACTTCATCTGACCACTCATCCTTTGCGACTACAAAACAGAAAAAGGGGGAATTAGGGAGCAGCTGAACCTGGAAATTGATCACACATTCTAAGGTAAGGCAGGTACAAGAACAAAGAGCTCCTGAGGCAAGCCACAAAAACAAGTTGTTCCAGCTCTGAGAACATGAGGTGCTCAAGCTCACATACAAAATTGTTAGGCAGAGGGTTGAAATTGATGTTAACCTCCTGAGTGCATAAATAAATGCTCTGCAGTTCTTGGGAAGTTCCTTTCCACGCGTCTGGAGAAAGGGCTCAATGTGACCTCAGCTTTCATCACTTGTTTTTGTTTCTAAATCCTCTTGCTGTTTTCCCCTGGGAATATCAAGAGCCAAACCAGTTTATGGCGCTGGATGGCCTGCAATACTCACAAATCTTCAAATTAATAAAACAAATTGTTGGGGTCCGAGTGTGGGCCGGACTCATACCACCACGATTCCCAGCTGAAAAGCGCGCACAGAGCCAGGTAGGCCCCACCCAATCCCGGA
>NW_004955570.1:347466-392830 GCF_000276665.1 Chinchilla lanigera
AAAAAAAAACAAATTGTTACACTCTTGTTACTCAAAACCATGCCTTACAAAGTCCAAAGAAGCAAAATTCACTCTTTGCTAGTATCAAGGTGTGAGCAGGGTATTGCTCCCTCAGCAGGCTCCAAAGATGGACTTCCCATCCTCCAGCTATCTGGTCTTGTGACTCCATCACTTCTATCTCTGCATCTGTCAGCATATTTCTTTCTCTTTTGTGTTTATTCACCTGCTACCTGTTTCATTGCACACTTGTGATGACACAAAGGACCAAATTGAATAATCCAGGAAGTAATCCCCATGTTAAATCTTTAATTCACTTAGGAGGTTGAATGATAATAGGGAAAACAGGAAGGAAAGATGCAGGAGGGAGAAAAAAAACATGGTAAAGACAATCATTGGTGTAGAATATTTTTTCTTAGCTAAACATAGTAATTTCAAAGGGCTGGGGATTTAGCTCAGCAGCACAGCGCCTGCCTGGCAAGTGCAAGGTTGTAAGTTCAATTCCCGGTACCAGGAAAAAAAAAATTCAAAGTAGCCTAACAGGTCAGATTCCATGCTACCAAGGTGTTCAAATTCAAGCCTGAGAAACTGTCATAGCCAACAAGAGAGTAAAGAGCCAGGATGGTTTCTATGACTTCAGTGTGATTTGAGTTTCCCCCAGGGATTCAGGTGTGGAATTTAGTCCCTACTATGAGATACTAAGAGGGTAGAGTTAGGTGTGTGAGACACCCAGGTTACTTTTAAGACAAGTAGAACCCGGGATGGTGGCTAGTGTCTGGCTGGATTTGGGCTCTTCCTTGTCAGAGGCTCCATTATTTCTTATGCATGAGAAAGTACAGTCCTAACTATTTCCTGTACTCTCCACAGCAACAGGTCAGCATACAGCTGTCTCAGTCTCTGATGCTCTCACCAACCACCACACACTGCTTTAATTTAAGAGGAGATATTTATTTCTCACAGTTTTGGAGGCTGGAAGATCAACAAGGTGCCACCAGGTTTGGTGTTTGGCCTGTTCCTCATATTCGCATCAATTGAAGGACCCTCAAAAATTGAAAGACATGGAAAGGGAAAAGGGTCCTACTTAGTTTCCTCTTTGAGCCCTTGTATAACACACAAGACCAATTCACAAAGGCTAATTTAACTACCTCCTAGAAGCCCCGTTTCTAAATATTACCATGTGTTCTCTGAGGTTCTACTTTATGGTCTTGGTGGAGGAACATGCAACTCCATTACTCAGAACACCACACATGCTGGAGCATTCTCATCTTTTATCCGGCCCTAGAGGAAGAGCCACATGCTTGGCTGTTAAATGAGCACTATAGTGGGATAAGGGCAGGGTCAAGGAGGAGGATGTGGGGGCAGAGACAAAGGACAGCATTAGGGCAGGGCTGATGGAGAGTGGAGGTGGACCCATAGAGACTATGTCAAGCCAATAGATGTACAGGATCAGGAGTCTCACAGTACAAGCTGAGCACCTACTCTTTCATACTGGGACTCAGATTTGCTCAAACTTGAACCTAGAACTCCAGCCACAGGTGGTGCCTTGGCCCTGTGGTCCGTTGCACCCCAGTCATCAAGCAGGAATATGCACAGTCCTGGCCACAGCTTGAAGGTCTATGCAGAGTCCAAGTGAGCAGATAAGCACTGATCAGCAACTCAAGAATCATCTGGGCCACATGTTTATAGCAGCACAATTTGTTATAGCTAACTCTTGGAAACAACCCATATGCCCATCCACTGAGGAATGGATAAAAAAGATGTGGTATTTTTATACAATGGAGTATTGTATAAAATTTTATACAATGGAGTATTACTCGGCTATTAAGAAAGATAAACTCGAGGCTTTTGTAGGTAAATGGGTGCAACTAGAGACCATACTCATAAGTGAAATAAATAGGACCCACATGTGTGAACATCATATTGTCTCCTTGGTGTCCTGAAAGACTAGGTAAAACTCAAAACGTACAATAGATGATAGGAAAGGGAAAGAAATTGTTCAAAGGAATGAACGACTGGGATGAGGGAAAGAAAAAAAAAGAAAGAACAAAGGCAAAACATAAATATATATATATGAATAGCTGCAATGACTGTATTGCTGATGTCTGATGGTGTATTGAAATGAACAGTTAACGCTCACAATTTTTTATGTTCTGATCGACTTTCACGCTTGTGTCTGGTGGTCTGAGCAACTGATTTGAAGGTAACAATATGCAATGGAATTACAATGGTGAACTCCTACCATCTTGTGTAGTGAAACTCTGTATTATCTGTAAGGTTTCACTGAAGAATTATTTCCTTATTCTCTTTAATGGTTTGAGCAGTCTTTCATTCTTACATCTGATAATCTGAGCAACGTAGTTGAGGATAGCGATATGCAATGTAATAACCACTGTTGATTTGTATTAATTTCTCTTGAGACCCTGTATCACTTTCAATATTTTTGCTTTGATTTGTTTATGTTCGTGATACTGGTATGCTGCTACTGTTCCATTTTTTTGTTTGTTTATTTCTCAGGTACTACTCTCTTCAAAAATGAAATAAAATTTAAATTTAAATTTTAAAAAAAAGAATCATCTGGGCCAGAACTAAAGTAGAATACTGCAAAGTGTTTGAGCACAGGGGCTGGTCACTGAGTTTTCTCCCTCCATTTAACACAGGATGAACCAACTTATGCTAGGTCTAGTAGTTATCAGGTGTGTAAAAAATCTTGGTCTCCCAGGCATCAGCCCAACTAACTTCCCAGCCTCTTTGTATTCATTTTCTCATTTCACTCTAACACCTGTCAATGCAGGATTAGGGTTAGGGTTAGGGTGTCACCTCCTGAACCAGAAGAGAATATTTACATATACTGTCTCATGCTGGTAACTTGTGGCAACTTGTAATGGCAATAGGATGCTCATGCCTCTGGCCACCCCAGAGAGGCCCAGCAGGAGCAAGGGATAATGGAAAGCTTCCTTGCTTAGAGAGACATTAACAGAAGAACTGGCTACCCAAAGTGGATCCCAAGGTTCAAGAATTCAGCTGAAGCTTCTGTGTCATTGGCCAGCTCATGAGGCTGTGGCCAGGAAACCTCAGGTGCAGCTCTAAGCCTGGAGCACCTCTGAGTTGTGCCCAGTTCCCACCATAATTTAAAATCTCATGGCGCCAAACTGGTCTTAAACTGGAGTCTGGCCCAGACTTCCGACAGCCACTTGGGTTTGGTTCACTGGTAGAAGCCAAGATGGAGGCGATCATTGCTTGGAACTATCACATCCAACATGAAAGTGGCATATAGGAGTCTGAGAGGTGGAAAACCAGTATCTTTCAGAGTAGCACCTACTCTGGCTGCTCCCCTGGCAAGTTGAGAAGTGTGAGACACATTCTCCTATTTTGTGCCTAACTGGAGGGGCAGCTGATGCCACCAGTGTGGAGACTGAGGCCATTCAGGTCAGACACAGGCCCAACTATGGGAATCTTTCCCACCAGAATGGAGTCCCAACAACATATTTCCCACTTCCCTTGGCCCATTGCTGGCCTCTGAATGCACCCTGCAGTGGTCTTACATGCTGGTGGGGGCAAAACTCTGAATACAGTTAGAATGGACACAGTCCCCAGGTGTTGGGGTCAAATGGAGGGCATTTGGTCTACAGATCACAGACAGAGAGGCAGGCACCACCCCTGCTTATTCCCTGCCTAGCGTAGGAGTCTGCTTCTGCCCTGTCCCATCTGCCTTGGTCACCATCACCCAACACCCACAGGGTCCTGCTAAGCTTTGGAGTGACTGCACCTTACACCAGGACCCTCCTGTTCCCAGCACTGATGGGGATGCTGCTGTAGGACCTGTCGCAGGTGTCCCCACGTGAACATGAAGTGTGGCTTCAGAAGTGCTTCTTCTGAACAGGACACCCCTTTTAACCTATCTTGAGGTGGACTCAGGGATGAGACTAAAAGTGCACAGTCAAAGCAGGAGTGAGGAGAGACTACAACATTCTTCCCGGGACACACTCAGGGCAGTCAGTGACAACAAAGTGGCCAGAGGACCTGGCATTCCCGTCCTGTGCCTTCTCTTTGCAGGCTGACATCATGCTTGTCCTGAGGACAGAAGGCCCTGGGAGTGATGCTCCTGGAGCCTGCACTTTCTCTTTCACCAAAATCAGGAGCCAGAACACACAGAGCACACCCATGATGTCTTGGTAGCAAGTGTGTATTTAGACCAAAAAGTGGGCTCCACCAGTGGAGTAGCATTTCAAGAGGCAACTGGGAGTACTGTGCTTTGAGAAGGGTCTTCCAGCTCTCTAACAGACACTGTGGCTGGTTCTGAAGCCAGATGGCACCTTGGGCTGAAGTGACAGAAGAATATGATGTGAACAGGTAGGAGGCACCTAGAAGGAAACAGCGGAGTACAATGCTGAGTTTTGCAATTGTGAGGGGGGAAAAGCAGTTCTGAAATCCCCCAGCCCACCCTACCCTTTCCACCCATCAGCCCCATTCCCAGGGATACTCACTGACTCACTGCCTCACTGTCAGTCATTAATCAGTGCACTTCTCTGTAGAAGACAAATAATGTCAGAGCAGGCAAGTATGCACGTACGTGTGTGTGTGTGTGTGTGTGTGTGTGTGTGTGTGTGTGTAAGAGACAGTGACCTACATATAGACAGACAACAGATAAATATACAGGCAGACAGACAGACAGACAGACAGAGATATCTTGGTGCCAAGACTCCTGCACTGCCTGTAGATACCTTAGTCCAAGTCTGGCTCACCTGAGCAGGATCTGAGGCTTCCCTGAACTCAGGGCTTGATTATAGGAAAATCACAGCTGATCAAGCATAAAGGGTTTCAGTCTGTTTACTGTTGGCCATGGGAGCTTCTCAACCTTATGTGGTCTGTGTGGTGCCCCTTCCTAGGCCAGGCCACCTGAAAGTAGGGACATCTCCCACATCAGTAATGAGCAAGCTGAAGGGTAAATGAGAAGTGATCCATGCCAAATAGAACCAAAATATCAGGAAGGACGTAGCTCAGATTAGAAGACTCATAGTATGGGGAGGAGGTGGCCCAAGGAACTGAGGCTGGGTAAACTTGGTCCTGAGTCCAAAACAGTCATCTGGGCAGGGTTTGGCTAACCTGTCTCAGGGAGCACTTTGTGGGAAAAGACCTGAGGACACAGGGATCAAAAGGTGGAAGGCGTCCAACTCCAGTGACTCCAGTGAGCAGACCAGGAGACTGAGTCTCTCTTGTCTCCTTTCCCTGGTGGAGTAACATCAGACCTCCACAGACACAATATTCTCTTCTCATCATTCCAGATGGCTCTTACCCTTGGGGTCAGCATAGATGATGTGGTTCTCGGGGATGCCCAGAGACAGGGTAACTTTGTGGTAGTGCTCTTTCACTAGAGGATCCACCTCCATGGTCCTCCCTGTGTCCAAAATGGCAGTTAGTGGGGCAAAAGAGAGAACTCTGTAGTTTAAATTAAGGCTGTATCTTGGTATTTAGTTCAGGCTCCAATATTCCTGCCTCAACCAACCTAGCATTGTAAGGATAGGCTTAGTGTTGTAAGGATAGGCTTCTCCCCCAGGGGCGACCACCCCCTGACTCACTACGTAAACACTGCTGCATGAGAGAACAAAGTCAGCAAACTTTTTCCCACAGAGGCTCTGTAGAAAGACATCCTCCCTGTGAGGGGAGCTTTTTGTGGAGAAAACATCTGGTTCTTGAGGATTTGGGCCACCTTCTACAGGTCCTACAAACCTGGTTCCTGAGGGGATGCAGTGATGACTCACCATAGAGGGTGTGCTCTACGTACACCATGTTTTTGACTGTCATCCTGAAGAACACCACTGAGAACTGACTGCTGTCCGTTTCTAGCATTCTCACGACAAAGCTCTGTAATCCATCATAACCTGCAGTGTGGATGCCAAAGCTCGTATTTTCCTGATGAAGTGAAAAGGACTGTCCTCTTCCTCTCCAATCTGTTAGAATCAACTTCTCCCCCAGAATGCATCTGAGTGGAAGGACAGGGAAATCCATTCCTTTCTGGAAGGACTCTGCTCCCTGAATGCAAACTCAGGCCTCCCCCACCCAGGACTCACGTGTCAAATTTTCGAAAGTGGATAGGCCAGGTTGGTCACTTGGAAATATAATGTCACTCTTGTGAGTACATCCCCAGTCACTGTAAGTGAGAGATGGTAGGGTTGAACAAGGAAAGCATAAAAGTTTGGTTTCTGTGAGTTATAAAAAACTGGACCAGAGGTACAATAGGATTCTAGGGCCCCAGTCCAACCCAACCCATGACAGCCTGTGCCCCTCATGGCAGCAACCCCACCTGGCCCACATCCATGGCACTCAGCATTCTCCTCTGAGCTTCTGCCTGGTGGTCCGCAGGGTCTAATTAGCCCTCCCTCTAGTACTCTGTGTCTCCTCTACCACCACCCCAGGTCAGCCTATTGCACACACAGATTTCAGGCACTGGCACTTATTTTGCTATACTTATTTTGCTGCTCCTCTTTCCCATCTCTCCTTTCAATTTCCTTTGAGCTTTCATTGCTTCAGGCCAAGCAATAACTCAACTCTTCAGACACAACTCACCTCTCACATGAGTCCAACTCTGTATTATACATCTAGAGCCCTTAAATGTCCCTTCCCAGGCCTCTCTTCAAACATTCCGGGTGTAACCCAACCAGTTGCTGAAGCCAGAATGCGCTGCAGGAAGATGCCCACATGATACTTCCTTTGATTCCTCACCTAACCCATTTTTGTCATCTTCTGCCCATGACTTCTAGGGATTGTTCAGCAGTTCTCCACCTTCCTGCATCAGCTGCTCTGAGATTCTCTCCCTTCATGAACCCCGAGCCAGGCCTTAGCTTGGGTTAGATGCCCCAGATTCTGGCCTGGAGCTCTCCCCTCCCAGATGCTCATTAGTCTATGCTTAAGTGCCCACGCTGTGGCTGGCTGCTTTGCTGCATCCTCAGGTAGGCTCTCTGACTCACAGTCCAGCAGCCCTTGCTGTGACAGCTGTACCTTCTTCTTTTAGGGTGATAATGGTGTGGTGGTAGTTGTACAGGGACTTGAGCACATGGCCATAGCACTGAGCTATATTCATAGACCCATTTTTATTTTTAATTTTAAGACAGTGTCTCCTAAGCTCGGCCAGGCTGAATTTGAACTTGTGAATTTCCTGCCTCAACCTTTGGAACTAAGCCTGCTAGGATTATAGGTAAGGTGGCTACTTCAGCTCACTTGCCTATAACCCCTTAATGTACACATAGACGGGGTCCTTTGCAGTAACCAGTGTCCCTCCTCCCCTCTGGGGTAACCTACTCTTCTCTTCACTTCTCCTGATTATGCAACCACTCATGAATATTAATAGAGGAGAGGGAGCAAGAGTGGGAAGAAAAGGAGGAATTAACACAAGGAGAGAAGTGGGAAAGTAGGAAGGGCAGAGGAGACAGAAAGCAGAAGGGAGGAAGATTAATTCATAATGGAGCAATGAGATGAAAGAGTTTCTTTCCCTCAATGTGTTAACCCACTGGTTATCACATCAGTGTGCCTCTCAGCCCCCAGAATGTGGCAGTTTTACCTGAGCGAGTCAGAGGTGACATTGTGGCTGTGGTCATCATTCAGCTCGTGGGTGGTGCTTTGCGATGATCCTTTGCTTTGGTTTTCATTCCAAACTGTGTTCACTGCCCAACCTATGGTGTACCACTTCTCCTTGAACTGCAAAGGTCTGGTGGCAGGAAAAGCCTGGGGGTGACCCCAGACCACAACTCCCATGATGTTCCTGCTGGTACTTCTGGGCAACCCGTTGGGCAGCAGGACCCTGGAAATGAGCTGCTCTGAGAAGCCAGCAGTAGTTTTGGTCTTACAAGGACAAGAGTGATTATGACTGAGGAGTTTGCACTGAGTTTTCATGGACGGGGTGGCCCTATATAAGTTGGTAGTGAGTCTTTCAGAACCTCAGTGTTCTTACTAATGAGAAAGGACTGCAGACGTCCCAACCAAACATGCACAAGCCTTGGATTCTCTGAGTCCCCTCACCCAACGCTGTCATGGATTCTATTCACCTCTTCCCTTCCCTCTTCCTACTGTCTCTTTCCCTTAACCCTCTCTTTAGCTGCTCTTCCAGAAACCTACCTGGTCATGTTGGAAATCTGGCAGCGTGGGGACGTTGCTCAGAGGTGAACTTGAGACCAAGGATGGAGGAGAGTCCTCAGCCTGGATCTTCAGGTCTCCCAGCAAGATGAGGCCCAAACACAGGAGACCCAGGGCCATGGCTACAGAGCAAGTGCCCGGCAGGTGTTGGAAGAGAGAGGAAGGCTGAAGAAACCAACAAGAGGGAAGTATTTATAGCCTGCAGTTGAACTTCCTTGGATGGGAGTTTCCTTACTTTGCTAAATCCAGGACTAGTGAGCTTATTGCCAACAGATCTTTCAGAATACATGACAAGATACCCTCTCCTCACCACCAGTCAGGATTCTACAGTGTAGAGAAAGGGCAAAACAAAATGGAACGGGAGAGACATGCCCAGACTTCCACACTATGGCACGTTCCGGAGCTCCCATCTCTGTGCTCACCGTGCCTCTTCCTTTCATCTCATTGGTACTGCCTGTGGATCAGCAGGTGGAATTCATAAGAAATGTCACATATGATGCCGAGTCCAGCGTGTGCATGTGTGTGGCAATGAAAACTCATTGTACCTAAAGCAAATTTTAGAGGAAAATCAGGGAGTTTTTCCCTACTAGTCTTGAGAAGCTCCTTGAAATCCTCATCCCTGTAACTACTGACTTTTGCTCTGATACTGTTAAAGTAGATCATTATGTTTCTGTCAAACAAGCCCTATGACATCTTGGAATCCACCCTCTTTCAAGAAATAGAGACAAAGTTGACAACTATGTTCCTGTAAAGAGAATCCTGTCATATTTTAGAATCTTTGTAATCTATCTTCTCTGCCCTGAGCCCACTGAACCCTCAGCAAGCCCCTAGGCCAGACCTTAGATCATGCCCTGAGGCTCTCTCTTTCCCCACACGTCTGCCCCTATTTTCAGAAGCAGGCAGGACATAGGGGACCCTCATGGAATTTCCCTCTTCTCTGAGTCACTTAGGCAGAGGACAACAGCCCCACATACTGGTCATAGTTGTGCCTGTGTGACAGAGCTGGATGCTGAGGCTTCAGTGAGAGCCTAGAGTGGAGCCCTGGCAGGATGACAGGGGGGTTCAGGCACCTGCATGGGAAGATGGGTTGCACTCTGATACTATGTACATCAGCTCCTTTGGGTCACAAGGTTTCAGCATTTGATCTTGTCCTCGAGTGGTTGTTCAGACCAACACTTTGTCTCTGACCAATTCTTTCAGGGCCATGGAGCCTACTGGCTCAAGTTTAGGGTCTCAAAGTGTCCCTGATATAGGTGATTCCAGACTTGTCCTTGAGGGAGACCATTTCCTCCCTGGGGGCCTGGCCAGCAACCTGGTGAGGCAATGATGTACCCCCAAGCCCTCAGTGATATTGATGACAGCCATGGACACTTGACTTGAGGCTTCCCTGGGATCCTGGCTTTAAATGGTTCTAAGAGACCTTCATTGCTTCTACCATTGCATTTTATTGCCAAGCCTGGATTCCAATGTTATGGACCATGAATAAAACAGGTTTGGAAGGAATCCTGAGCTGGTAAGTAGTGTGCTGCCTTAGCCCCCTACACCAGACTTCACTGCATCTTGCACACCCACATTTATAGCACCACAATTTTTAACATGTAAAACTTAAAAGTGGCTTCAATATCCGTCAATAAATGAATGGAGAAAAGAATCTGGCATTTTTAATAACACTGTGTAACACTACTCTGCCAAAAAGAAGGAGGATCTTGAGTGATTTGTAGAAAACTGCATGCAGTTTGAAGTTATACTTTAAATGAAATCAATTAAGCACACAAGGTTAAATACCGTATAACATTCTTTCATATGAAATGCAAAATATATGTAAAAAGCAAAATAAAAAATATAATATGAAATGTGTTGAGTACATATACCACCTTCCCATAAGAAATGTAATTATTCTGTACTGCAAATGAGTACTAATAAGCAATAAAAATTGGAAATAATAAAATGAAAATTTTTTACATAAAATGTTACAACTGAAATCACTTTTGCAGCAAGGCCAGTGATGGCCACACATGTCAGCCTGGGACAGGCAGGACCCCAGTGAAACAGCAAAGCCCTGCAGAGGCACGTATGGTGGGCAGATGACAGCAGTGTAGTAGAAAAGTATGATGCAGAAATTAGAATACCAGGCAGAATTTGGTCAGCTAGGTGAACCAGCACTGTGCTTAGGCACACAGACATGCAGAATATAAGCAGGTGGATGGGGTCACCATTTCTTAATCAATGAGCTCGGGGAGAACTCCAGCAACAGAAGACCAGTCCACACCCCTGTATCCAGAGGTCAGGATCAGCTCCATACACATCACAAATCTCACTGCAAACTTGGCAGGAATACACAACACATTTCTGGAATCCAACTTGAACCTACCACAGAAATGTAGACACCAGAAGAATTTTATTACTTTTATTTTTCAGTTTGATTGGTGTTCCTTTTTCTGTCCGGTTAAGGTTGTTTTGTTTTGGTTCTTTTGTTTTGTTTTGTTTTGTTTTATATTTTCTCTCCCTTTTTTGTTTTCTCATTCTTTCATAACTTACATTTCATACCTTTCTTTTTGTTTTCTTCTACTTTTCTACTTTTTCTCTTTCTTCATCTCTCACTTGATTTTATGATACTTACATCTGAGTAAACATTGTCTCTTTCTGTCTCTCTTCAATACTCCTTTGTTTCCTGTTGTTTTTTCCCTTCTGTGACCTCCAATTTCCCCAAATTGAAAAGATAATCATTTGCATTCCAGCCTTCCTCCTACTATATTTGACCTCATTCATCTCCCTTTCTTGTCCATTATCCTGCTTAACACACTCCCCCTCCCCTCCAAAAGGGAAAAATCATACCAATAAGGAAAACAAATCATTGTATACAAGTTCCTACTACATGTTGGGTTTTGCTATATAACTTTAGAACTTTCTCCTATGGTTAAAAGTATCAGGGTGACAGTTACCACAGTCTGTCAGTAGCCAGGCTGTGCTTAAGGCTGTTGTTATTGCTAACTGTACTATTTTAGCCAGGATGTCATACCTCTTACCATCAGTTTTGCTCCCTTATATGACAACACTGTAATTGTATGGTGTCATAATCATCACCATAGTCCAGTACCAAAGGACTGAGTGTTGAGCTAAATAGATCTAAATAGATAGCAACTTCTCATCTTCAAAACATTGGGAAGGCAGATTCTTGGGATATACACAAAGACCAAGAACCACTTACATCTAGAAGACACCCCTAAGGAACAGACATTTCCTTTTATACTAGGGTTGAAACTATCTACCATAAGAAATCTACAAGTACCAACTGACACACAAAAAAAATAGAAAATGACAAGACACACAAGCCAAATGCACCCCACAACCCCAGTCCACCAAGGACAAGAGCACAATTACATAGAGGAAGTTGGAAGCCAACTACTGGAAATTTCTGAAATGATAGCAAGAGATATGAAAAAACAAATGGAAGAGGCTATAGAAAAAATAATCCCTAAGGTGCAAAAAGAAATGACAATCAAAATGGAAGACATTAAAGCAGAGGAGCTCAGAAAAGTAGAGGAGTTCAGAAAAATGAGGGAAATGATGAATAGCCAACACAGAAAAGAAATGGAATCCATGAAATAGATTCAAACAGAAACCCTGGAGATTAAAAACTACACTGAAAGTATACGCAACAGATTGAAGAAAGACAAAAATAGAATATGAGATCTAGAAGACAGAATTGTGATTAGCAACTATGAAAAGAAAAAGAGCAAGAGACCATGACAAATGGATCTAAAAGCTACAAGATAACATAAACAAGGGCCACATAAGATTGATTGGAGTCAGTGAGAAGGCTAGAGATTGCACAAAAGTCATAGATAACTTCCTCACATAAATAATGGCAGGAAACATTTCAACCATGAATAAAGAAATTGATATACAAATAAATGAAGCATATAAAACTCCAACTATCCATGACCAAAATAAAGCTACACCAAGGCAGATAGTAGTCAAAATTCCAGAAATTCAGCACAGGAACAGAATATTAAAAGAGATTACAGAAAAGAAACAAACCACCTATAAAGCAAAACTCATCAGGATCCCAGTAGATTTCTCAACACAAACCTTTAAGTCAAGGAAAGCTTGAAATGAGGTATTGCAACTTCTAAAAGAAAACAACTTTCAACCAAGATTGATGTACCCCACAAAGCTATCTTTCACAATCAATGGAGAAATGAAATACTTCCATGACAAAGAACAACTTAAGAAATTTATGACCACCAAACCAGCTCTTCAGAGT
This sequence comes from Chinchilla lanigera, assembly GCF_000276665.1. Taxonomy (NCBI): domain Eukaryota; kingdom Metazoa; phylum Chordata; class Mammalia; order Rodentia; family Chinchillidae; genus Chinchilla; species Chinchilla lanigera. Next base: position 359,858 of record NW_004955570.1, read on the forward strand.
GCTCTGAGGAGGGGCTGGGGATTTAGCTCAGCGGCAAAGCGCCTGCCTGGCAAGTGCAAGGTCATGAGTTTGGTTCCCGGTACCGGAGAAAAACCAAAAAAATAAAAAATTAAAAAAAAAAAAGAATGCTCTGAGGGTATACTAGAAAGAGAAAATGAAGACCAGAAGCACAAAAACACCAGGAGAAAGAAGCAACCAGGCAAGGCAAACAATTAAACAGAGGTAAAAGACAGGGAACCAACAACAGGAAAATAACATAAAAAGATAAGCCAGTACTTATCAGTTATAACCATCAACATAAATGGTCTCAACTCACCAATCAAAGGAAACAGACTGGCAGCATGGATCAAGAAGCAAGATTCAACAATATGCTGCATTCAAGAAACACATTTAACTATTAAAAAATTCATAGATTGAAAAAGAAAGGTTGTAAAATAATACTCCATGCCACAGGAACCCAGAGAAAAGCAGAGGTAGCTATCCTATTTTCAGACAATGGGAACTTCAAGCCAAGAATTATTGAGAGAGATGAAGAAGGTCAAGGGAAAACTCCAAGAAGAAGTAATAAAAATCATAAATATATATGCACCAAATACTGGTGCAAGCAACCACAAAAAAATATATATATATATTAACAGACATGAAAAATCAAATAAGCAGTAAAGCGGTTGTATTTTGGGCCATAATACCCCACTCTCGCAGTTAAATAGATCAACTAGACACAAAATTAATCAAGAATATCAGAAATAAACCAAATCTGTGAAGAAATGGACTTAATAGATGTCTCCAGGGTGTTCCACACCATAAAAAAATTCACATTTCTCCCAGCTGCACAAGGGATGTTCTCCAAAGTACAACACATATTGCCCCAGAAAATGTGCTTAAATAAATAAATGCAAAAAAATTGAAATCATGCCTGTATATCATCTGACCATGATGCAATGACAATGGAAATCAATGGCAAAAGAAACCACAAAAAATACATAAACACATGAAATTAAACAACACCCTCCTGAACAAGCATGGGATCACTCAGGCAATTAAAGAAAAAACTAAATAGTATTTACAATTAAACCACAATGCTGATACAAAAAAACTAGAATTTATGGGATGCAATGAAAACTTCCCTAAGAGGAAAATTTATACCAATGATTTCTCACATCAGGTAAAGCAAAGAAGATCAAATAAACAACCCAATGTTGACCCTCAAACTTCTAGAAAAAGAAGAACAAATCAATCTCAAAGCTCATATGAGGGGGGAAATTATGAAGAGTAGAAGTTAATGCAATTGAGACTAAGATAACAATACAAATAATCAATAAATTGAAGAGTTCATTCTTTGAAAGATTAAATAAAATTGATAAATCCCTAGACAACTTTATTAAAAAGAGGAAAGAGAAGACTCAAATTCAAGCAATTAGAAATGAAAAAGGGGAAATCACAAAAGATACTGCAGAACTCCAGAAGATCATCAATGCCTAATTTGAGAACCTGTATTCTAATAACATAGGAAACACAGAAGAAATGGACAGATTCTTAGACACACATGAATTGCCATAACTAAGTCAAGAAGATAAAAACATTCTAAATAGCCCCATGTCAGTCAAAGAAATTGAAAATATAATTACAATTTTACCACCAAAGAGAATCCCAGACCCTGATAGATTCACTGCTCAATTCTACAAGAAATTTAAGCAAAATTTAATGTCAATATTCCTCAAACATTTTAATGAAATTGAAAGTGATGCAATACCCCATAATTCATTCACGGAGGCAATATTACTCTGACACTACCAAAACCAGAGAACTCAACCAAAAAAGACAACTACAGAACAATCTTCCTAATGAGCATAGATGCAAAAAATACTCTATAAGATACTAGCAAGCAGAATGCAGCAAATCATCAAGATTATACTCATGACCAAGTGGGATTCATCCCAGGAATGCAAGGATGGTTCAACATATGCAAATCAATATATCAATATATCAATATATCATATCAACAGAGCCAAAGATAAAAATCACATTATCTAAATAGAAGCAGAAAAAGCATTTGATAAAATCCAACACTCATACATGATAAAAATCCCTACAGAAAATGAGAATAGATGGTCTTTACATCGATCTGAAAAGAAAGCCATCTAGGACAAATGAACAGCTTATATTATACTAAATGGTCAAAAACTGAAAGTTTGATTAAAAAATCAAGAACAGGACCAGGATATCCACTATCACCACTCCTATTCAATATAGTTCTAGAAACATTACCCACAGTATGTAAGCAAGAGAAATAAAAAAGAATAAGGATAGGAAAAGAAAATTTTAAATTACCATTATTTGCAGATGACATGGTACTCTAAGTAGAAGACTCCAAGAACTCTGCCAAAAGACTTGTAGAATTAATAAGCAAATTCAGTTGCATAGCTGGTACAAATCAACACTCAAAATTGATAGTATTCTTATACAAAAGCAAAAACCTCACTGAGAGAGAAATTAGGGAAACCACACCCTTTAAAATAGCATCCAAAAAATGAAATACTTAGAAATCAATCTAACAAAGGAAGTAAAAGATCCATACATTGAAATTTACAGTACTCTAAGAAAGATCAAAACAGATATCAGAAAATGGAAAGATATTTCTTGCTTATGGATAGGAAGAACCAACATAGTGAAAATGGCCATACTCCCAAAATCATTACACAGATCACATACAATCCCAATCAAAACACTATTAGCATACCTCACAGAACTAGAGAAGACATTTCTAAAATTCATTTGGACCCAAAAGAGATCTAAAATAACAAAAGCAATCCTGGGCAAAAAAGGCAAGGCAGGAGCCATCATAATCCGACTTAAAATTATATTACAAAACTACTGTGATAAAACTAGCACGATACTGGCAAAAAAGACCTGAGGATCACACTCAGCCATCTTATCCTTGACAAAGGGGCTAAAAGTGCTCATTGGAAGAAAGGTAGCCTCTTTAATAGTTGGTGCTGGAATAACTGGCTGTCTACATCCAGAAGACTGCTAGACCTATGTATATCCTTATGCACTAAACTAAAATCAAAATTCATCAAACATCTAAATATTAAAACAGAAGCACTAAATCTACTGGAAGACAAAGTAGGTAGAAATCTTCAAGACATAGGTGTAGGCAGCAACTTCATGAACAAAATCCAAACTGCATGAGAAGTACTTTATAGAATCAACAGCTGGAATCTCAACTTATTGAAAAGCTTTTGCACACAAAAGATCACAAACAGGGTGAAAAACAACCCCCAGGGTGGGAAAAATTTAGCCAATTATCTCCTAAAGGACTTATATCTAGAATATATAAAGAACAGAAAAAAAATCAGACCCTCCAAATTCAAAGACCCAATCCAAAAATGGGCATCACTTTTATCCATTCCTCAGTTGATGGACATTTGCATTGTTTCCAAGATTTAGCTATTACAAATTGCAATGCTATAAAAATGAGTGAACATATATTGCTGTGGTATGATGTTTTCACAAAAAGATGTGGTATTTTAATACAATGGTGTATTACTTAGCTATAAATAAAGACAAACTCAAGGCTTTTATAAGTAAATATATGCAACTAGAGACCATACTCATAAGTGAAATAAATCAGATTCACATGTGTAAATATCATATTGCCTCCCTACTATAAGAACCTCAAAGAGTAAATAAAATCTCAAGGGTACAATGCATATTGTAAAAGGGAAAGAATCTGCTCAAATAGAAAGGAGAAACTGGGATGGAGGAGGGGAGAGGAAAAAAATAGAATATATATATGCGTATATATATACACACATACATACATACACACACAGGATAGCTAGGATAATTGTACTACTATCTGTTGGTTTATTGAAAGGAACAGTCAATGTGTAATTGTTTGATCAATCTTACATGCCTATATCTGGTTATCTGAGCAACCACTTTGAAGACAATAACCTCTTTGTAATATAACAACCATTGTTAGTATCATATCACCTCGTTTTGAAATTCTTTATCACTTTTATTGTTTTCTATGCTGTTTTGTTTATGTATTTGTTTTGTTATTTTGGTTTTTTTCTTTTCCCTTTAAAATGAAAAGCAAAATTTATATGTATATACAAGGATAGCTGGGACAGGAGTGCTGCTGTTGTCTTTGATTTATTGAAAGGAACAGTTAATGCTTAAAATTTTCTTTCTTCTTGACCAATTTTATATACTTGTATCTGGTAATCAGAATGACTGATTTCAAGACAACAATATGCAGTATAAGAGCCATAGTTGAATTTCTATCCTCTTGTATGGTGAAGCTCTTTATCATTTCCAATTTTTTTATTACTTCTTATTGTCTTTGTTTGATCAGTCTTGCATTCTTACATCTGGTGGACTGAGCAACATTGTTGAAGGTAACAGTATGTAATGTAGTGACCATTGTTGATTCCTATCATTTTATTTTGAGGTTATGTATCATTTCTTGTTGTTTTTATTTCTGTCTTCATTGGTGCTGTTTTGTTAGCTTTTTCTCTTTAAGATAAAAAACAAAAATTGGCATCTGAGATGAATATATACTTCTCAGATGAAGAAATACAAATGGAAAGTAAATATATGAAAAAATGTACAAAATAATTGGTCATTTGAGAAATGCAAATTAATACAGCACCAAGATTCTATCTCACTCCAGAAAGAATGGCTGTGATCAAGAAATTAACCAATAACAAATGCTGGATGGGCTGTGGGGGGAAAAGGAATCCTTCTCCACTGTTCGTGGGAGTGTAGACTGGTAACCACTGTGGAAATCAATGTGAAGATGCCTCAAAAAAATAGGATTAAAGGTCTTGTTTGACCCAGCTATTCCCCTTCTGGGTATTTTCCCAAAAGAATTAAAAATATCATACCACAGCAATATATGTGCACCCATATTTATAGCAATACAATTTGTAATAGCTAAATCTTGGAAACAACCCAAATGCTTGTCAACCAAGGAATGGATAAAAAGATGTGGTATTTTATACAATGGAGTACTACTCTACCATAAAGAAGGATAGACTTGCAACTTTTATAAGTAAATGGGTGTAACTTAAGACCAAATTCATGTGAGGTAAATCAGACTCACATGTGTAAAAATCATATTGTCTCCCTGGTGTGAGAGACTGAAAGTATAAATAAGATATAAAATGTACAATAGATATAAAACTAGAAATTGTTCAAAAGGAAAATGTAACTAGGGTTGTGGAAAGGTGATAGTAAGGAAGAGAAAAAGGAAAATAATTCAAGTTAGTTATACTATTAGTGTCTCTTCATTTGAAAGGAAAGTTTGTACTAACATCAATTAGAGAATTATTTTTTAAAGAGAATACAAATAATTTTAAAAACATTATAAAACATACAGAATTTCACAAAACAAGATGATAGGAATTCAACAATAACAATCTGAGCAACTATTTTGAAGACAACAATATGCAATATATTAAAATAGTTGCTCAGATTACCAGATATAAGCATGCAAAATTGGTCAAAAAATTAAAAAGAAGAAAAAAATTTAAGCATTAACTGTCCTTTTCAATAGACCAGTAGAAATCACCAGTACAATTATCCCAGCTATCCTGTGTATGTGTATACATATATATTTTTCCCTTCCTTCTTTCTTTCTTTTCTCCTTTCCCTCATCCCAGTTGTTCCTTCTCTTTGAGCAGTTTGGGGAATTATTTATGCTCATATCTTGTACTTTGAGTAATTACTTTAAAGATAACAATATGCAACGTATGAACCAATGTTATTCTCCTATTATTTTGTTATGAAATTTTGTTTTACCTTTTTCCATAAAATAAAAAATAATATTTGAAATATTACTAAGCATGTTCATTATTACAACCCAATAAAATTTGAGTTTAATAACAAAAAGAACTGGACAGGAAATGAAGTAGCAAAGTCTCATACTTATTAGATGTATTAAAAGTAATCAAGAAGGAAAAAGAACTGATCTAGAAAGAGGTGCTCTGCAGTGTGAATGCACGTCAATTAAAATAGGAAAGGAAATAAAGTCTGTATGCAGAGCAGGACACTGAGAACTAAAAAAGGCAGGAGCCAAGAGGACAATGGCCACTGTCTTTCATACCCCCATTCTGAAGTAGGGTCTAGGATGCCTGTCAGCAACTTGCTTGATCTTGTGCCAGAAGAACTGAATATACCATTCTCTGATTAGGACCAGGTGAAGCTGTTTTGCATTTGTCCTGAATCTCTGATTCAGGGGCATGCCCACTTTCTCAACTGCTTTACCATGCCCTAATCTCCTGCCTCAGTAGTATGCCATTGTGTATAAATGTCATATTTCTCTTATCTATTCATTTGTTAATGAACATACGGCTGCTTTCAAGATTTGGCCATTTTGAATTGTGCTGCTGACATGGGGCTGCATCTGAGGGTCTCCAGGGTTGAAATAAGAAATTTAACCCATCCTTTTTGTAGAATACGTCTGCAGATTAACTGAATTCCATTGTGAATAAAGAATTGCATCAGTAAGAGGCAAGAGAAGGGTTTATCAGAGATGTAAGATGCAGTCAAGAACAGAGTGTGGGAAAATTAGACTCCTTATGAGCTGAATTAGGTATTTCTAAGAGGGTGTTTTCAAGACGGGTGACCCAGGATGTGTACTCATACTGTGTGGTTATAATGCAACTCCTCTACATGTGTTTGAAGTTTAGAAATGCAGCCCACTAAAATTGCTGCCCTGGGGTTGGAGGAAGCAAAATTTACAAAGGAAAGGGGTAATTTCAGAGCCTGAATTTGCAGACTTATTGTTTTTAAGATCTTTAGAAAAAATATATTGAATGAGGTTTTTGGAAGGCAAAAAGCCTCAGTAACTTTTTTTTTATTTTAAAGACAATAGTTAAAAAAAAAGAACAAAGGCAAAATACAAACAAAATAAAGCAAGGACATTAAAAATGATATGGGGTTTCAAGCCAAATGGTAAGGATTAACAGTGGTTGTTATATTACATATTGTTATCTTCAACAAATTTGCCCAGATTACCAGGTGTAAGAATGGAAGATTGCTCTTTTAAATTATCATTTTCTTATTCCCTTTAAAGCCTCAGTAACTTTTGTGTCTTGAAGCTGTAGTTAAGTACAATTTTAAAGTTTTATTTCTTTTGTCCCCTTTTAAGCTAGTTTTTATTTCTTCTATCCTATCTGAACTTCTCCATCATCAACACTTTAGTCCCTTATTCTCAAGGGGATGTAGAAGACCTGATATTCTGACTTTATGTAACTGTTTTTTAGCCTGCACATGGATCTTCCCTAGCACTGCACCTAAAAGGTCTTCTTGCCTGATCTAAAGGAGATACGGGAATATCAGGTTTTGTCTTTTGAAGAATAATCATCTTTGATAGTCAGAAAAGGAGCACAAGGGCCTGTGAGACGATACCCCACAACAAAAATGAATCATGTAAAATGAAATAATTTTAATGTATAGTATTACAGCCAGAAAAATGGGAAAAAAATTTTCATCAGGTTGTTTTAGGGAACCAGGATATCAGCCAGTCATTAAAGGTTACGACAGAGTTTGACATGGTACCAATTTCTGATCATAGACCTTGTAAGGTAGAAAACACACTTGTAGAGTTGTCAGGAATGTATACAAAACGTTTTGTTTTGATAATAGCACAGGTTTTACCTTGTGTTATTGTTAGAATACTGAGGCTAAATCGAGGAAGTTCATCTGGAATGAAAAGGATTCGAAAATGAAAAGGTCTTCTATAGAACCCTCCAAACACAGCTCTTCAACCCCAATTGACCACCTATTGCTTGTAACTACAAAAGAGGGAGATATGGGGAGTGGCTGAAGCTGGAGATGGATCCCACATGTGGCCAGAGCAAGGCCAGTCTCAAGGACACAGAGCACCTGAGGCAAGCCACGTGGATAAACGATTAGGCAGAGGGGTTTCACATTCTATGTCCCGAATGTATAAATAAATGCACTGCAGCCATTGGGGCCCTTTCTCCTTTTCCTCCTCCTTTCTTCTTCTTTCCTCACCTTCCATCAGGAGGGAGAGCTCCATCAGGCCTCAGTTTTCTATAAAAAAAGCTAAAGAATAGGCCATTTGGTTTTGTATTATGACTTTTTAAATCATTTTTATTATTCAATTTAGTAATGAAATACTCTCTGTAGTATCATTTAGAATGTTTGTATGTAGTTAGTAAGAAATTTAAAGTGTATCAATGCACCTTTAAGTCCTATTTGTGAATAGGGATAGCGGCCAGATGATCATAGTGAAAATCTGATCGGGTCTATCAATATCACAAGCCTTGGAGGTTAGCTAGTTGATCTGTATTTTTAACCTAGTTCCCTTGGATCCGTGGGTACCTTCATGTACATATTTATCTACCCTGGAGGCAATTAAGGCCATAGGCTTCTGTCACAGAGCTACTTGGTATCATTTGGGGTTGCCCATCATATTTTAGCTCTTGTCTTTTATTCAGTAGTAAGTAAGTTAGTATCTTCTAACACAATAGTGTGACTATAGCCATAGGTATGAATGTATTTCATATTTTGATATTGTTTTATTTATCATAAGTATTTTTGTTTTATTTTTAACAATGTGGAATTAGTTGGCTGACTTATCTCAAACAGATGTCAGCCAAATATGTTTATTTTAGATGTGAAAATATTTGTCTATACCGAGTTGTTTATCTTTTATTATGGATATTTTAGAAGTTGAGTAAATTAGGATCTCTATATCTTTATATTTTCGTCTTAACTGTGGCTAAAGAATATTTTTCTATGGCCCTTTTGATGAAGTTTCATTAATTAAACAGTAAGAGACATTAGAGCCAGTTGTGAGCCTTAAAATTGTACTTTGTAGCTGTTTTATAAAATGTTGAAATTTCATCCAATAATTTTTCTGTAGAGGAGATACCTGCTGCAGTAGGTCAGTTATACCCCAAGTGGGCAATTGTCTACAGATTGAGCATGTCTCATTGTTAATGTTCTTGGCATAATGTTGGGCCTAGTTAAGAAAAACATTAATTGCATTATTAAAAAAATGGTACAAGAGATAAGAAAACATGAATTGTTGTGCTTTGATTTTAGACTGGTAATCAAAACTTTTTATGGTTCTAAGTTATAGGTGTAGCAGGAGACCATCAGCAGGGGCTAGTGTAGTATTTAGATCCCCCTTTTTATATTTAGCCTAGTTTTTAATTGAAAATTATCATTTTATGTGTAATTTTGGTTATATTTTTTGTTGGGTGTTAGCAGAGCCTCTTAGCTCTTTTAATATTTTTTTAATCGTTATGTCATCTGTCAGGATGGGTTACAGTTTGAGTGACCATATGGCTCTTTCAGAAGAAAGGAAGCATTTTTAATGAACCTCTTTGAGCACAATGTATATTGGTTCGCTCTTGTGTTTGGGGCCTAACAAGCTCCCCACCTGAGAGGCTAGGTGACTTACTGGAGTTGTAGGATCTTTTAGAGAGGTCTCCCTGTGTCTTGGGGCCTTTTTGAACTTTAGAGATCCAGGGCTAAATACTGGCTGTCCTTTTATACCAATTACCTTTTAAGCTTTGGTCTCTGAGCTTTACTGGTTCGATACTCAAGAGGTCAGTTACACCGGTGTTGAAGTGGAAGAGATAGGTGTATCTATCTTAATTTTATGTGGATAATAAGCATTTTGAAACGTAAATTATGGCCAAAGAACTGTTGTCACTTTTGGAAGTAATAATTGTCTTTGAAGAAAATTTGTATACTAGAACTGCAGTAATACCTCGGTTAAGGAATACATCTGTTCATGAAAAATTTGGTTTGCCAACAGAAGCATTTGACAAAATTTTGTTCTGCTCATGAGTTCCACAGTGGGCAAAAAACACAAGTGTGGCCATCTTCCCCACATAAACATGAACAGGGCCATCTTCCCAAGGACCATGGAGTGAATTCAGTTCATGAACTGATGAGTTGCCACTGCATCAGTTTTTTTATATTATTTTTGGAATATATTTAAATTCACTTAAAAATATTTTCTCAAAGAATAAAAGGGTAGATACATCGTTATTATTTCCTATATAACATGGATGAAATACAATTAATGAAATCAGTTAATGTCTATTAAGAAATGTACATATACATTTTCATAAGATGCCCATTTGTTTTGGTCTAGTTGTAGAGTCACTTCTTTTGTATATGTTGTTGCACCTTTTTTTTTCTGCAATGTGCTATGACAGCTCCCATCCTATCCTCTTTGCATGTATGACTTTTATTGATATCTGGTGGGCCAGTTTAGCCAAGCTGAGTGCTATGTGGGTGTCAGTTAGTATTCCTCAATGAGCCTTGTTCACAGTTTCTGATGCAGACACTTTCTACTCTCTACCTTCCTTGGAATATGAGGCACAGAAGAGGCAGCCCAGCCTGAGTCAGCCTGCTGCATGGTAAACACCATAATATCCTTTTGCCACAGCTTCCTTCGCTCCTATCAACTGGAGAGAGTAGGAGTGGGTTTTTTGTGGAATTTGGAATTTGATCTGCTGATTTGAAGTTTATATCTTTTAACAGCAAAGCCAGAAGTTACAGCCAGCCAACGGGCTAAAATAAGCTGTCTGTAATGAGCGGGGCTGCCCTCTGCTGCCCCACAGAAGTGCACATACAGAATGGCTCTTGCTGGAGATTTCCTCCAGGAAAAGAAAAGCTTCCAAAATGCCCCCTTCAAAAACCAGAGACCTTCCGTTGATTACTCAGCATTGAGCTTCATTCAGCTCTAGGGACAGTGGCTCTTGCAAGGAAATATCAAGGCTGCATACATGATGATACCAGAACTCACGTGACAGAGCCTTTTCCTTGGGCATGAGGTGTGCTGTAAGTAATCATTCCAGAATGAGAGGTGTCTGGGTTATTTCTCATTTGTTTCAGTGCTACCATGCAACTGTCTTTAATTTTTCTGTGGGTGAGCAGTCCTCTTGCACATTCTCTTTTGATATCTTTTGTGCTTTTTTTTCATTTTAAAGAGAATTTTTAAAATTTTTAAATATTAAAAATGATTCAGAATTGCAAAACAAGATGATAGGAAATTAATAATGGTTGTTATATGGCATATTGTTAGCTTCAAAGTAGTTGTTCAGATTACCAGATATAGGCATGCAAAATTGATCAAAACATTAAGCATTAACTGTTCCCTTCAATAAACCAATAGAAATTAGTAGTAAAATTATCTCAGTTTATATATATAGATATGTAGATATATATAGATAGATAGATATGTAGATATTCCCATCTTTCTTTTCTTCTTTCCTTCATCCAAGTTGTTCTTTCCTTTTGAGCAGTTTCTTTACCTTTCACAATATCTATTGTGTCTCTTGGATTTTATTTACTCTTTCAGTTTCTTATACTAGGGAGACAATATGATGTTTACATATGTGGGTCTGATTTATTTCATTTATGAGTATGGTCTCTAGTTGCATCCATTTACCTATAAAAGCCTCAAGTTTATCTTTCTTTATAGCTGAGTAATACGCCAGGTAAAAATACCACGTTTTTTCTTTTGCAGTCAATATTAAAAAATATTCTGTGAAAACTGTAAGTATTCTTTTTCCTCTTCCATTTTGTGCTTTACTTTCCAACATATTTTGTTACCTTGCTGTTAAGTCTTTTATTTATTTATACTCTTATAATTTGCAAACTCTTTCTTATAATTTCATTTAACCAGCCATGATCTTCTGCGAGTTACACTAAATAGTTTCCACTTTACAGACAGAAAGCCGAGGCCAAGGTCATGACCAGTCATATAGCAGTGTCAAATGTGAGAAGCGCGTGAGCTTCAGAACAATAATGAATACTTAATACATGGTGTCTGTCATGCTAGACAATTATGTATTGTTAATTTACTCCTCCCGTTATGGGATGAGGTAGATATTATTATCACTGTCATATTTTAGATGTGGAACTAGAGATCTTCGAAAGTTAATAATACTTATTAGTTAACATGCACATGAGAGCTGGGTTTCCATCTGACTCAGGAGGCCCTGATGTGTGGACAACTTCTCGTGTGTGGAAATCAGCTACAATTCCTGATATCAAACAATTTAGTGCTTTTACTCACGCCATTAAGTACATTCACCTTGTTCTGCAACCATCATCATCACCCATCTCCAAAACATTTTGACCTTTCCAAGCTGAAGCTCTATGTACGTTTAATAACTATTTCCCCCTCCTACAACACCTGGAAACTGCTAATTTCTATGTACAGTATTTGACTTTTCTTGATCTCATACAAATGGAGTCATACAGTATTTGTCCTTTCATATCTGGATTATTTCACTTACAGGATGTTTTCAATGCCTATTCCCTGAGCAACATATTGTCAGAATGTTATTTTTTTCAGGCTGAATGATATTCCATTGTGTGCAGATATCATATTTCATTTATCCATTCATTCTTGATGGTCATTTGGAATGTTTCCACCTGCAGCTATTGTGAATAGTATTTTTATGAACACTGATATACAAATACTTGGTCAAATCCCTGCTTTTGATGTTTTTGGGTATATGCCCAAATTGAAATAGCTGGATTGTGTAGAAATTTGGGGTTTAAATTTTAAAACATAGAATCACCACACTATTTCCTGTTCTTTATTTCTACAAGCAGTGCACAAGGGTTTTAATTTCTCCATGTCATTTATTTATTATTTTCTACTTTATTGATGACATTTAGTATTTTGTGTTTTACTGACAATAGCAATCGTAATGCATCTGGAATGGTGGTTTATTGTGGATTTGTCTCTCATTATTAGTGAAGCTGAGTATCTTTTTATGTGTTTCTTGGTCATCCATATTTCTTTGGAGATGTGTCTATTTGAGTTATCATTCAGTTGTATGAATTATTTACATATTTTAGATATTAACTCCTTATATATGATTTGCAAATATATTATTTCCATGAGTTGCCTTGTGTCTCTGTTGATAGTGACCTTTGAGGCATAAAGGTTTTCAATTTTGATATTGTCCAATTTATCAATGTCTTCTTTTGGTGTCAAATCTAAAAAATGTTACAAAAACCAATGCCATTGGTCCTTCCCTCTAAAATTTCTGCTGTGAGTTTCATAACTTTAGCTATTATGTTATGATACTTGCTCCATTTTCAGATAATTTTTGTACACAGCTTTAAGTAAGCATGTGGACATTCTGATTTCCATGTAGACATCCTGATTTCCCCATATTATTTATTGAAAAGATGGTCCCTTACCACATTGAATGGTCATAGCACACTGGTCAAAATATTCCGATTATAGATAGATAAAGATTTATTTCTGGACTCTCTATTCTATGTCTGGAGGCATAGATATTATATCTATATCTTATAGATATAGATATTATCTTATAGATATAGATATTATTATGGTTGTCTGGAAGTGCACACTGTTTTTCAGAATCATCTTGAGGGACACTAAAGTGTATTGACTATAGTTGGTGGCTGCCACTTTCCAGGTGCAGCTCTGCATTCCAGAGTAATCTGCAGTGTGGACAGTAGGGGTCATTTCTGCCTTTGCCAGGAGGAAGGGATTGTACCCTTTCTTCCTGACCAGTCAGCTGGGAGGAGGGTCTCCCCACAGGACAGCATCTGGGTGGAGGGATAGAGTACTGTGACATTCCAGGACTCTGCCCTGCCAAATCACAGCCTCAGGCTCTTCCTAAATCAGGACTCATGTGTCAGTTTTTCCAGGTTGAACTGCCCAAGCCAGACACTTGGGACAATAGTGCTGCTCCAGTATTGAAGCTTTTGGTCCCTGTAGCAATGAGAGATGATGTAGGGGTGAGTAGTGAGATGATACAGATCTGATCCCTCTCCCCTGGATGAAGTGGGGCCAGGGATGCAGCAGAATTCTGAGCACCGGTGCAGCCAGGCCCATGATGTTCTGTCCGATACAACAGGGGCCCCAGCTGGCTGGCTCCATGGCCCTGGCCCTTCCTCTCTGAACCTCTGTGAGGCCTGCTGAGGGCTGTTTGACCCTCCCTCCGGCACTCGCTGTCTCCTCTGCTGCCTCCAGGGGCCGCCCATCCCACACACAGACCCAGGCACTGAGCCTGCTCTTGTCTGGCTGCTCTCCTTTCCCATCCCTCCTGGGAATTTCCTCTGAGCTTCCGGTCCGCTTCCTGCCAAACTCTGCCATGGCCTTTGAGCTAAAACTGACTCCTCTCCTGAGTTCACCCCATCCCGGCACCCCAGGCAAGTGCCCTAACCTGCCTTCCATGTGACTCCATCCTCAAATGCACCAACTCCAATCGACTCAGTGACCAGAGCCCGAATGCACTGAAAGTGGATGATCTCTCGCTCTTTCATTTGCCCTCGGTCTGACATTCCCACCTGGGACTGCCAGGCTTAACTCAGGGTTCTCACCTCCCTTCCTGCAGTTGTGCCCGGATCCTGGTCCTTGTAGTAGCCCAGGCCTGGGCCTGTCTTGGGGTGAGATGCCCCAGAGACTGACCTGGGAGTGTTCCCCTCCCAGCTGCTCACCAGCCCCTTCTCAGGTGGCTGTGCTGATGGCTGGCTGCTTTGCTGCCTCCTAAGGCAAGGCTCTCTGACTCAGAATTGTGTAGCCCAGATCCACATGCCTTCCTTTTTTAAATTTTGGTGGTGGTAGTGACTGTGGTACTAGGGATTGAACCCAGAGTCGTTGCACTGAACTATATCTACAGACCTGATTTTATTTTGAGACAAAATCTCCCTAAATTTCCCAGGTTAAATTCAAACTTTTCAACTTCCTGCCTCAGCCTCGAGCTGAGCCTGAAAGAATTTCAGGCAGGTCATCTCCTTTAAGGTCACTTCCCTACAACTTTATTTGGAGGCCTTGAGTAGCATCCATGCTGGATCTGGTGTCCTTCTTCCTCCCTGGGCATCTTACATTCTTCTTGTTTTCTACTGATTCTGTGCGATTTTGCTGAAGCAGCTCATGAATGTTGATGTTAGGGAGGGAGAGAGTGAGGAAAGGAAGGAGGGAGAAACTGAAGAATCTCTGTCTGTGAATACCAAAACATCCACAGGACTGTCAAGGCAGGGTCTGTTGACATTAGGAGTTCTTATCTGTGTCAGGGGGACATTGGCTCACCTCCTCGTAATCATGAGCTTAGGCTACCATGGCATTGTGAAGCTTCCTTTAGGGCCACTCATGAACCAAGTGGTTAGAGAGGGACAGCTTTACTTGATCTTTGTGGTTGTTGAAGGCGTGATCAGTGTCATTGGGGTGAATGATCCTGATGTTGTCTTCTGGACAGCCTCCCTCCCTCTGTCTTGTACTGCAGAATTTTGATAACTTTGGGACAAACTATGCAGACTCTAACTTTAAGAAAGAACACCTTAGAATTTCTGCTATACAGGTATCTTACAAACTCTAATCTTTTTTGTGCTGACTCCTGTAGATTTTATGGTGCAAATAAGACATTTAGAATTGCAAAATGAAATCACACTGAATGGAAATCTGGGTTGATGATGCATTTTGAAGCTTCTATTTTCACTTATCCTTACTATAATTTTGGGGGAGATCATACTGTAATAATATTTTGGGGGAGATCATCTGCAAATGATGCAAGGTAATCCTTTGTGTCCTTAGTAGATGAGTCTCATGACGAAGTTGAAGAATTTATGGTCACATCTGAAAATTTAACTAAAGCAATAAAATTAAGAGCCTCAAAATCAGTTTCCAATGGAACAACTACACCTACTTCTGATAATTTTTATAAATATTTGAAATGGGTGAGAGAAGATATCCCCTCTTCACTAACACATGAAGCGTTTCCTAAATTAGTGGATTCAGATGAGGAAATTATGACCAGATCAGAAATAGCTAAGAAAAGTTTTCTTAGGAACAGATACTGTGATTGGACCCTGTAGGAATGAAGTCAAGTTAACAGTAAAGGTCCTTCCCCAAGCATGAGAGAGCTGTGTTTTGATATAGCATCAGAAGTTCTTGTTGTGTCACCTTGGAAATTTTTATATTAAAATGAAGAATTCAGGTGTTGGGAAGGTTCTTGCAAACCCCTTAATGCTGACTTTACCATGGTAGTTTAATGTCCATTACATTGCCTGCATTTGGAAATGATATATAATGATAAAGATGATAAAGATGTACGCATAGATGCCTGTTATTTGGTAATAGCAAACTTGAGCATTTGGTTTCTCTCTCTTTTCTCTGGAAAGTATGACAATACTAGGTTTCTGAAACAATTTATATAAACAGGGCTATTCTTTTGACTCACCTTTGAGAAGAGATGACATGGTTCTTTTGAAGTGTAGTATATCAGTGTTTCCATTTTTGGATTCATAAATATTGGATGCAATTATAACTTTCTTTTACGTGTGTAGTAAAGTGAGTAAATGTTGGAACCGGGGCAGATTTGTGTGTTTCATTTGCTGTTTGGTTTTGGTCAGTGGAGTGTTCCTGCTGTCACTCTCAATGTGCTCATCAAATCATGGAGTTAGGTCTTCTTTGAGCTCACTGGAATGCAGGTGCACAAAGACAGAAGACTTGAAGGTCTCTTCCGAAGTTCTGCTCTGCCACTGTTAAGCTGTCTCAGGCAGTGGGTACGTGTGGTGCTGGCCAGAGGCAGGTTGTGAGTGCTCCTCATGGGGCACCCCCAGATCACCGCTACTGAGCAAGCTGGGTCACCCAGTCCAAGTGAGCTTCATGGAAACCAGAATTCTGCATTTACATCACCTTGGTATTTTCACAATAAAAATACCCTTCTAACTGCACCTCATGTCATGTCTAACTTGTCATTAATTTCTTAACTTTCAACCATGGTTCATCTCTTATTTTGTTATTATGTAAAATGTGGTTTGAAATTATTTTATATCACTTTTAAAATACAGACAGAGCAAACTTGTAAGGCAATTACATGTAATATGAGGAAAATGTGAATATTTTGCTGCTTTCATGACCAAATTCACAAGGCTACAAGACATTTAGAATCACAGTGAAAGGTAGACCAGTGTCAAATTTTCTCTCAAGGATTTCTAATGTTGTGAATTGAAAACAGGTTCATCAAATTTTTATTGAGAAAACATGAATATTATAAGTGATAGAAATATTGATGTTACATTTTTTCTAGTGTGAAGCCCCAAATTTTTTTTATAAAAGTTTCTTCTTTCTAAAGCTTACTTCCTGAATTAATTTTGTTTATTTCAGAGAGAAAAACATGGCTCTCAAGATATGCTATGGCTTTTATCTAGATGCCCCCCCTCCAAAACCTCATGCTTTAGGGCTTTTGGGAGATGACTGGATCATGTGTGTGACACTGAAATATTCCACTGACTGGTTTAGCAGAGTTCTAGGTGGAGCTGATGGATTTACTGAAGAAGGAAGCCTCACCCTTACTATGGGTGGCAAGAAGGCAAGAAGTAGGTTTGTAGCACAGATGCAATAAAAAGGGAAAGAACAAGAAAGACTTGTGGTTTGTGCCTGACATGCCGTAGGCTGTTTCTCCTTTTCCATGACCCTGTCCTTGCTGCCCTGCCATGGAGCCACCCAACTATGGAGTCAAACCTCTACAGACTGTGAGCTGAAAGAAATCGTTCCTCCTCTAACTTGTGGGTGTCAGATATTTTTCCCAGCAAGGAGGAAAGTAACTGAGGAAAAATGACATTGCTTTGGAACATACTTCCTGGGAGAAGAATGTCTCATTTTACAATTGTGGATTCCATTCTTTGCTTCATTTCCTCCCTCAGTCTTGGGCACCTACCCACTATTCCATAGCTATATGTCTGTTCTGGTTTGGGCATTTTTTTTTCCTTTTAGCTCAGTTGTTTCGGATCCAGAGGTGACTACTGACGTCTTTATCTAACACCCTATTCCTGTAGTTTGAGGCACATTGACCCCTAGTTCTTCATACAGATCCAGCTGAATTTGAAGTGTAGCATCCTGGCCTTACAGCCAAAGGTGCTGTAGATTTAGTTTGTTGGAATGGGGAGGTGATAAGGGAAATTCCCTCTGACAAAACCAAAACACTTCTTTGTGTTTGCTTTGGCTTTTGCTTTTGCTTTTGCTTTTGTTTTGAGACAGGAATCTCAGAATCATCTCTCCTGGATGACATGCTCTTCAGCGCTGTGTAAAGCAGACCAAATAGAACTCACAGTGACGACTGGATGCATCCCTCTGGACCAAGGGTCCCTCACGTGGGCACTGGCTTACCCAGGGTAACTGCAGCCCTAATGTGTTCCTCCCTATGAGCTCAGCCTGTGTGTGTCAGGAATTGAGTAGCTCATGGCTGTCCAGTCTATTTCTACTTCCCTGGTCACCCCTCTGTCCCAGGACAGCTCCTCCTGACAGTGCTAGGTTCCCCTGTGCAGGGGAACCTCTTCCCATACTGCTGTGATCCCTTGATTCAGGTCACTTCCTTCTACTCTGTGACCCCTTGTCTTGGGCCACCTCCTCCCCGCCGTGCACAGACCTCTCTTAGCCACCCCCATGGCTTGTCAAGGACAGCTTCCTAAGAGTGCATGTCCTACTGTCACCATCCTTTACAATCTGGATCACCTGCAAATCTCCCAAACCATCAAATTACTACATAAGTTGCCACACCCTGATAGCTCAAAACCACACCTTCCAAAGGCCAGAAACCCGAAATCTGAAATTGGCTTCGTACTGTAATGAAGGTGTGGGCAGGACCTTGCTCCCTCTGAGGAGGGACCATGCCTTCTCCAGCTGCCTTGGATTTTCACCCTAATTTTCCTTTCTCTCCTCTGTCTGCACATGGCTTGCCCTTCTGTGTTTAATCTTCCTCTGCCTGTCCTGCAGAAGCATACTTGAGATGATTTTACCTTCCCATCCTCTCCCCATAAATTTTCTCATTTCATTCTGACATATGTCGATACCCAAGAAACCAATCATTATTCATACATTACAGCTGGGAAAGCTGAGGTTGGGGAAAGTGATGAGTGGATGGTTCTCCAGCCCTCAGTAGCTCTCCACAAAAACAGGCTGCTTGTAAATATGTCCGATCAGCAAAACCAAGACTGGGAGCGGGGCTGAAAGAGACTAGAGGGGATCAGGTTCCAAACCAGCACTTCCTGTACAGCCAATCCAGTTGAGTTCTTCTTTGTCACTTTCAGGGCCTTCATCTGCCTAGCTGAAGGAAGTGGCTGGAACAAACCCTAAAGCTACATCAGTTTCTCCAGCTATAAATCAGAGCTGTTTGCTGTCTGTTCTCCAGTGCTATGGTTTCTTGGACCCATTTTCTGGAGCTTGCTCTGCACTTCCAAAATAGTTCTGAGACAACCCAGGTATAAGCTGTAGAGGGCTCATCAGTTCTTTACAAACTCAAACCCCTTCTCTGACTCCTCTACCTAGGAGGACATCCTTAGAAAGCAAAGTTCCTCTTAGCATTCTGCTTGGGCCACTTACTTGTTTGAAATCATTGTCCTCACTTTCAGCACCAGACTCCAGCGGCTTCCCCAGGTCCCCATGGAGCCCAACAATGTATGACTGGGTGCAAGGGGCTGCACTAGGACAGAATTCAGTAACTCAGTCAAAGCCAGTGCAGGAAGGGAGGTAGAAGCAGTAGACAGAAGCCAGACCCAAGCCCAAGGGTGAAACGCAAAGGCAGACTGTGGGCTGCCAGCTCTGGCCTGGCCCTGGGAATGGAGTCTCTAAGCATGAGCTTAGCCTTCACCTGTGCCCAAGACCAGATCAAACACCGTCCCCAAACATGGGCCAGTGCAACCTCACCAGTGAACTCTGCCCACTTCCCAGAGCTCTTCAGCCTCATTACTCTCAGGGGTAAGGGAAAAGCCACCCCAGGCTGCCAGGGTAGAGGCCCAGCCAGTGGAGGCCCAGGCTCAAGGCAAGGCTATGGATCACAATGTGTTCTGAAAGAGTAGCAGGGCAGCCTGGAACCTGTGCTGTGCCCCTCCCTGCCATAGTGGCCTTGCTATGATAGCAAAATGAGGCATGCTGCCTGCAAGGGCCCCTGTGATTTGAGGAGACTCCAGCTCACAACCCCCTTGACTGGGGATTTTTTTCCTATCTCCTCCACACCTACTACTGCCAAAGCAGAAACACCCACCACTATTAATAAGTCCTGGGCCTCGCTCCCTGGTTTCAATGCTTCTCTTAAGGCTCTCAGTGGCTATGAGAGGGATGCATCTCAGAACTGAACCCTAGATGGGAGAAGTAGGAAGAGTTATTATTAGGCTGAGTCCCATAGCTGGGCAAGTAAGAGAGAGGGTGTGAGGCCCCTCCCCTAAGATCTGACTCGCTCAAATGCCTCCAGGACTCTGTGCAAGGATCTCAGCATGAAAAGGACTTGCTGTCCCCATCTTATTGGTGCTGCAATAGACATGATGGTCCTTCAGCCACACAGCATACTTCACGTGGCTGGCAATCAAGAAGCATTTACGGTGGCCAGCTGCCCTCATTCCCCACCTCAGGTACTCCCTAGGAAAGGGAGGGCTGCACAATGTCACCTCACCAGCAAATGGACTCCTGGATGGCACCTAGAGGTGTGATCCTGGCCAGGAGTCCAGGTCCCAAAGGCTAAGCATGCAGGATGAAGATTCTGTGCTTTGGTTAGCTGCAGGGGCTGTGGCCAGCAGCCCTCTCCGCCTGAAACATCTCCATCCCAAGTTAGAATCCAAAGTGACACCAAACTGGTAGCTTCCTGGGGCATGGCACAGACTTCTGACTCCATCTGCTGATTCTGGGTCCCAGGTCTGTCCTGCACTCAAGAGAGCTGAAGTGGGGGATGCGATTGCTTAGAATCTCTCTGTGCCCCTGCCAAGATGAAAGTGTCAGTGTGTATGTTGGTTGGGTGGGAAGCTAGAGTCCTTCTGGACCACACCTAATCTGGCTGCTGCCCTTAAAAGGAGAAAAGAGACAGGAGGTGTTCCTGTACGTTGTGCTCACCTGCAGGGGCAACTGATGCTGCCAGTAGGGGAACAGGGACCATTCAGTTCAGACACAGGCCCAGCCATGTGAGTCTTCTCCCAGCGGGCTGGGTTCCAGGGATATATTCTCCCACCTCCCCTGACCCTGCCCTGCCTTCAGAAGGTACCCTCAGGGAGTCTGGACTTCATCTTATTGAGGGCAGCCCCCTGGATGGGGTTAGCACAGGCTTGGAAACCAACTGCTGGGGTCAATTTGTGGGTACCAGGTCTTCTGGTAGCTGGCAGATCAGCAGGAGCCCAACCCTACTCACCCCCTGCCTGGAATAGGCCTCAGCCTCTGTCCCACCCAACATGCACCTCCTGTTTTTTTCACCAACATCCAGCATCCACAGGCTCTGGTGAGCTGTGGGCAGCTGTCCCTTACCCCCGCCCCCGAGGACCATCCTCCACCCCATCCCTGGTGGGGTTGCTGCTGTAGGACCTATTTCAGGTGGCCAAGTGTGGGCATGAAACAAGGCTCCAGAAGTGCTTCTCTTAGACAGGATATGCCACATGGGCCACTCTGGAGTTGGGCTGAGGGCTGGGGCTAGGAGCACCCAAAGCATGAGCAAGTAAAGCCTCATCCTGCCACAAAGCACGTAGGGTGTGGCAGGGAGCCTGCAGTTCTTTGTCCTGTGACTTGTCTCTCAGGCTGGGGTCCAGGAGTAATGCTGGTTGAGACTACTCTCTGTCATTCCCCAAACCCATGGCCCTGCATACAAGAAGCACGCCCTTGGATTCCTGGTCACACCTATTTATTTAACAGAAAAAGTGGGGTCTTTCAGTGGGGCGGCATTTGGAGACATGGGAGGGCAACACTGCAGTGTCAGAAGGGTCTTCCAGCTCTCTCACTGGCATCGTGGTTGGTATTGCAGACAGATGGCACCTTGAGCAGAAGTGGGATGCAGTGAAAGGAGGCACCTGAAAGGAGACAGCAGGGCAAAGATGGCCGGGGTTTGCAGTCAGGGGAGTGGAGGCGCAGAACAAAGGCAGCCCTGAGACTCCCAGCCCACCGCGCCCTGACCTCCCATCAGCCCTCTGCCCAGCCACACTCACTTGCCATTCAGTCATCGATGCACCTCTCTGTGGAGGAGAAACAACATCAGGTCTGGCAAAGGTGTGTGTGTGTGTGTGTGTGTGTTTCATGTCTCCATGCTAGGACGCCTGCATTGCCATTGGCTGCCTCAAGTTCAGCCTGAGGCAGCTGAAAAGGTTTTAAGGGTTCCATGAATTCAGAGCCAAAGGATGGGCAATCGAAGGCTGTGCTTCACAGCTTCTCTGCCATAAAGTTTTTTACCTGGTGGTGGCCCTGGTGGTATCAGCATTGGCCTGTGTGGCCCGGGTAGAGACCCTGGTCCAGGCCAATCCACTTCATACAAAAGTCATCTCTGCTTCGGTAATGAGCAAGCCCCAGGGAAAGGTGGAGCTGGCCCAGCAGAGTAAGACCCACACTATGGAGAGGAGGTGGCACAAGAAAGTGAGACTCAGAAATGTGGATGTGGGTCTAAAATTTTCATCTGTATATGACTTGTCTAAACTATCACAGGGAACGTTTTGGGTCAGAAGCCCTGGGAAGCAATACACTCCAAGTTAGGAGTCACCATTCCTCCAGTGACTGGGCCAGGAGGCTGAGGGTCTCCTGCATTCTTTTCCTGGTGGGGCCGCATCGGTGCGGACAGACCCCGCATTCCCATCCCCTCTCCCCAGCTCATAATTACCCATGGGGTCGAGGAAGAAGATGTTTTTATCAGCGAAGCCCAGAGTCATGGCAATCTTGACAAAGCGCTCCTTCAGTTCAGGACTCAGCACCATGGTCCTCCCTGTAGCCAAGATCGAGGTGATTGGGCAACAGAAAGAATTTTGTAATTCATTTTAATTTTTTTTCACATAAGGTCTTTCTACATTGTTCAAGGCCACCTTAAACTTGCAATCCTCCTGCCTCAGCCTACCCAGTGGTATAATGACAGGGATGGGCCCTGCCTCACTGCATAAACTCTGCTGCGTGAGTGGAGGAGGCCTCAGACCTCTTTCCCATGGGAAGTCTGTGGAAAGACCTCCTCCCTGAGAGTGGGGCTTGAACTAGAGGAGACATTGGGTTTGGGGGGAATTGGAGCTCCCTCCTGCAACTCTGACCAGGACCCAGGTCCCCACGGGGATGGAATGACAACCCACCTAAAAGAGTGACCACCAGCTGCACCCTGTCTTTGATAATCACTTTGAAGAACACGATGGCAAACTGCTTGTAGTCGGTGGCTACCACTATCATGGTGAAGTTCTGTATTTCGCTGAGACCTGCAGTGTATAAGACAAGGGCTTATCCTTTCCAGAGCAGGAGGAAGAGACTGTCCCCTTCCAGCCAGTTAGCAGGGGCTTCTGCCCGCAGGACTGCACCTGTGTAGAGGAGCAGGGAGGGCTGTGCCCTTGCAGGAGCGCTCTGCCTCCCACATCCCAACCCCAGTCCACCCCGCCAGGACTCACTTGTATTATCCACCATGGTGAACTGGCTGGGCTGCCCACTTGGGACTACAGTGTTGCCCCAGTGCTCACAGTCCTGTTTGCTGTGCGAGTGAGAGAAGATGGGTAGTGAACGGGGAGAGGACACAGTCTGGGTCCCCCGGGCTATGTGAAGTTGGGCTCTGGCTGCAGCAGGATTCTGCAGTCCCTGTCCAGCCCAACCCATGACAGCCTCTCCCCGACCATGACAGGGGCCCCGCATCACCCACATCCACTGCCCTGATCCTGGCCGTTTAGCAGCCCCTGGCCAGGCCCTGACTAAGGCTGCTTTGCTGCCTCCTAAGGTGAGGCTCTCTGAGTCAAGGTCCCCCAGGCTGTGATGAGACCAATGTTTATTTTAATGATGGTGGAGGTTGCGGTGGCAGCAGTACAGGTGTTTAAACAAAGGGCCTTGCCGGGCATGGTGGTGCATGCCTGTAATCCCAGCACTCAGGAGGCTAAAGCAGGAGGATTGTTGTGAGTTCAAGGCCAGCCTGGGCTACAAAGGTGAGCTCAAGACCAGCTAAAACTGCATAGCGAGACCCTGTCTCAAATAAGGCAAAAAAAAAAAGTCTTGACACTTACAGCAATTGCCCTTTTTCATTTTTCATTTTAAGACAAGGTCTCCTTACATTCCCCAAGTTGTATTCAAACTTGTTATTCTCCTGCCTCAGTCTAGGGAGCTGAGCTTAGCAGGATTATGGGCATATTGGCTCTTTTGAGGTCACATCTCTGTAAGCCCTAGAAAGAGGCCCTGGGTAGGATCCCTTGCTGGGTCCAGTGTCCCTCCTCCCCTCTGCAACACTCTTTTCTTGTTTTCTCCTGTGTTTATCCTGCACCCACTTATGAATTTTAGTGGAATGGAAAGAGGAAGAGTTGGAGGGAGCAATAAAATGCAAAAGCAGGGGAAGTGGGAAGGGAAGGAGAGACAGAGGAACAGAGGGGAAAAGATTGATTTGGTGCAGAGCAGTGAAATGAATGAGTTTCCCTCATTTTGTAAGCTCCTTGGTTATGTACGGCATGTTTCTACCTCTCAGACCCCCAGGAGTTGTCACTTACCGGAGCCAGGTGGAGACGACACTGAAGCTGTGGTTGGCTTCAAGCTTATAGGTGATTCTGTGCATGGCTGGTTTGCCTTCCCTTTGAACTGTGTTCTCTGCCCCACCAATGGTGAACCACTTCCCCTGAAACTGCAAGGGGGGAATGACAGGCGAGCTTAGGAAAAGCCCCTGAGCCACCCCCATGTGGTCCCTGCTGGTACCTCTGGGAAGTACGGCCCATGAATTGCCTGCTCTGAGGAGCTCACAGAAACTTGGGTCCTCCAGGGCTAAGAGGCACACTGGATGAGGAGTTAGACTTGAGCTGTCAGGAGTGGGATGGTGCTCCCAAGAGGCTAGCGGGTGTTAGAGAACCTCATTTTTGCAGTAAACAGGGACTAAAGTTGTCCTCACCAAACATGCACAAGTCCAGGCCTCCCCAAGTCCTCCCACTGAGCAGTGCCCCTGAGTCCATTTACCTCTTGCACACTCTTCCCACAGTCACTGTCTTCTGAGACCCCATATAGCTGCCTTCCCAGAATCCTACCTTTTTGTCCTGGAAGTCTGGCTGCCGGGGGACCTCACTCAGAACTGAGCTCTGGGTCATTTCCAGAGTAGAATCCTTGGCTTGGGTCTGCCAGGCCCCCATCAGGATGAGGCCAAGACACAGGAGACCCGGGGCCATTGCTTTAGGGCAGCTGTTGGGCTGGCGGGTACTGGAGAAGGAAGTGGAGGTCTGAGCACAAGCAGTGGAAACTATTTCTGGTCTACAGTCTGGCTCCGCCCTAGGCTGGGCTGACCCTTCCACTGGCAAATCCACCAGTGGTGAACAAATT
This sequence comes from Chinchilla lanigera, assembly GCF_000276665.1. NCBI lineage: Eukaryota > Metazoa > Chordata > Mammalia > Rodentia > Chinchillidae > Chinchilla > Chinchilla lanigera. Next base: position 385,119 of record NW_004955570.1, read on the forward strand.
GCTAGCAACTTCTTCAGAATCACATGGCAGTATACGATTGCCCAGGGTTAGGATTGTGCAAGGTAGAAAAACAGCAAGGTGACAGGAGAAAGGAGGGACATACACAGACCTCCACAATGTGTCAGAGAAGAGCTTTCTCCGTGAGCTCACTGTGCTTCTGCCCTTTATCTCATTGGCCCTGTCTGTGGGTCAGCAGCTAGAATTCAAACAACCTGCCATGTCTGATTCTGTGAGCACAGTGTGTGTGTGTGTGTGTGTGTGTGTGTGTGTGTGTGTGTGTTAGAGAGGCAATGTCGATTTACTGTACCCACAAAGTACAAAAAACATGCCAGGTATGGTGGCCCAGGCCTACAATACCAGCACACAGGAGGCTGAGACAGAGGGATTTTTGGAATTTTGAGGCCATTCTGGGCTATACAGTGAGTTCCAAACCAGCCTAAATCACAGAGGGAAACCCTCTCTTAAAACAAGAAAGAAAGAAAGAAAGAAAGAAAGAAAGAAAGAAAGAAAGAAAGAAAGAAAGAAAGAAAGAAAGAAAGAAAGAAAGAAAGAAAGGGAGAGAAATCACTGTGTGCCTTCCTTTAGGTCTTGGGTCCTTTTGGAGCTTGTAAAGGTCAAGGAATGGTGGTACAGCAGGCAATGGACATTCTGGACAGAGAAGGACAGGGTATCTGCCCTGAGTCTCCTAAGCCCAGGTCCTGGCCTTCACAGGAGCCCTAGGCCAAGCTCTAAAGCAGGGTGTGATATCTTGAGCCCCTCTCCTTCCCCACACCTCTGCCCCCATTTATAGGAGCAGACAGGATAACAGGAGACCTTTGGGGAATTGCATTCTCTCATGAGAGCCCAGCAAGTAAAGATCCAGAACCAGGTCATGGGCCATAGATGTGGACACAGACAGAGCTGAGTGCTAAGGCATCAGTCACAGTTGAGAGCTGAGCCCGGGTAAGTTGAGAGTAGGGGATCTGCAGACAGGAACCTCCCAGGGTTAGATAGGCTGTGCTCTGGTGCTATATCCAGCAGTTGCATGAGGTGCCAGGATTTTACCTTTTCCTTGAGAGATCTTTCAGAGCAAACCTCTGTCTCTGGCTACATCTGTGGGCTGAGGAGCCCCTTGGGTATCAGAACTGTCCCTGAGATGGCTGATCCCAGACTCCTCTATGAGAAAGGCTGTTTCCTCACTGGGGCTCCAGCCAGCATCCTGGGGAGGCAGCAATGAAGCTCAGGGCCTATGAAGTGACCTTTAAGGATGGCTCACCCATGAAGGCCATGACATCATGGATGCTTGAGTTGAGGCTGGACTGGGATTCTGGCTTTGTGTGGGTTCAGAGGGGCACTCACTCATTCTACTCTTCTGCTTTTTATGTCTCTGTCTGAACTCTGGGGTCATCGCCCTCAAGGAAGCGGCTTCACAGGAGGTCTCTAACTGTTGAGTAGTGTGCACACCAGACATCCCTCACTGTACCCTCCCCACCTGGGCTGGATGATGTAAAGACAGGAAGTGAAGCTGAACAGAGCAGTGGCCACAAGATCCTGCCACACACTCCCGTCCCCCTCCCTGTCTTCTCCCAGCCTTGGGAACTCCACCACCACATCTCCCTATAATCTAGAAATATATCCTCAGCTGGGCCTTGTAGTTTATGTCTGTAATCTCAGTACTACAGGAGGCTCTGGCAGGAAGATTGCAAGTTGGACCCAGCCTAGATCACTTACTGAGACACTGACTCAAAATGGAAAATAAAAGTAGTACTTGACCTCTCCTTTGGTGAATGAAGCCCAGGGAAGATCCAGGAGAGCATGGGGAGCACTGCTCAGCCTTTTGTTTCAGGATCAACTTAGAAAGTAAGGCAGGAGCTATGATATATTGGAAAATACATTTAATTCTACCAAGGTTATATTTTCTGCTAAGTCATTCGTTTCAGGCCTGTGACATATACCTGAGAGTGACATTTGAAACATAGAACCTGTCACGGTGAATATTCTGAACTGGAAGAAAAAAATGGGTAAAAATAATTCATAACACAGAATTTTACCTTGGGTAGGAAATGTCCCCAAAAGACGAACTCGTGCTGATGAAAGCTCCTGTGGTTATTTCAAGAACACTGATTGTTAGACAACAAAAATGAAAACTTGGATTGCAACAGTGATTTGCACAACTGAGGCCCAGAATAAACCTTTTCCCCTTAAAGTTGTTGCCATTGAATATTGTGTCCATGCAATGAGAAAGTAACTAAGAGATGCCCTAGCTTTTTTCCTACTGAAGCCCTTTCACAAAACTTTTATGTCCACCCACAGTGGCTGAGCTAACTGCCTCCTAAGATCCCAATCTATTGATACTATCACCTGGGCTCTTAGTTTCCAACATATGGGTTTGACAGGGACATATATATCCAAACAACAGCAGCAGCCTTGCCTTTTGGAGCTTTCTACCCCTTTGCCCAGCCCTAGAGGAAGAAGGTTGTGCCTCCATGCTTGGTCCTTAAATAAGAGCTGGCCTAGGATCAGCACAGGGTCATAGAGGAGCATGGGAAAACAACAGAGACAAAGAATGGCTTGGGGCCTGGCTGAGGGATGGAAAGTAGTTGGTGCCATCAGAGACTGGGGCTGAGAGATGGGCAGGAACAGGGGTCTCAGAAGCCAGGCTTACTGGGTGTCATATTTGCTCAGACTTGAGATTTGACTCCACTCAAGACTTGGGCCTTGACCTGCTTCTCTGGTCATGAAGCAGGATATGCCCAGGGCTGGCCACAGCTTGGGGTCCCCTGCATGGTTCAAGGGCAGTGAGGCAGAATGGGGACTGCACAGAAAGGTGAATGCCATCTTACCCATGATCAAAGGAGAGCTTTGCCAAGTACTTGGGCAGAGGGGCTGATCACGAGGTTTCTCCCTAGATTTAATAAGGAAGTAGTCAAGTTTATTAAAGAGTTTGAGAAGCATTGGCACTAGATCTTCTCTAAAGTTCTTATAGAATTCAGCAATGAATCTGTCTGGACCTGAGCTTTTGTTAGTTGGTAGTTTTTTATTATTTCTTCAATTTCATTAGCTGACATTAGATTATTTAGAATTTTTATATCATTTTATTCAACTTTGGTATTTCCAAAGTATAAGTTCCCATAAGTATGGTATGGGAACTCTGGTATGGTCTTACTGGCCTTATCATTTAATAGTAGAAACTGTCTAATTTCTTCCTTAATTCTGTCTGTGACCCATGGGTTGTTCAGTAAGGTATTAAGTAATTATAATGTATTTTGTGGTTTTGTAATGGCAAAAATCTGGCTGTATTCCATAAGAGACCGAAGGACTTTTTAGAACAAATAGAGTTTTATTAATTAGACCAGTCACTTCTCATCCCCGACTTGCAGGTCAGGAATGTGGGCATGAGCCTGTCTTTGTTCCCACCTTATGTACATTTTTGGTTTCCATGGTAACAGATTGGAATGTTGTAGCCCTGGCCACACATTGTTTTCCTTGTGCCACATAACTGGGTCAGCTCTGGTCATGAGCCCAACCATAATGATTTATACTTTCTGTACTCTGTTCTATATGTCCCCCTTTAGATAACTGTACATTTCCTTTATGGTTACAATGTTTATCTAGGGCCACGAAAGGGATGAAACAACCCAGGCAGGGTCATAGGTGGTTATCTGGGCCCGGGTGTTCTTTGTCTTTGGAGAAGCATTCCAGGGCTGAGTCAGGACTGCAAAGTTAACTTTTTTATAACCCCTCTGGGATGTTTCTCAAGATACATTTTGAGGCTTGCACTAAGACTAGAATTATTTTATCTTAAAATGGTATGCTGAGTCACCATCCCCCACAGTTTCTTTTGCCCTTGATTTCCAATTTCATTGCACTATGATCTGATAATATGTATGGCATAATTGCAATTCCTTTGCATTTATTTAACCATGTTCTATGAGCTAGTATGTGGTCTATTTTTGGAGAAAGTCCGATGTGTTGCCGAGAAGAACGTGTTCTATTGCTGTTGAGTGGAACACTCTGTGGATATAAGTCCGTTTGTTCAAAGGTTTGTTTCAACTAAAAGTTGTTTGTTGATTTTTTTTTTTGTCTATTGCTCTCTTTGTGACAGTAGAGTGTTGAAGTCCCTATTATAGTTCTATTAGTGTTTATCTGATTTTCATATCCATTAGTATTTCCTTTATATAGTTGAGTATAGTGCCATTTGGTGCATATATATTTATAATTGTTATCTCTTCTTCTTGGATTGTTCCCTTAACAAATATGTTAGTGACCTTCTTTGTTTCTTCTGATCAGTCTTGGCTCAAAATCTATGTTGTAGATTAGAATATCTACTCCTGACTTTTTCTGGGTTCGGGGTTGCATGGAGTATTGTTTCCCTCCTTTGACTTTTAGTCCATGAATTTCTTTTCGAGTTCAATGTGTTTCTTGTATGCACCATACTGTTGGATCTTGTTCCTTGATCCGTTCTGTCAACCTGTTTCTTTGATTGGTGAACTGAGACCATTTACACTGATGGTTATATGTGACAAGTATTGACATCATTTTCATTATATTATCTTCCTGTTGTTGGTTCCCTTTCTTTCCCTTCTATTTAATTGCTTGCCTTGCCTGGTGGATTGATTGTACTGAGATTCTTGGCATTGTTTTCTTTAGTGTGTTTTTCTAGAATATCCTTCAGAACCCTTTGGAGTGCTGTTTTGGTGGTCATGAATTTCTTCTGATGTTCTTTATATGGAAATATTTTATTTTTCCATCAATTTTGAAAGATAATTTTGAGATTACATCAATCTGGGTTGGAGGTTGTTTTCTTTTAGGGCTTGACATGCTTCACTCTAAGCTTTCCTTAACTTTAGGTTTTGCACTGAGAAATCCGATATGATTCTGATGGGTTTTCTTTTATAGTTGATTTGTATCTTTAACAGATTTTAATATTCTGTTGTGTTGAAATTCTGATATCCTGACTACTATATGCCTTGGTGTAGTTATTTTCTGATAATGGCTATTTGGAGTTCTATATACCTAATTACTGTGTGTCAAATTCTTTTTCAATACTTGGAAAGTTTTCTGTTATTTTCTGAACATATTTTTTTCTGCCTTTTTGCTATCTTCTGATTAATTTCTACCAATTAATTTTATATTATTCTTCTTTGCACCATCTATCAGCTTTTATATTAATTTTTTGTCTTCCCTTGCTGTTTTTTAAAAAATCTTTCATCTGGATATCACCAATCACAACCCTGTGTTCTAGGTAGCAACCCAATGCCTCCTGCTGAGTGACGCCAGTTTAAGCAGTAGATGGGTACAGGAAATCAGGGCCTCTTAGTCCCATGTAATGCTAAGATACCAGTCCAGCTTTGAGTCAGGAATCCAGGATAGTCACTGCCCACATGGGTGAACCATCTCAGAGGAAACCACACAGGATCTGGGTCCACTGGGTCACATAGGGCCTTTAGGAACAGAGCTTTCTTTCCTTTCTTTCTTTCTTTCATCCATTCTTCCTTCCTTTCCTTATTTCTTTCTATATTTTCTTTCTTTTTTTCTTTTGGTTTTTTTAGACAGGGTTTCACTCTGCAGTTAGGCTGGATTGACCTCACTGTATATCCCAATGGCCTTTAAATTGTGAGGCTCCTCCTTCCTCAACCTTTTAAGTGCTGGGACTATAGGCATGGATCACCATGGCTGGCACATTCTATACTCTTTGAGAGTACAAGGACTTCATATTGCCACAGAGACCACCACCCTGGGTTCATAGGGTCAGAGATGACAACTTGTATGGAATTGAGCAGCTGATCTGCAGACAGGTACAATAAGATGAAGGGAAGAGGCATAGTGAGACCACACTGGCATCCCTTGTCACTGTCAGACTATGGACTTCTAAGAATGTTCCTCTTGTTCCCTGTCCCCGTCCCTTTTCTATCCTTTGCACAATCCTGACTAGGAGTAGGGGAAGCAGATATCTTGCCATGTGTTTCTGAAGTAGTTGCTGGCAACTGATTCACCCTTTCTGAATTAATCAAAGAATGAATCCACCTATCCTCAGATAGTTGAGGCTATGAGCTGGTAACACATAATTAGTAGGCAGGGTTGAAAGCCTCAGCCCACCTATTCCATCTCCCAATCCATCTGTTCTCCTGAACAAGCCATGGCACAAGGTTTCCTGTATCTAAGCCTCATCATGACCTGTAGGCAAAAGTCTGGAATCCCTTCTGGCTGTGACCATGAGCCCATCCCTGAGCATAGTCCCTCTGTAAGCAGATTTCCAAGATAACCTGCAACCAGATTTTGAAGGTTCTGGAAAACAGCAACAGGGAAGGTCAAGGGAACAGGGACATAGGGAACAGAGAGTAGTTGAATCAAGTTACTCTGAAGCAGTGTTTGATGGAGAGGAAAGACTCTGGGGCCATAGCCTGTTCATGCCAAGTGGGGACATCTTCAGTCTCTTTTCTTACAGAAAAGAAAACTGAAGCTCTGATGGCCAACCAGCACCTTGCACACTGCCTGCCCTGACAACTCAAGGCTAACTCCTCACCCAGGGTCCCTCCTGGCTCTGGAAGATGCCACATCCTCCTAGTTTCTCAAGGCTGCCCATGCCTGGGCCCTGCCACCCATAAGGCTGAAAGAAGTACCAGCAGAGACACTTCTGTGACTCATGCAGCCAGTGGGATCCTGAGAGGGGGTTATAGAAGACTAAGAAAAAAACTATAAACAAATACTGAAAGGAAAGCTGGGACAGTTGGGACCTGATCTCTCTGATGTACAGGCAGCAACAACCCAGCACGGTCTGCCTCTGTATTTATACCTGGTAAAAAGGGTTGGGCAAAGTGCACAATGGGGCCAAAGGTGCAAGGTCTCAGTGTTTTGTTGAGAACACTGAAAGCAAAATAGTCTCAGAGCTATCTGTGCTATAGTTAACAGGGAAGAACCCCAAGGCCAACACCCTTGCTCTAGTCTCAAAAACTTGTTTACATGACTTGCCTCTGGAGCTCTGTGTTCTCAGGCCTGACCTTGCTCTAGCCCCAAATATGTGGTCGATCTTCACCTCAGTTGCTCCCCACAGGACACCATAGAAGAAGTGTCTCTAGGACCATTACTGGACTCTGCCTGTCATTGGCCCCTTGCAATTTAAGGAGCAGTGGTATACCGTAGGTGCTGCAGAAAGCACAATGTGGAATGGACACTAAAGGCAGGTACACATGAACAGTATCACACTCAAGCTGAAAGACGACTATAGCCAAAATGTCACCTCCAACATGCTAGAGCATTCCATCACTTCCTGGGGGCCCGAGAGACAGAACAATATCAGTCAGGGAAGAGTAAAGCTATGAGGCCATGTTATGTATCTTTCTGTTCTATAGAAAATCAGTCTTCCTTTATTCCTCATACCCTCCTTTCTGCCCTTCTCTGTTCTTCTTCTTTCCTCATTCCCTTCTGCTCCCTCTTCCTCCCTCCCTCCCTTCCAGCAACATTTAGGGTGGCTCCAGAGCAAATACACACTCTCAGTAGAAATGAGACAAAGCATATGATGTCCCAGACTGAGTCTCCACTGAAGGCTTCCATCTAGGGCTTGTAGGGTTGTGAATTTCATGGAGCTCACAGACCATAATCTTAGCAGGCTCACTCCAGGGGCTGAGTCAGGAGGCCCACAAGTGAGTCCATCTTGGTCAAATTAGTGAGACCCTGTCTCCTAATAACAACTGAAAACAGGGGTGGAGATATAGCTCAGTGTGATGTCCTCA